>NC_142589.1:95962101-96314711 GCF_965207765.1 Zootoca vivipara | reverse complement strand
GGATGATGGGAGCTGTAGTCCTACCACATTCTTAGGGCACCACATGGGCTAATCTTGAATTAGCACGATGGACTAATTAGTTGCAGCCCTGACAGAGGTCGAATCCTGCTCCTTCCATTTGCCAGGCACAGACCTGAGCTCTGCCAGTGTGCGGGATCCGGAGAGTGCTGGTTCTAGTGATGGTAACCTCAGCAAACCATGTCCCTTGGGGTGGATGGGGCTTCTCCCCGGGAGTCGGGGAGGGGAGGCCAGCGAAGGCATCTCTGCTTGACTCTCTCCTGCTTTCTGTTCCAGAGGGAGCTCCTTTTCGATGAGCGCCTCGTGCTCCAGCAGCTCAGGTACACAGGGATGCTGGAAACCGTGAGAATCCGCCAGTCCGGCTACAGTGCCAAGTTTAACTTCCAGGTATTACTAAGCAGTGGAGCAGGCAGGTCTCTCCCTTGCCTTCATGCCAGGTAACAAGACCCCCCCTCGCTTCAGCATCTATCAGAGATCCTGGCCGGGTTTATTCTTGGCTTGGTCTGGGGCAAATGTGTCCCCTCCCCTTCAATTCAGTGGGGCATTGAAAGATTTCACTTTTTGAAATATGACCACCCTACTTTAATTAGTTTATACAGCCCTACTTTTATATGCTCTGGCTGGTGGCATCTTTCCAGGGTCTTGGGTACAGAGACAATTACACCTGCCGCCTTGTCCTTTTCCGAAATGGGAGATATTTGCTAAGTTGTTTGCTTCTTGTCGCTGCCTCCCCAGGATTTCGTCGACCAGTTCCAAGTCCTGCTGCCCAAGAGTGCCAAAGTCTCTAAGGAGGAGATCTCGGCCTTGTTGACCAAGCTGCAGCTGGGCGCCGGCAGCTACCAAATCGGGAAGACCAAGGTCTGTCCTTGTGGTGCTTGTTGTTGCTTCTGAGCCAACCAAATCTCCCTCCAGCAGCCACAAAGCCTCTTCTTAACAATCCTTGGGTGTGGAGATCAAGCCACGAGGGGGGGGGGTTGAGTGCAAAAAACCCTCTTCCTGGGGGTACATTTATTTATTTTTAAAACTTGTATGAATCACTTCACATACATGCACCTATATTCTTTCTTTCCTTTAATTTTTTTATTAGTTTTCATTTTTAGCAATGGTCGTCATATTTAGATCATAACCATTTTACAAATAGGATTCTCAGAATCCCAAGACTTTCCTCCACACATCCATTGTTTCCCTAAATATTCTTTTCAAACTGCATCGTATCTTATTCTCCAAACTTTCTTAAAACTCAATGGGAACCATGATTCTTACTTCATGGCAAATGTTGTTTTTTTTACAATCCTGGCAATGTTTTAAATTGCTTACAGTGTTCCTTCAAGCAGCTTATAAAATTTCCCCTTTCTTTATTAAATTTATTGTCCTCTTGATCTCTGATTTTACCGGTCATTTTTGCCATTTCAGCATAGTCCATCATCTTTATCAGCCATTCTTACATGCACCTATATTCTTAGATATACACTGTGCTTTTTTCCAGCTGGAACCCACTAGATTTCTGGCACCTTTCAGGTGTGTTCTGAAAGCTCTTTAAGCTCATCAACTTTGGCTGCTCAGCAAGTCCCACCACCTCTTTTACTAGAGAAAAGCCCTGGATGTATATATGTATACAAGTGTATACAACATAAAACAACATCATTTAAACCAAAACACAACACTAAACTTTTAATAAGTATAAAAGCATAGCAAACCTACAGCATCCTACAGATGCACCTTCATTTTGGAGCTCTTTGCCTATTGATATCAGGCACCTACTAAGTGCATTTTTGTTCAGACAAGCCTACCTTGACGTTTCAAAAGCTGGTGTGTTTTAATCAGCTTTTAGTCTGTTGTTAAACTTTTCAAAAGTCTTTTAACTGTTGTTAATTTTATTGCTTTACCTTTTTTTGTAAACCACTTTGAGGTTTTTTGTTTGTTTTTCCAGTCAAGCTGTGTATATAAGTTTTATGAAATAAATTAAAGGGCCTTGCATGGAACGCATGGCTTGAGAGCCGCAGTCGCTCCTGAGCAGTGCAAGGGGCCCTTTCCTCAAGTGACCCTGGCTGGCGTCTCCCTCCCTCCCCTCCCTCCCCTCCCTCCCCTCCCTCCCCTCCCTCCCTCCTGCAGGTGTTCATGAAGGAGGCCGTGAGGCAGGTGCTGCAGGACACCCTCCACAAGGAAGTCATCCGCAAGATCATAGTCCTCCAGAGCTGGCTGCGGATGGTGCTGGAGAGGAAGCGCTTCTTGCGGGCTCACCAGGCAGCCCTTACCTTGCAGGTAGGAGGGTCATCCTTCCTCTCCCCACCTCACAGAAACACAAGAAGCTCCCTTACGCAGAGTCCGGCCCGTCGTTCCGTCTTACTAGGGATTTCCTGCACTGACTGGCAGCAGATTTATGTGCAGATGGGAGAGACTCAGTCCACACCATGTGGAATTTCTGTGGACCGGAAGCTAGGTGGTCCATCTTCCCCTACCTGCTAATAATAATAATAATATTTTCAATAATTTTATTATTTATACCCCGCCCATCTGGCTGGGTTTCCCCAGCCATTTCATTTCATTACAGTGATACCACTGTACTTGCTGATGTTTACTTTTAGTGTTTACTCTTGGATTCTAATGCATTATTGCATACTACTTTATTTGGCATAAGTTGTTTATTTTAAAGTTATTGTGACTTTTTATATAGGATCTGATTGTTACTATTAATGTTTTATTATTAATTTTGTGTGTGTTGGAAGCCGTCCAGAGTGGCTAGGGCAACTCAGCCAGATGGGCGGGGTATTATTATTATTATTATTATTATTATTATTATTATTATTATTAAAGTTTCAAGACAAATATCACAATAGAAACCTAGCCATTGTGGGGGGTGGACCTTAGCAAAATGAAATCACAAGCAGGAATTGAATAATACGCAAGGGAAGGAGAATGAATAAACGATTGTAAAGTTAAGTTACGATGCAATAGAAAATGAATGGCAGTTATGGCAGCAGATGAAGGAATATCACGGAGGTGAGGATGGGAAGTCAGAATGTAAGAAATAAATACATTGAAAGTGAATTGAAGAATGTCAAGTTCTGTGTAAAAAGCTAATAAAAATTATTAAAAACAAAAGCATTATTTTAAACAATTTATATCAATTTATATCAAATAAAGTAATATTCAGCAGTCCATTAGAATACAATAGGTAAAGGTAAAGGGACCCCTGACCATTAGTGACCGACTCTGGGGTTGCGGCGCTCATCTCGTGTTATTGGCCGAGGGAGCTGGCGTACAGCTTCCAGGTCATGTGGCCAGCATGACAAAGCCGCTTCTGGCGAACCAGAGCAGCACACAGAAATACCGTTTACCTTCCCGCTGTAGCGGTACCTATTTATCTACTGACACTTTGACGTTCTTTCAAACTGCTAGGTTGGTAGTAGCTGGGACCGAGCAATGGGAGCTCACCCCGTCAACCACCGACCTTCTGATCGGCAAGCCCTAGGCTCAGTGGTTTAACCACACTAAAATTAAATATCAGCAAATGATAGATTCACTCTTAACAATTACAATAAATACTTACTAAACTATAGCCAGTAAAAACAGCAGCAAGTTGCAGTGCATAAAACAACACAATACAATGTGAGAAGCAAAGACACACAGCTTCTCACCTGTCCTTGGGGCTCCCAGGCTTGCTGGCGCTCCTACTGTGTCCGCAGGGCACTGGAGAGGGAGAACGCGGCCCTCTACATCCAGTCGGCGTGGCGTGGGTACCGGGAGCGGACGTCTTACGGCCGGCAGAAGGCGAGGATTTGCCTTGTTCAGGCTCTGGTCCGAGGACACCAGCAGCGCAAGAGGTGAGGGGGGCAAGGCGCTCTTTGCTCATTTTGAGCCCCAGGAGGGAAAACTGGTGCAGGAGGAGACCCCTGCCAGATCAGACCAAAAGTCTGGCAGGGCCTGCGTTGTTCAACCTTTGCATTCATTTACAAGGCCCTTTGCGGTGTCTCCCTTCATTTACTTTTACCGTCCTCCATTAAACTAACTATTGATTCCCCCCCCCCCACACACACACCTTGCAATCTAGATTTCATCAAATGATCGCCGACAAAAAGCGAGAGGAAGAAGCAGTCGCGCAGGCTCTTGCAGAGCAGCAGCAGGTGAACGGGCTACACCAGCCAGAGGAGCATGTCTCAAGCCAGGCTCCAGCAGAGCCCACAGAGGCGTCCCTGGATGAGACAGGCGAGGTAGAGGACGAGGAAGGAGCCAGGAGCAGCGGCGATGGCAGGGACCAGTCCCCTCCTCTCTCCCAAAAAGGTGTTGCCAGCAGTCGGGAGAAGCGGGCGTTCCGCCGGCAGAGGGGCCTGGAGCACAACGAGCTGCAGAGCAAGCATGTTGCCTTCTCCTTGGACGACCCCCACAGCAGTGGGGAAAGCGGCCCATCGAGGAGGGAAGGGGGCGACATGCCTGAGCGGCCCAGAGCAGAAGGGGAGCAGGAGGCGGTGGTCTCCCCTCAGCCGCATCCCGGCAGCATGCTGAGAGAGAGAGTTCAAGGCAGCAAGGAGGACCGGCTTCCTTTGGACGGTGGCATTCCGGCCTCTACACCGAAGCAAGAGGACAGGACTGTGGTGATAAAGGACTCCAATGGGCTGGGGAGGCAGGACAGCCCCAAAATCCGCGTCAGCCAGAGCTTCACGTACCCCGAGAGGCCCACGGATCTGGCCCTCGGCCTCCCCGGCGGCCTGGCCAGCAGCTGGAGCTTCCGGAGCCCAGCAGACAAAGGCCGGCGGGCATCTCAGAAGGAGCTGGACAGCCCCCCTTCCTTCCACATCCAGCGGTACCAGGATGACCCCGGGAGGCTGCGGGACAAGCGGGAGAGGTGGAAGGGGAAGAGGCAGCTGGCCGGAGGCGGGCAGAGCGACGGGCTGAGCCAGTCCTTGGACGAGAGGGGGCAGCCGGCCCGGTCTCCTTCCCCGCAGCTAAGGTGAGTGTAAGGAGTGCTGAATCCAGCAGGATTCTTTGGGGGAAGCCAGGAAGTAGCATTGTAGCGCTTTAAGCGCATGGTGTAACTATGGCCCTAGAGACATATTAGTCTCTGGCTAGGAGAGCTTTTGTAGGGTCTCATAAGCCCAAAGGGGAGCAGATTTCCCAGCTTCAAGGAACTTGTAGTCAGGATGAGATACTGGGAAGGATAAGAGAAAGGGCTATTATGCAGGACTGTGTACCTGTTCCTGTACTTGCTTGATTTCTATCCTGCCTCTCAGTTTTCTGACTGCAGCCTCTGCGTTTGGAGGGGTGTTGAAAGGACAAGAGGGAAGCCACTTTCCCCCCAACCCCTAAAAATGCAGCAACCCAGTTCTGCATTATTTTATAGGCAGATGATACGATATCAAAGCCAAACGACAGTGGCCAAAGAGGGCTAGCTTTGTGCTGATGATTTGTCCGCGGAGATTGAAATTGTGCATGTTCTTGGCCTTTCAAAAGCCGAGAAATACCTGCAGCCCTCCAGCATCAGGGTTCCCAAAGGTGCTCCCCAATCTCTGGAATGGGTGCTTCCATTTTGAAATGCCTCTTTCTCCCTCTTTGCAGGAAAAAGGAGACGGCGTCTTCCTTGGACGACCTTCCCAGGCTCTGTGTCCCCACCCAGGTGAGGGCAGTGCTCAGGCAGGTTGGACCTGGTTTGTTTGGTGGGAGTGCAGTTACAGAATTCTGCCCACCACCACAGTGTGAGCAAAGAGTGGCAGAGGGTCCTATGTGTTGCATCCGGCCGAGTTCTACGCAGAGAAGACTCACTGGAACTAACAGACAAAAGTTGCTTGTGCATGTTAATTTCAGGGTTGGTAAAGTGTGTTATTCCTGCATCAAACCAGCTTGCTAGGAATCATAAGTGAGGGAAATCGCTGTTGTGGGGCTCCAGTCCTGCTTGAGTGTTTCCTAAAAGGGGCATCTGGTCGGCCCCTGTAAGGACTAGACACCAGGCCCCTTTGGGTCGGATCCAGCTGCTGCTGCTGCTGCTACTGCTGCTGGAGTCCTTTCTCATGGGCAGTTTGCTTCTCTCCATCTTGCACAGCAACCTCAGAACGTGCCGGAAGGTGACCGGAACGACAAGAAGCCTCTCACACCACCAAGGCAGGCCCAGGAGCTGCTTCCTCCTTCCGTCCTGGACGCAGCCAGCCCCACAGCCACCTCCGGCCAGCAGGTGGACAACAGGTAGGTGCTCATGCTCTGCTTGTCCAGGCAGAAAACCGGCAGGGCACTTTCAGTGTAGACATTGGCCCTGGAGAGCCCCCACCCCTGGTGCTGTCCTAGTATCCCAGACCCACTCTAACAACTTAGTGGTGGTTCTACAAAGGGAGCTGCTCTGGTGCAAAATTCATGGTTGGCAAAGCCCCTCCTCCTTCACCTCTTAGGCTCCCAAGCCCTTGTTTTCTGAAAGCCCAGCCATGCGTTCCCAAGTCTGGGCCTCGTGGGACAGAGTCGCCCCTGATCCTGAGAGCCATTGTGGTGTGGGGGGAAGTGTTCTTCCGCCTTGGGTCCCCCCCCCTCCGGTTCCTATTAGCCCCACCTAGTTTAGCCAAGACTTTGGCCACCTCATGAGAAGAGAAGACTCCCTGGAAAAGACCCTGATGTTGGGAAAGATTGAGGGCACTAGGAGAAGGGGACGACAGAGGACAAGATGGTTGGACAGTGTTCTCGAAGCTACGAACATGAGTTTGACCAAACTGCGGGAGGCAGTGCAAGACAGGAGGGCCTGGCGTGCTCTGGTCCATGGGGTCACGAAGAGTCGGACACGACTAAACGACTAAACAACAATAAGTTTAGCCATGGGTGATGGGTGTTGTAGTCCACCCAGATTGAAACCCAGGTGTATGATGATGATTATGATAGTGGTGGTGATTTTTTATTATTTATTCCCCAGCCACTCTGGGCGGCTTCCAAAAAAAGTTTAAAATACAATAATTCATCAAATATTAAAAGCTTCCCTAAACAGGGCTGCCTTCAGATGTCTTCTGAAAGTCAGTCACTTATTCAGTTAAAACTATTGTTTAATTCAACAAAATGAACAAACTTGATGCCAATAGTTGTTTACACCTCCTGCGCCCCCTTGCTGCTTTACTGTCCCCCCTGGCAATCCCACCCCCCACCCCGGGAGCAGTGGTACCCAATTTGGGAACTGTTAGATCCGAGTGTTGGGCTGGGGTGTGAGAGAGACCTGAGTCATGAAGGTCCCTGGGTGTGACTGGGGGAGGGGGGGTCAGTTGCTATCTTCCCACCTAGCCTACCTTACAGGGTTGCTGCCAGGGCAGAAACGTGGAGAGTCATGCGAGCTGCTTTGAGCAGCTTAGAGGGAAGGGGGGGGGGGTTCCTGTGTGGTGCTGGAAATAAAATCCTGAGCAGCGGCAGCTCCTTCTCCCTGGCAAGCCTTTTCATCCTGCCACCATCCTCCTCCTCAAAGCCTCCTTTTCCTCATCAGGTCTGCCTTCAAGAGCCCCCTGTGGAAATTATTTGGGCCGAAGCCAGAGAGGAAGAACCTCAAGGAGAGTCCCAACGTGTCAGATGAGGGCGAGAGTTTCCAGCTCCTGGCCTGCGTGCTACCCATGGAGGGGCCCGTGCAGAGGGCGGCAGAAGGTGAGGAAAGAGAGAGAGGCAGGGAGAAGGGAAGAAGGGAGCCTTTCCTGGGTGGTTGACCTCCAGGTCTCGCAAGTGTCTTGGGCTAGAAGCTTTCCTCATTCTTTTAACATCTTTGCCTGGTAGTTGGATTTCGGCTTCCAGGTCTCTGTCTGGCCTCTGAAACACTCCTCACTGACACCCCCCCCCACACACACACTTAATATAATGTTTGTTTATCTTGTTTTGTGCCTGGGTGGAAAGGGCCCCTTGAACTCTGCCCATGCCTCTCTGCTTGCCTGGATGGAGAACACAGAGAGGGGTGGGTGAGTGCAGAAACTTGCCTCCTGTACAAAACATACAATTCACATTCTTTGCTCTGCCTACCTCTGCCTTGCCCACCCACAGGCGGAGAGAATGTGGCCCTCAAACCAACAAGTGTTTTCCCTTCCCCAACATAAACTGAAGGCTTGGTCATCTTCTCTGAAGGGTTTCTAGCTGAGGGGGGTTAATGGGCTGGCAGAGAAGAGCCGCCTCAAGCCCTGCCCTCTGCTTTGTCCCCCACAGCTCCTTCCAGGCCTCCGGACCACCCCCCTGGGGAGGAGCGCCAGGCCAAAGAAGGGGGCAAGGCAAAGAGAAGCCGCACCCTTAAGATCAGGAAAGGGAAGACAGCGCCCGAGAAGTGGCGTGCGCCGTTCCTGAGGGATATCACCAACGCCAATGAGCTGAAGTACTTGGACGAATTTCTTCTGAACAAGGTGAGAGGGCAGAGCTGGGATAAATGGTTTGTTTGTTTTTCAGGATTTCAGTTCATCATCTTAAAAAGCTGTCTGGATGTCTGAGATGGTTGCTTCATTAAACAGAAGGATCAAAGCGACTTAACCAGATAGAGCACAAACAGATAAATCCAGTTTTTATAGAGATTACAGAATGCACCTTCCTCTTCAGAGTATTGGCGATTAAATCCGTGTCTCTGCTTCCCCCCCCCCACCTTCCAGATAAACGATCTCCATTCGCAAAAGTCCGCCATCGAGTGCTTGTTTTTCGAAGCCACTGAGAAGTTCCGTGGCAACATAAAGACGATGTACTCGAGCCCCGTAAGTTGCACATGAAGCGGGGACTTCATGTCTAACGTCCTGCTCCCCCCTTTCCAGACCCTCTAGAAGCCCTTCCCCAGAAAATCAGAAGAGAAGCCCCTCTAACCCAGAGCCCTGTGGGGCAGAGGTGGCTGCGTGCAGAGCATAGTTAAATGAATGAACTTGTCATCACGGCCTCTTTTTGCAGAACGGGCAGATCCACGTCGGCTACCAAGACTTGATGGAGAACTACCAGCTGCTCTTGGTCAACATGGCAAAGCAGAGGGAGGAGAAGGAGGTCAAGCTGGTCCTCAACCTCTTCCAGTCCCTCCTTGACGAGTTCGCTCGCAGCTATGCCAAGAAGGAAGACCTGGGGCCAGCCAAGGTTTGTGGCGGCTCTTCCTTCCCTCGTGGGGCCGCCCGGACTTCCCAGGAGAGTTTTGTGGGTGTGGGTCGTATGGATCGCTTAGGGAGGGATCCTCCCTCTGCCACAGGGGAGACCCCCCCTTCCTCCTGTTGGTGCTGTTTTTATTGGCCCCCTCAGCCAGTTTGGACTCTTGGCAGGCCGGTTCCTAGGGTCAAAGGGTTGGGAGCTGCAACTCCCGTCATCCCACACCGCTAGCTGTCCAGACCCTGAGGATGATGGGAAGAGAAAAGAGATGGGGGGTGGTGGTATTTTTTCCCTTCTCATTCTTCCCCCTTCTCCCCAACAGCAGAGTAAGGCTCAGAAGAAGAAGCGGAAACAGGAGCGCGTGGTAAGTGGCATCCCGCCAGGTCCCCGGTGGTGTGGCTTAAGTGGGAATAAGGGCCTAGCTCCCTGAGTCCCCATGCTCCTAAGCATGTTAAGAGCGCTGTTCCCTCTGGAGAGACGTGGCAGAGCCATAACGTTCTGTCCCGCTTGCAGATCGAAGAACTGAACGGACACATGTTTGGGAGCTACCAGGTGAACATCCTGCAGTCATGTGAGCAGTGCTGCTCCTACATCTGGCCCATGGAGAAGGCCTGTCTCTGCCGCAGTAAGTGGGGGGGGGAGGGAGGGGCTCCCGTCTTTGTCACTGCCACCCACCAGCCTCCCTCTTGCAAGTTAAGGAACGGCATTGGTCCAGTTGCTCCAGTGAGGCAGGACCTGACCCTGACCTCAGCTTATGTATCAGACTCTCCCTGCATATAACCTGCTTCTGTTCCTCCCTCTTCCATTCTCGCCTGGTCCTGGGGGGCAGGAGAGGTGGGAGCCGGAGGAGGAGGACGTATGGAAGCCCATGACTCTGCCGCAGCCAGACCCCTCTCTCCCTCCTCCTGCAGCTGTTCCTCAATCCGACAGCTTCTCCAGCCTCTGACTTTCGCCTCCCGGCAGTTACAAGCTCCCCCAGATCACCGATCCCTTCTCCCAGGTCAAGTCTCCATCCCCTGCCTTCTCCCAGTGCCCACTCCCCAGTTCCCAGCCTCCACTCTCCCAGGTGGTCTAGCCAGTCCCTAATAGCCGCTTGCTGCGCAAAGGGCCTCAAACTTGCTCAGCGATGATGAGAAGGAGACATCAACAGACCTTTCCTGTCTGTTTCCTGTCTGTTAGTTTTGCATTAAAGTTGCACACCACAAACATAACATTTTCAACATTTTAAAAAAAGGGTTCTTTCAAACCTTCAGACTTCCTTGCTTCCCTCCATGGGTTCCATTTCTAAATTTTATTCCTGCATCTTTTACTGTAATCTATTATATAATCATAGTATCCAAAATTAATGTCACTTTACAAGTGTCACTATTCCTGCCAACGATTTCAACTGTTTACAGTGGTCTCTCAGATATATTAGAAAGTTATTCCAGTCTTTTAAGACTGGTTTCTGATCTTTCCATCCTCTTGGTCTGCCACTCTTCTCTGGTTGGTACTTTTTCTTCTTTCCATCTCTGGGCTAAGAGCATCCTTGCTGCTGTTCTTGTCTTTTATTTTATTTTGGTAGTTCTGCACCTATAATGCCTAACAAAAAATCTTCTGGTTTTTTGACAAGTTATCTTAAACATTTTTTTCAACTCATTAGATATACCGTACTGTATTTTCCCATGTATAAGATGCCCCAAGATGCTCCAGTTTAAGAAAATAGAGGGGAGATTGCCCCGTGTATAAGACGACCCACAGTTTTTCACATAATTTTTAAGTAAAAAAAAACCCAAAACCTAGTCTTATAAACGAAAAAATACGGTATTTCCCAGAAAGCTTTTTACCACCCCACATGACTGCCACATATGATAAAAAAGTACCCTTTTTCCTTTTACATTTCTGGCAGACATTTGAGCTGGTTCTGTACATTTTTGCCATTTTACTGGGCTACCCCGTTTCTCTCCTCTAGTCTGCAAGCTGACTTGCCACAAGAAGTGCCTCTGCAAGATCCAGAGCGGATGCATGTCCTCGGCTGCAAAGAAGGTGGGTGGTGCACACTCCCCCTCCCTCCCCAGCCCCCCCCCCATCAGCCACAGGTGGCACAGCCATATTGCAGTCCAAAATGCTTGAAGGAAGCCAGGTTTAGAGTCTCCCTGTCTCTCTCTCTCTCTCTCACACACACACACACACATATGCTGGCCCCCCTTGGCTCACGCTCTGCCTCCTCTCCCGTTCACAGGGCGACCACGACCTGGAGCCCCGCCACTTTGGGGTGGGTGTCGGCACCCTGACGAGCGAGAAGAACTCTGTCCCTGTCGTCATGGAGAAGTTGCTGGAGTACGTGGAGATGCACGGCCTCTACACGGAAGGCATCTACCGGAAGTCGGGCTCAGCCAACCGCATGCGGGAGCTGCGGCAGGCCCTCCAGGCAGGTAAGCGGGGGACTGCTTTCCCAGGGGCCTGTCAGGGACCGTGCTGAGGAGGGCTGCACAGAGGAGGAATGGTGGGAGCAGGAGGACAGTACAGTTTTATCCCATGTTGATGGCCTTTCAGCTGATTCCCGCTGGAATGTGGAGTTAACCAGGGCTATTGACTGTCTGGCTCCGAAGCGCTCTCTCCGATTGCATGGAGCCCGGACAGCCCCGTGGTTTTCCCCGGAGCTGAGGGTGATGAAACAATCGCTGGGACGGCTAGAGCGCCGGTGGCTCATTCTGAATCAGACCGGACACGGGTTAGAGCTCAACATCGAGCCTACCAAGTGGCAATGGCGACTCACCGTCTCTGGACAGCATTCACCCCCTTCTCCAAAGTCATGGAGATCTCAGAAAGTGGCAGAACAGAAAGCAGTGGGTACAAACTCAGATCACAAGATGTAGAAGTGATGTGGATTAAGAGACAGAAGGGAGGGGGTGGCATCATTAAATGGGAGCACTGCCATTTTGGGAGGTGGGTTCTTTGTTCTCTCGCTGTGATTATTAAAGTTTCCAACTGGTAAGAAGACTCCTTTTCCTTTCTTCTGCTTATCTACTGCCACAGGGGAAGGAAGCCAATTCCCTGAAGCCTGACAGGGGCCCTGGTGCAGACCCTTGGCTTGTTCCAGATCGCCCAAAAATAGCCCCCACCGTTTATTACAGGGGCTTAAATGTTTGACACGGCCAGAGGCAAATCAGGTGCTTTCTCCTCCGTCAGAGATAATGGGCTAATGCTGCCAATTTCTTCAAAAGTCCAAAACAAAACAAGCAGCACGCAAAGGCACCAGATTCAATTAAGTTTCAATCCAGTATTATTAATCCAAAGAGAAAACAATAAGAGAACCATATACAAGTGCTGACACAGGAGCCAAAATCAAACGTTAAACAGATAGCATGTACAAATTAAAGGCAAACCAGTCTTTATAGTCTTTGAGGCTATATAGCGGTCAGCAAAGTGGCAGCAGGTCGAGCGAGGTGTCAATAGTAGTAGACAGGCTGCCGGCGGTTTTTTTTTGCTGCCACTTTGCTGACCGCTATATAGCCTCAAAGACTATAAAGACTGGTTTGCCTTTAATTTGTACATGCTATCTGTTTAACGTTTGATTTTGGCTCCTGTGTCAGCACTTGTATATGGTTCTCTTATTGTTTTCTCTTTGGATTAATAATACTGGATTGAAACTTAATTGAATCTGGTGCCTTTGCGTGCTGCTTGTTTTGTTTTGGACTTCTCCTCCGTCAGGGCAAGGAAGGGACTCTTGCCTCAGAGCTCAAGGACACATCTGCAGCCCAGCAAAATGAAGGAGGGGTGGCCATGGGGAGAGTCCTATGGGTCAGATAGAGAGGCTTCTGGGGGGAGTCACACACATCCGAACCCTCAGGCCTCAAGCTTTAATGTTTTGTTAGGCACAGGTAAGTTTTCAAACAGTGAGGGGGTCCCAGGAAAGGAGATGTCCTGGCCTTGTGGCAGGGGGTGTCACAGACTCTGGGGAAGGGCCTCTCTCCCTCCTCCACCTTAAGGCAAAAGAGCATCGTCCGCTGTTCTTGGGGAAGGGGCAGAGTCATTTGGGTACAGTTCTTTTCTAATACTACCCTCCTTCCCTCCTTTTATTTCTCTTCCTCCTCAGACCCAAACTCGGTGCGGCTGGAGAATTACCCCATCCATACCATCACCGGGATCTTCAAGCAGTGGCTGAGGGAGCTTCCTGACCCCCTCATGACCTTTGCCCAGTACCATGATTTCCTGCGGGCCGTGGGTGAGTTTCCGAGGGCCGGGCTGTGAGTCTGTGTGGGAGAAAACGCCCCTCGCAATGCCAAAGGCCCCGGGTTCCATCCCAAACGGCACCTCCTTAAACACTTTGTCATTAATTTCAGCAGAGTCCCTCCGTTTCATAAGCCATTCCTCCTTCGCTGGTGGTATTCCTTCTTCTTTCTATTTATGTGCACATAAAGTTCTAGCGTACATAAATAAGTCAGCTTTTTCGGGACCTCCGTCCCCGTTATACCTAGCAAAAAGGCTTCAGGTTCTTTTGAGGAATGATCCATTTAAACATCCTTTTCACTTGGCAGAACCTCCATGTTCAGCTCTGCCGCTCTGAGCACCTGTTGTGGGTGGGGGGCAGCGGGCGATGGGCTCCCTTGCCTGTTGGCCCCGATGCTCTGCTCTTACCTTCCCCCTTTCCCCACAGAGCTCCCGGGGAAACAGGAGCAGCTCTGCACCATCTACAGCGTCCTGGAGCAGCTCCCGCAGGCCAACCACGACACTCTGGAGCGACTGGTCTTCCACCTGGTCAAGTAAGGACATGCTCCGCATTCCCCCGTGTGTGTAGACAAAGGCAGCTTTGAAACCACAGCTCCACAAGATTTCCATGCGCAGTTGAAACCCCAAGAGGGGTGGCACTGACTTTGTCTTTGTCCTGCTTTTCGGACGATCCTTTTCCAAAGTCGCTAACGGGGTGTTTCTAAACGAGAAAGGAGTCGCAGCATCAGGCTTGCAGAACTCAAATGACCAGACACATGAGGAAAGAGGGAGGGGAGGGAGATGGGCGAGGAGCAAAGTAGTGACCTCTTAAGACAGCCTTATCCTCCCAATGGGAGCATCCACAAGAACCGCCATTGTGTCATTTCTCTCTCTCTCTCTCTCTCTCTCTCTCTCTCTCTCTCTCTCTCTCTCTCTCTCTCTCTCTTCCAATATGTAATTTCTGTGTGTGTGTGTGTGTGTGTGTCACAGGGTCGCCCTAGTGGAGGACTTCAACCGCATGTCTCCCAACGCCCTGGCCATCGTCTTCGCCCCTTGCCTCTTGCGCTGCCCCGACAACTCGGACCCCCTCACCAGCATGAAGGACGTCTCGAAAACCACCATGTGAGTGAGCCCAGGGGAAGCCAGGACTGGATTAGCAGGGCAGGTGGAGCACCACTCCTAGGCAGGTGGCAGGGGACCTGAAGGGTCCTCTCGCCTCTTTCATGAGCTGCTGCCCCATGAATAGAGACCCAGCCCCGCTCCTCTCCTACACATGCTCCTGCATGGGGAACCGGTTTCCTTTTTGTGACCTAGTTGCCTCCCTCCTGTGGGGCTGCAGAGCCTGGATCAGTCCTTCCTGGAAGAGAAAATGGAGGTTGGCTTGTGTGCCCCTCGCCTGTGACCACCCACCCACAGGGGCACTGCAGGGTCTCCTCTGCCCAGTTCATCCATGCATGTGCCCCATCCTCCTATGTACACCCCCCCCCCACCGCCAGAGGCCTCTTGAGACGGGTCCTGCTCTCTGGCCAGCCTCTCGTCCTCACTCTCCTCTCCCAACTGCTCTGCCCCCAGCTGCGTGGAGATGATCATCAAGGAGCAGATGCGGAAGTACAAGGTGAAGATGGATGAGATTTGCCAGCTGGAGGCTGCTGAGAGCATCGCCTTCCGACGGCTCTCCTTGCTGCGGCAGAACTCAGTAAGCTATTCCCCGAGCAAAGCCTGCTGCCTGTGGATTGCCCAGTGGGGGGGGGGGAGTGGCTTGTGAACTGTGAGCTGCTGCCCATCCCAAAGAGGAGCCGCTGGTTTGAATGGGCACATCTGCTGGCGCCCTCCAGAAGCTTAGAACCTCCAAAGAGCCCCGCAGCAGAGTCAGGCCCAAGGGGCCCCCTCTAGCCCAGCCTCCTGTTCTCAAAGGGGCCACTCGGATTCCTCGAGGAAGGCCAGAGCCCCTCTCTGACAAAGAGGGACCGTCCGGCCCAGCACCCTGTTCTCACCGTGGGCAGCAAGGGGTCCCCAAGGGAAGCCGAGGGCAGGACCCGAGGGCAGCAGCAGCAACAACAACAACGAGGCTGTCATGTTGTTGGACTGCAGCCTCCCCATTGGCTGAAGGAGGTGCAGCTGTACAAGGAAAGAAAAAGAAAAAGAAAAAGCCTGTGGCATCCATAGAAGAGACCTATTAAAATAAATGGATGTGACTAACTTAGCTCCATTCATGCCAGTGGGTTTACTCTGAGTGTAACTGATTGTTATGCAACATGGATTGGCTGGATTAGGGCAGGTGTTGCCCACCGCCAGGGGTCCCTGCTCTGCAGTACACCTGCATTAAACGTCATGGCTAGTTTTTCATTGCTTCTTTTTGTAATTTTTGTGCTCCTGTTTCAGTTCTCTGGGATTCAGATTGCAACAACAATATTGGGAGTACAAGAAGTAAAAATGCTTCCTTCATTCCCAGTATCACATCTTTGTGTGCATGGGTTGCAATTTGAACTCTGCGGGGAAAGAAACGAAAGGAGCCATGGAAATAGATTTAGAAATTGCCCCGCGTCTAGCACAGCATGTTGCCATTGCTGCGGCAGGCTGGCAGATTGTGAAGCGGTTCCACCAAGACCATGCCAACAATTTTGCAATTGATTCAAGGAGTGTCTGACTTTTGTGAGTGTGGCCATCGTTTATTTCTCCCTTTTTCTAGCTATGGCCTGTAAAACTTGGGTTTTCCTCTCCCTGCAAGGGAGCACCGGTAGGTAGACACTTTCTCAGTGCATGACAAGTGGCGTGTCCCCCCTCCTTTCTCTTTGACAGCCACACAGCATGACCCCCAAAGCCAGAAAAGGCGACTTTTCAGAGCTGTTTTGTTTTTTAACCTGCACCCTTCCAAACTCCGCTGCATGCTGCGTGGCTGCATGTATCTCCTAGTTCCCCAGTTACAACAGCCGTGTCCAAAGTGTGGTTTGTGGGGAGGTTGTAAAGCTATGCTTCTCTTTCAGAAAATAGGAACTGCTGCAAGTCTTCTCAGAGCAGCCTTGGAAGTCTCCTCCACGCTTTCTTTCTTTTTAATAAAGGATTTCACACTAACAGCTAATCTTTTATTCATTCTCTCTCTCATATATATATATATATATATATATATATATATATATATATATATATATATATATATATATATGCTGGCTGGCTTGTGTCTGCTTGGTGGCAAGGGAAGATGGTTCTTTGCACATGGGCTGTGTTGGGCCCACCCCACCACCCCCCACCACAAAATCTCACGGTGTGGAAAAACGAACATTTCTGGATACACAGGAAGCTTGGAGCAGGCTGTGAGGCTACTGAAACCTTTGTGGTTCTCCCAGTTTACCCTCACCACAGCCCTGTGAGGTAGACATGGTCCTGAGAGAGGCCCTTTTACCTGCGCTGCCCCCAAGTCTTCCTCCTCCCTCCTTGGTGCTCTTTCTGCACTGGGAAAAGCTGGCGAGTGTCAAATTGCCCACCCAAAGGATGCTGCTTCATACCTTATTGCAACCCTGGAGGAGGCTTTTTGGTTGGACAGGCTTTGAAGGACCGTTTGCCTCCTTCCTGGCCCAGAACAGACGCCAGACCTTGCTATCTCCCCCCCCCCCAATCCCTTCCAGAGCAAAGGCCCCCCAGACACTGGGTCAGACGACGGAACTGCGCTGAAACTGGGTGCTATCCCGGAGGGAGAGGAGACGGACAACCGAGAGAAAGAGCTGTTGATCGAGAGGATCCAGTCGATCAAAGAGGAGAAGTGAGTGGCAGGCCCCCAAAGGGAGCTGGGGGGGGGGTTTGGCTGGAAGGCAGAGGAGGAGTTTCCCTCCAAGCTGCCCTGGCATTTCAGGGGCAGTGATTGGCACAGCAATCTGGGCGTCCAGCGAGATCTAGCATTACGAGAGAGGGGAACTCTTTTCCATGCCACACAGAGCTTGGTGAGCATCCCCTTTCTTGCCTTTTCTCCCAAATACCTCCCCTCTGGGAGCATTGTGAGCATGGCCCTTCCGTTCTCTCTCTGGCGCAGAGAAGACATCACCTACCGGTTGCCAGAGTTGGACCAGAGGGGCTCTGACGAGGAGAACCTGGACTCGGAGACGTCGGCCAGCACAGAGAGCCTGCTGGAGGAGCGAGGGGGCCGCCCGGACCCCGACAGCCAGTATTAAGGTGCACGCTTCTGCTTTCCTGGGAACCTGCCTCGGACTGAATCTACCTCCTTGGCCCACCTGGCTCAGCACTGGCAGCAGACTTCCGAAGGCAGGAGGAGCCCTTCCCATCACCAACATGGTGGTGCCCCTGGGGTTTGGACCTGGGACGTTCCCCAACCGCCTCCCCTTAAAACAGGAACAAAATTCTGGTCCTTGTACCCTCTGGTGCACCTGGCTCAGTGGTGTCCACACTAGCTGGCAGCCACTCTCTGGGATTTTAGGCAGGGGGGGGTTCTCAGCCCCCCGGAGACGCCACCGAGACCCCCTCCAGCAACCCACTGAGCGGTGCTGTGCCACCCTGCCCGTTGTTTCTCTATTTCTTTGCTGGCGCTGGCTGCTCACCCCCCCCTTGTGTCCCCGTTCTCTCTCTGAAGGAAGCGGTGAGTCCCCTTGCGCCCGGTGCCTCCCTCCACCTGCCAAAGACGCGGCAGGATCGCCAAGCACCCTGGTCTTCCCCACCGGGGCAAGGCTGCCCCCCGCCCCCTCTGCCTCCGGGTGGGAGCTGCCTTCTCCGCTGCTTCTGCTGCTCCAGGAAAGGCCACTGCTGTGAACTGCCAAGCTCCAGCCGCTACTCTGCAGCCCTGGACCCCAGGACTGAGGGTCTGGTGGCCGGACGTCTCCTCCACCCTCTAGTGTCTCTTCTGTGCCCGGGTCACCAGCAGGTCTCTGGCAAGCCTGGCTCCAGAGTTGCCCGACAAGGAAAGTTCTCCTGGCCCTCTGCATCCGGCAGAGTCCCGTCCTCGGAAAAGGAGCCGGCAATTTTGAGCAGCCTGGGAAAACGGCCTTAGCACTTCTCTTCCTCCTCCCCCGTCCATGGTGCCTTGCCCACCTTTTCTCCCGACAAGACTCCGACTGGACCCCTCGAAGGGGAGTTGGGGGGCAGAGAGACGCCCCTCCTTTCCATTTCGCATCCCCTTCCGCTATCCTGTCTTGATGACTGTCCAAGTGGTTTACAAGAACTGTTGGGTTTGTGTGGTTTTTTGTAATAATGCTTTGAAGAGAGACCAAAAAGAAGACGAGATGCATCGTTGTTCCTATTAAAACCGTGCACTTTTTTGAGAGAGGAGAAGAGAGTCAGAGTCATTCTTGGCGGCTGGACAGAGGAGGCTCCCTGACCGGCTCTGGGAGTTGGCCAAGGTGGGGAGGGGCACTTGTGGGCTTCCCCCCTTCATCCCTGCAGGAGCAGAGAGCAGGGTGCTTCTCACTGCAGACCTCACAGGGGGAGGCCCCAATTCCACACACCCCAAAAATTCTGCTTGTGTTTTTGCTGGTGGAACTCACCTTGAATCCTGAGCAGTTTCTCTCTGTGTGTGAGTAGAGAGGTGGGGAGGGTGTCAGGACTCTGGTGGGTTGCTTAAATCTAACAAAACGGTTTTTTTTAAAAAAAAACAAAGGGTGTTCCTTGCGCTCACACACACACACACACGGCAAGAGGTAGGTGTATTTGTTTGCCTTTGTCACTGCCCCACCCTCAAAAATAGGGCTCGAAAGAAACGCACTGAGACAAAAAGGCTCACTCACATTTTCTGTACAATTCTATTTTATTATTTACAATTCCATTTTATTTCTGTTTTTTTGTGTGTGTGTTTTTTTTGCAAAAGCAGCAAATAGCCCACTATAACAAACCTGAGCAAACCTGATCATCGGCTTTAGGGAAGGAGGGACTGGAGGTGTCCTCACCAAGAGAACAGGGGGAAAATGAGCATTTTGCCTTTAAAGCAAGAGAAACCTTTTGGGGGGGGGAGGGAAGAAGAATGCACCAGAAAAAGTTCTAGATTAAATTAATATCAATAATAATTAAATTCCAACCCCCTTCCCATCAAACACCATCCATTTGTGCGCACACATTCTGTGGGGGGTTGGAGAGGAAAGACTTATTGGGGGTGTCTGCACCCTCTACTCCCTTTTTTGGGGGGGAGGAGTCAAGATTCCCCCCACCATCCTTACTGCACCTTAAAAGGGGGGATGAAGACGGTGATGGTGACAAAACGAGGTGGGGTCTTGGGGGGGGTCAGCACCGCGGAAGCCTCACAGCGGTGAGAAGAGTGTGTTCTCCACTTCCGGCGTCAGTCTGGGGTGGAACGAGGGGAGCCCCACCCCAAAGTCTGGTTGAGGAAAGAAAGGAAAGTAGGGGGGACGTCAGTTTTGTTTTTTTAAGGGGCATTTAAAATCCATCACAAAGCAAAACTTGTCCGTTGCAAAAAACGCATAACTGATAAAAACTGCACAAAACCGCCTTGACTAAATGGGCACTCTCCACCCAGAGATGGTTGGACTACAACTCCGCATCTGGGGAACCTTTGCCCCTCTGGACGCTGCCAAACTACAGTTCCCCTCACCTCTGGCCGATGGGAGTCGTAGCCCAACCACCTCCTTGGGGCACCATGTTACATCCCAGCCTTGGCCAAACTTGAACAAGAGGAGCTGAGCGACGGCTCTGCTCCCGAGTAGGATTTGGGGACCCTCCGGGCGCTGCTGAACTACAACTCCCAGTGGCAACAGGAGCTGTAGCCCTGACTGGAAGGTCCTCCGCACCTGCCAGGCAACCCAGCCGCCTCCCGTGCTGCCCCAGGTGCCGGGGGCAAAGGGAAGGTCCCCCCGCCGGCCCCCCACTCACCCATTTCACCGTCCAGGCGCCCGGGCGGGGAGGGGTTCTTGCGGTGGTCCTCGACGTGCTGGGTGACCTCCTCCCGCGACGCCGTCGAGTAGGAGCACTGCAGGCAGTTGTAGCGCCCCCGTGTGTGCTCCCACACGATGCGGCTGTTGGAGGAGTGCCCTGCGGCGGCGCAAAAAAGAGAAGAACGCTCAGCCCCGGAGCAAACGGACAAGCCTCACGCAAGACTCTGGAAGAGTCAAAGTAACGAGAGCCTTCAGAGCAGGTGGAAACCTGGGCCAGCTTCCTAAATATCTGGGGGGGGGGTTTCTCTCCGGGGTGGATTTGATTAAAATCAAATTGATTCAAATCAGGGGTCAGCAAACTTTTTCAGCAGGGGGCCATACTATATTTTGAAGGGGGGGGGGGGATGAACGAATTCCTTTGCCCCACAAATAACCCAGAGATGCATTTTAAATATAGTAAAAGGACACTGATTCCAGGCCGTCCGTGGGCTGGATTGAGAAGGCGATTGGGCCGGATCTGGCCCCTGGGCCTTAGTTTGCCTACCCGTGGTTTAAGAACTGTGAAATAATACAGGTTACATATATTTTGCCTGTTATTGCTTAAAGCACTTTCTCTGCAGCACCCTGCAAGCGGAGCCTTACAGAGAGTGCCCTGCCATCACAGTGAAACATTTAAGGACAGTTCCCAAACCTCTCAAATACCCCCCACCCACCCCGGTGCTGTCATGAGGACTAGAAACCTGGATTAAAGGTAAAGGTAAAGGGACCCCTGACCATTAGGTCCAGTCGTGACCGACTCTGGGGTTGCGCGCTCATCTCGCATTATTGGCCGAGGGAGCCGGCGTATAGCTTCCAGGTCATGTGGCCAGCATGACAAAGCCGCTTCTGGCAAACCAGAGCAGCACATGGAAACGCCTGTTTACCTTCCCGCTGTAGCGGTTCCTATTTATCTACTTGCATTTTGACGTGCTTTCGAACTGCTAGGTTGGCAGGAGCTGGGACCAAGCAACGGGAGCTCACCCCGTCACAGGGATTCGAACCACCGACCTTCTGATCAGCAAGCCCTAGGCTCAGTGGTTTAACCACAGCGCCACCTGGGTCCCCAGAAACCTGGATTAGGGCAATCTAAAATCTGAGCCAATTGGGCACAATTGCTGGACTGGCAGACAGGGGTGAAGGGGGGGGAGGAAGTCTTCTGCTCACCCTGGCTTTTCTTCCAGACGGCGTTGGAGATGGGGAGTCCCTGTGGCGGCAGGAACGGCCGGAGGCGGCTCTGGACGGCGGCCGGAGGCAAGGCGTAGCTCCCAGGATGGACGTAAGGCAGGAAGGGTCCCGGGAGCGTGGGGGGAGCCGGCCCCGGAAACCTGGCCAGGGGCGGCGGGGGTCCAAAGAGGGAGGGCTCCAGCAGAGGGAAGGGGTGGGGCCCCGGGGGCAGGGTGGGCAAGGGCCCCAGGGGGCTGGGAGGGAGCGGGTCGGGGGCTGGCAGTGGAGCCTCCACCTCGCTAGGGAGGATGGCTTCCTTCCTGAGCTGCTGGATGACCGTTTGCAGTTTGGGGGGGAGAACCTCCAGCAGCTTCCCGGGGGGCTCCTTTTCCAGGGGGGGCTTCTCCGGCGCCAGGGGCGGGGGGGCGGGGGCAGGGGCGGCTCCGGTGGCGGTTCCGGCGGAGGAGCAACTGTGGAGGTGCTTGAAGAGAGAGCGGTGTGTCCGAAAACGCGTCATGCAGTTCTCGCACCTGGAGGGGGAACAGGTTAGAGGGGGTTGGGATGGAGGGCCTTTGAAGGACCCAGTTCCCACACGCTACTCCCATCTTTTGATGGCTCAATCCAAGCTGCTCCAAACAGTACAGGGAGGAATGAGAAACAGGTGTACTGGGTGGGTGGGGGGCTCCATCGCCCACGCCTTCCGGTGGCTCTTGACATTATCATTATTAATAATAATAATAATACATTGCCCATCTAGCTGAATTGCCCCAGCCACTGGGCAGCTTCCAACACACACAAAATTAATAATCAAACAACAAATATTAATAATAACGATCAGATCCTATGTAAAAAGTCACAATGACATTAAAATAAACAACTTATACCAAATCAAGCAGTATGCAATAACGCATTAGAATCCCATAGTAAACGCTAAAATCAAACGTCAGCAAGTAATTAATTAGACAGTTTTACACCTATTACAATAAAGAATGGCTCTTCTGTAATGGATAGAAATGGCAAGCCACAATGCATGAAATAGCAGAAATCGTGCAAAATTATGCAAAAGGGTTAAATTAAGAGACAAAAGACACGCAACATATACAATTATTTAAAACAAAAAACAAAAACATGTTCAAAAGTCCTTTGGAAAAATGGCCTTTTGCTATGCAAGAAAGAGACGGCCCTGGCTGCAAGCTGGCATCGCTTTGAGGAAACAACGAAGGAATTGGTCTCCCTGTCTTGACTACTGCAATGTCCGCTCTATCGGGGCTGCCCTTGAAGACTCTTTGGAAACTGGCAGAATAGTACCATGCTACCAAAAACACCCCCATCTGGCTTTGTCTACTGGAGCAGCCCCTCTTCTGCGCAAGGCCCCGGGGGAGGGGGGGAACCTGAGCTTTGGGAGTAGATTTACTTGGCCCCCTCTAGATCCTGCCCATAATAATAATTAATAATAATAATAATAATATAGCCTTACTTGAAGTAGCGGTTCGGCTTGTAGTGCACCTTTATGTGTTCCATGAGAACTTGCATGTTGGGGAAAGATTCCAAGCAGCCCGGAGAAGAACAGCGGAAAATCTTCCCTGGAGAAACGGAGAGGCAACTGGGCTCATTCATTCTCCAAGCCCATTTCAATAGCCTTGCTTTACACCTTTCCATTTTTTCCGGTCGTTTCAATTTTTCTCTGTTTTCATTTTTAAAATGAAAAAACTCCCCCCTCCACCCCCCCCAAAAGTTACTGCAGTGGAAAATGCGAGGGAGCAAAGGCAGCTTGGAGTCGGATTTGAGATCTGGCCAACCCTCTTCCACCCCCAAACCCGGCTTACCCTCCACCGACTGCGTGGGCCGATAATGAACCGCAATGTGATCCAGCAGTTCTTTCATGCTGCGGCAGGCCAGGCGGCAGCCGTCCCCAGAACACTGGTAGCGTTTCCCTAGGGCGAGGCAAGAGAATTATTATATGATTATTATTATGATTATGATTATTATATGAATTATTATATGATTCAAGAGGCCTTGGCAGCCCCCGTTTGAGGCTGGAGCAGCTTGCAATCCTGTGCCTCTGTTTTCCCTTTCTGTAAAATGGGAACACACGTCCTCTCTAGGGCAAAATACACATCTACCGGAAGTGACTTTCCAAAGGTTGGGGGGGGGGCGACGACACACGCAGGATCCACAGGAAATTGGAGCAAAGGGTGGGAATCTTGTTCGGCCCGAGGGCCATGTCCCCCCCCAGATAATCTTCCAAGGGCCACTTGGCAGTGGGGGGGGGGCAGAGGGAAAAATAGACTAAGCAAGAGCAGGAAAGACACAGATTCTCTGCCCCACCTTTGGGGAGAAAGGAGGGGGGGCCACCCCCAAAGTGGCCCCCATGTGCCCCGTTCCTTTGCCCCCTGCTAAGAAGGGCCGCCCTGGCCTCCAGCTCACCTGGGGGTCTCCTCTTTGGCAGCCGCAGGTCCTGCTTCCGCCCCCCACTGCTCGGCGTGGGGTGGTTGTGGGTCGCCGAAACCCCCGAGTTGGCCAGGCCTGGGAAGAAGAGACGCGGTTGGTGGCAGGGTCCCTGCTGGGCTTGCGGAAGGGCCCCCTCCCTCTGGCTCCACCCCCCCCCCAGGCATCTCCAAGTAGGGATGGGAATCCCCCTTCCCCCATGTTAATTGCTGCCAGTCCATACAGACAGTACAGAGCAAGATATACCATAGACATTTCCTTGAGCCTTCATGAGGACTAGAAAGTTGGCTTTGGTTTTTTGGGGGGGGAGAGAATAGGCCTGATTTCCTGCCCCTACTCACCCCCCAAAGAGGCCACGGGAGAGGTCACTAACGGCAGGGGCCCCTCTTCCTTCTCCGCTTTGCTCCTGGCGCGGCTGGGGGACAGCCGGAGGTCTTGGGGTGCAAGTGGGGCAGCAGCAGGTGGCGGCGTCTTCTCCTGGCCGGAGGGGGTGAAAGGGGGGCAGCTGGTTAGGGGCAAGCAAGGCAGCTCTCATCTCATCTACCCCCCCCCCAAAAAGAGAAGCTCACTTGGCAACTTTGTTGGCTTCTCGGCCAGGATGGGGAAAACCCCTGCAGCCCCCCAGATGTGCTTGTGGCCAGAAATGGTGGGAATTATTACAGTGGGACCTTGGTTCCCAAAAGCTGAAAACCCGGAAGTGAGTGTTCCGGTTTCTGACCGTTTTCCGGATGCCAAACGTCCACTGCAGCTGTTGGCCTGCACCCATCAGAGCCGCCCCTTGATTTCCGAACATTTCGGAAGTCAAACGGACTTCCGGAACAGATTAAGTTCGAGAACCAAGGTGCCACTGTGTTTGGCGCTTTTGGTTTTGCTCTTCATTTCCCCTTTTTCTTTTTCAAGGCTTTTTCCGTTCATTTGTTTTTGTGACTGTGTGGAACCCAGTTCTGCTACTGATGGATCGATTGTGCGACTGCGGAAATGGATAAAAGCCCCCCGTCCAAACAATCATCAGCGCAGGGAACAAAAAATAATAATTTTAATTGTTACCATCTACAATACGGTCTTATTTTATAGTATGGCACATTTTGCTTTCATTTTAAGGCTCAATGGTCTCGTTAGATAGTAAAATTCATGTTAAATTGCTGTTTTAGGGGTTGTTTTTGAAAGTCTGGAATGGATTAATCCGTTTTGCATGACTTTCTATGGGAAAGCGTGCCTTGGTTTTGGAACACTTTGGTTTTGGAACAGTTTGAGAACCAGGGGACCTTTGTATTGTCAATTATTGCATTTCAATCTCCCCTTTTTTTTGCCAAGGAGCTCAACGCAGTCTCTCCTTTGATCCCACACCAACCCTGCAAGGTAGGCCTGGCCAAGAGGCACACGACTGGCCCCAAAGCATGCACTGAGCTTCACGGTCAAGCGGGAGGATTAAAATCCAAATCACGGCCCGGCACTCTAACCACTACGCAACACTGCCTCTCAGTTGCATCCCAGATCTTCCACACCCCTGTTTTAGGAGCTGGGTGACATTATTTTTAGGCATTCGGACTTACATATGCTTTGATGGAAGTTTATAATGACTGATGTTTTAATGCAGAATGGATGGGGAAACCCAGCCAAATGGGCGAGGTATAAATAATAAATTATTATTATTATTATTATTATTATTATTATTGATATTATCTATTATTATCTCAGTGTATCTGATGGGAGAGGGAAGGATGCTTGTTTCCATTCTTGAATTGATTGAGAGTGAACTATTTTTTTTCCTTTTCAGTGAATTCATTAGTCATAATATATTCCTTTATTTGGGTTTTTAAAAATTGGTTGTTGGGGTTTTTTAATCCACTTTTTGCAGCTCTTGCGGGGAAGCAGTGGTCAGATCAAATCATGAAGAGCAAAACCATTATAAAATAGCATATTGATAAACCATCTAAAGAGATTTTCTGGGCTACAGAGATATGTATTTGAAGAAGTTGGTCTGGGTTTGATTTTTGGACGCCAAGCGGGAATCCAATTCCCTTCCCCTATTCACAGGCGGGGGGGGGGGTTCGCTCTTGATCTTGGCCTCTTATTTGGGGGAAGAGACAATGCAAACAAAATAATAATAACCGGCCTTTAGGGGATTGAGGGGACCAAAATCAGAATCTCCCTCTCAAAAGTGGGTCGTTCTCTAAAACTCTGCAGAAACAGGAGCGAGGTTCCTCTTTGGCGGTGAATGAGAAGCCAAAATTTGTCTCAGAAAGCTGCTTTCATTTTATTCCCCCCGGCAGCCTTCAATCATCAGCTAACCAAACGCTAAAGTCTACAACAACTTTGCAAGGTAGGGTGTCCCAAAAAGCCCCTTCGCCGGAGGAAGACGAGCCAAGATTTGTAGGGCTTTTGCCTACAGAACATGCCCTGCAGGGCCCAAATATTGTTGGCAGTTGTGTTCAGGCAAAATATTATCATCTGTTGCTGTTGCTATTCTTCTTATCATTATTATGAAAATTTATATACTGACCTTCAAACAAAAGTAAATAATTAAACCAAAACAACAAAACAAGTTGGGAAGCTTTTAATATTTGATATTTAATATGTGATTAATTATTGTATATTAATATTTTGCTGGAAGCCTCCCAGATGAGTGGGGTATAAATAATAAATTATTATTATTATGAACATTTATACACCAACCTTCAAACAAAAGTAAATAATTAAACCAAAGCAACAAAATAATAATCCCACATGCACACCATATTTATAGCTGAAGCACCCTATTAAAAAGTTGTATAAATCAGCTGCTGAAGTTCAGGCAAGGGCTGTGATGCTCAGTAGTTAGAGCACCTGCCTTGCACAGTGAAGCTCCTGGGGCATCTCCGAATTAAAACCAGCCCTTTATTCCCACCCATGAGCACTGGAAACTTGGGTGCAAGGGCCAGAGCAGTTGCTTGGCATGGGCCAGATCCTGGGCCCGGCTGCCGGCCAGGGCAGCCAGCATGGAGGTCAGGGGCCTAACACTGCAAGCCGGTTTTGTGTGTTCTTGGCAGCAACGTCCCCCTTTCCCTGCCCGGCTCCACTCTCGCCCCGGGCACGTGTGAATGGGCCCAACTCGCGTGCATCGCTCTGAGCATTGTTATTATGCAATCGCTGCAGCCCATCGGGGGCCCTGGCAGGAGAGGAGGGGGGGTTAAGAGAGGACCCCCCCCCCAGATCTTGGAAAGGGGGACGAGAAGAGCCTTACCATCTCTGCGCCAGGGAAACCTCTCTTTGCAACGACGTTGCTTTTCCCTGCTGCTTTTTTTAAAGGGGGCGGATTTCCAGCTGCTGCAGCCGGCTTCCTCTTCCCGCACCATCAAAGGCAGCCGAGCTGTTATTTTGTAGCCATCTTGACGCGCAACTGTCGCGAGATCGGAAGTCCGCTCGGGGGAGGGGCAGGGAGGGAGGGAGGGCGCCCCCCAGTGGCACCAGCGGGGAAAGGGAGCGAATTCTTCCCCCCTTTTCTTCTACCTTTCTCTCCCTTCCTTCCTCACTCGTTTCTTTCTCGTATCTTTTTCTTTTCCTTCCTTTCTCCTTTCCTTCTCTTTCTCTCTTCCTCCCCTCTTTCCTCCCCTTTCCTTCTCTCTCTCACGCTTTTTCTCTTCCTTCCTTCCTTCCTTCCCTTCTCTCTCTCACCCTATTTATCTCTTTTTATTATTGTATTTTAATCAGTTGTTTTATATCTAGGCTGGGGAGGGCGGGGTATTAATAATAATAATAATAATAATCTTCCTCCCTCCCTTTCCTTCTCTTATCTCCCTTCCTTCCTCCTCTTTCCTTCTATCTCTCACTCTTTCTCTTTTTAATAAAAAATTACTTCAGTAGCACCTTAAAGACCAACTAAGTTTTTATTTTGGTATTAGCTTTCGTGTGCATGCGCACTTCTTCAGATACGCTGAAACAGAAGTGCCTTCCTCCCTCCCTCCCTTTTCCCTCTTTCTCTTATCTTTTTCTCTTCCTTCCTTCCTTCCTTCCCCTTCTCTCTCTCTCTATATATTCCTTTCTTCCTCTCTCCCCTTCCTTTTCCTTCTCTTTTGGGTCCAAATAGGAATCTTCCAGGCATTCCCCAAAAAGGGCTTTTATGGCTTGAAAATACAGAGAAGCTCTGTTTAAAGTAACTCTTCAACAACGGCCACCTGGATGTTATTAGCCCAGAACTGGGGAAAAGATCAAACTCCCTAGCAGAGAGGAATGGCAAATCAAGCTGACAGATTATGCAGAGGTGGCAAAACTGACTGGAAAAGAGAGAGAAAAACTTTATAAAAGAATGGGGAAAATGTGTAAGTTGTTTAGCAGACCACTGTAAGCAGAAGGAAACAAGAGCAGAATTTTGACTCACTTGTAGTGCAAAAATTGTGATATAAAAATTGGAGTCTGGATGAATATGCAGTTTTAGATGTTTAAAATGGGACCCCCATGGAGAGGAAGGGGGCGGAGTCTCGAGATTGGGAGAATCTCTCTTATAGAGATCTGTTATTGCAGTTTGTGTTCGTATATATCAAGCATGTCCAACAACATAGAATCATAGAGTTGGAAGAGACCACAAGGGCCATCCAGTCCAACCCCCTGCCAAGCAGGAAACACCATCAAAGCATTCCTGACATATGCCTGTCAAGCCTCTGCTTAAAGACCTCCAGAGAAGGAGACTCCACCACACTCCTTGGTAGCAAATTCCACTGCCGAACAGCTCTTACTGTCATGAAGTTCTTCCTAAAGTTTAGGTGGAATCTTCTTTCTTGTCGTTTGAATCCATTGCTCCGTGTCCGCTTCTCTGGAGCAGCAGAAAACAATCTTTCTCCCTCCTCCATATGACATCCTTTCATATTTGAACATGGCTATCATATCACCCCTTAACCTTCTCTTCTCCAGGCTAAACATACAGGGCTCCCCTTCCTAAAAAAAGCTCAACAGCTTTGACCTGAACCCCCCAAAAAGGGGTAGATCACTGTCAGTTTTTAACTCTGTGAGTAGATCACAGTCTCTTGGGAGTTGGCCACCCCGGTATATATTTTGCTTTTGTAAAACCAGTAAGAATTTATTTCAAAAAAGAAAGAATGAAAAGAAAAAGAAAATACAGGGAAGCTCAGAGACATGCAGGTCAATTCCAGGCGAGACGGTTCACCTTTTTGTAGGCGAATGCTCCCTTTCTTCCAACATCTCAAAACGACAGCCATGATTCCATTGTGCATTTTTAATTCTGTTTCTATTTTAATTGGGGAGTGGGGGGGGGTGTTTCCTGGTGCGATGGGGAAGCATTAATCCAAAAGACACAGCTTGTGAAAGCAAAACAACATTTATTCAACTACAGAAGGTCAACCATTAGAAATAGAATTCCGAGGTCTTGCTCCGGTTCCGATCACCGCAGGGGCCGCTTCGGTTGCAAGCCGAAAAGCAATCGGTCGGTTCCCAGGGATCCTCTTTGCAGGAATCCATCAAACATCCTTCAGGAAACAGAACAAGCGTGCTCCTCTTAATCTGGAGTGGGGGTCCTCCTCCAAGACCTCAACCGCCGGGATGTGGTTTCTTCAGCCAAGCAGCCAATTTGGGTTGGGTGTCCGTCAGAGATCCAACACGGGAAAACTGTCAGCAAAAAAAAAAAAAGTCCCATGGAGGTTCTGTTTCCTGCCCCCAGGCGAAAACTTATTTTTTTAGGGGGGGAGCAGGCGAAAAAAAGGATTAGCCCAGCTGGAAACTCCCCACCACAAGACGCCTCCGTCAGGAAACGAAAACGCAGGAAAGCCCAAGAGTTGAAAAGGGTGCCCCCTTCTGTTGCAAGGCAAAAGGCATTGAAAAGGGAGGGGGGAAAGGAGGGGTCCAGGTTTTCCTGGTGCCAGCAAGCACCCCCCCCCCAAAAAAAAATTAAAACCACAGAAAATTTTCAAGAACAAAAATCAAGTTCAAACACAAACTGTTTTGCACCGTTGGGAGAAAAAAATCTTCTTGTAATGGAATGTCTGATCTCTTAAAAACCAAGAGGCCTTTCACTGGGGGGGGGGGTGTTAAACCGTCCCTGCTTGAGCTTGCCCCCCCCAGGGGGCCAGACAGTCTTGCGGCAGAGTCAAGAGAGGATTGGGGAGAGTCGTGTTCGAAAGAGTCGTCTTCTTGGCTCCCGGGATCCCATTCTGCCCTGCTGCCCCCCCAACTGCTCAATGGTGGCCCTGCTTGGCTTGCCAAGGGACAGACTCTTGAGCAGGCGGGGGGGGGGCAAGCGCTGGGGGATCTCTTCCATCGAGAGGAATGGTCCGCTTCCGGCTTCCAGGCCCCTCTGCTCCCACTTTCTGTTGCAAAAATAGTTCCCTCTGCTCTTGGTAAGAGGGGGTTCCTTCTGGGCGTCTGTGGGGCCAGTTAAGCCCCTGAGAACGGGGGGGGGGGGTTTGGCAAGTGGACGCCATTGGTTTTTCCACCGCCCCGTTCCCCGACAGATCAGGAACCGAAGTCTGCCCAGTTCAGCGCATGGCCCGGCTGGGTCTCGGGTAGGGAGCTATCTGTGCCGGCCCAGATACCTGGAATAACAGAATCACAGAGCTGTAGAGGGGGAAGGGGCACCAGTGGTCATCTAGCCCAGCCCCCTGAACCGAAGCCCCTGGGAAACAGACCCCTGATCTCCGTTTAAAACCCTGCAGTGAAGGAGTCTGCCACCTCAACCTGCAAAAGGAAAACCCCAGACTTTGTGGGGGCAAATCACGAACTCTACCGCCACTGAGCTATCCCTGATCGGCGTTCGAATTCCGCCATGCGCATACTGCGATAGTCATCTGGGGATCCCCAGATCTGGACTGCTTTCACACACTAATAGCCAGATCCTATAGAATTTCATCAGTTAGAGTTTATCCGCACAGGGGGGGAATGGATTTCTGGAACAAAAATGCTTTTTCTGGGCAGCCTGAGCAGGAGCAGCGAACGGCGTTATAGCGCATTGTTGCCTCCGCTTTCCCCTGCTCACCGTTGTGAAGAATATTCCTACATTATTAATGGTCTGTGTCATCGTTAAGAAAAAGAAGTACGGTAAAAGGAAACAGGTCAAGGACCCCTGGACGGTTAAGTCCAGTCCAAGGCGACTCTGGGGTTGCGACACTCATCTCGCTTTCAGGTCGAGGGAGCCAGCGTCTGTCCGTAGACAGCTTTCCGGGTCACGTGGCCAGCAGGACTAAACTGCTTCTGGCGCAGCAGGACACCGTGACGGAAACCAGAGTGCATGAAAATGGCGTTTACATTCCCGCCGCAGCGATACCTATTCATCTACTTGCACTGGCATGCTTTCGAACTGCTAGGTTGGCAGGAGCTGGGACAGAGCAATGGGAGCTCACCCCGTCACGGGGATTTGAACCGCCAACCTTCCGATCGCCAAGCCCAAGAGGCTCAGTGGTTTAGACCACAGCACCATGTTTAACTGAGAATAAATCACAGTCAGGCCATCATTTGAAAATTAAGGCATAAAAAGAAGGGCAACTGCACATTCCGTTTTGGCAACTGTAACCTTGGTTTCAGGAGCCGTTTGGGGCCTAGTTGATATATCTGAGCTCCTAACACCCAAAACAAGGTGGTATCATTTGTGCGGCTTGGAGCTCACCTTGTGAGACAGTCTGTGTCTGCTGGAACTCCTCCTTGAAGCAAAGCATCCCACCACTTTGAGGTCCTTCGTGGAAAAAGTCAGGTAGAGATGTAAATAAGAATAATGATAATAATAGAAGGTAAAAGGTCAAGGACCCCTGGATGGTTAAGTCCAGTCAAAGGCAGCTATCAGGCCGAGGGAGCCGGCGTTTGTCCAGAAACAGCTTTTCCTGGTCATGTGGCCAGCAGGACTAAACTGCTTCTGGCGCAATGGGACACGGTGACAATAACCAGAGCACACGGAAACGCCGTTTACCTTCCCGCCGCAATGGGGCCTGCGCCGGCGTGCTTTCAAACCGCTAGCTTGGCAGGAACTGGGACAGAGCAATGGGAGGCTCACCCTGTTGCGGGGATTTGAACTGCCAACCTTCCAATCGGCAAGCCCAAGAGGCTCAGTGGTTTAGACCACAGCGCCACCCGCGTCCCTTGATGTTAATAATACAGCTTGGAATTTGATTCCAGGAAAGACCCTGTTTTGAGCTTCCTGATACCGAGGAGATACTTGCCTCCCCAAAGCTGTGGGGCAAAAAGAAAAAAAGTTCCCCTAGCTGTTCAACGGGAAGCAACATGCCCCTTCCGCTCTGAAAAAATGAAAAACAGCTGGTCCTCCCAATGGCCAGCTAAGCTAAGTGGAAGAAGGCTTAGCAACAATGACTCCCATTAAGACACAAGGAGTAGCACCGCCATGGAATGGGCCACAGGGCTCAGTGCCTTTGGCTATTGCTAGCCAATGCATCTTAAAGAAAGGAGCCCTAGCTGCTCTGGGGTGTGGGAGGCCTACTTGAAATCCAGAGAGCTCTTCCACACAGCTGGCACGCTCTTCTTCGGTTCTTGTAAAAGTGGGTTTTCAAACTTCTATAGACTCAAAAATAACCCTTGTGGGCTGGTGCTATTCTGCATTAAAAGTTTAAGGTAAGACAAAAGTAAAGAACCCCCGGAGGGTTAAGTCCAGTCCAAGGCGACTCTGGGGTTGTGGCGCTCATCTCGCTTTCAGGCTAAGGCAGCCGGGGTTTGTTCACAGGCAGCTTCCCGGGTCACGTAGCCAGCAGGATTAAACCGCTTCTGGTGCAACGGGACACCGTGACGAGTGCCAGAGCGCACGGAAACACCATTAATAATAATAATAATAAAATAATAATAATAATAATAATAATAATAATATATTTATACCCCGCCCATCTGGCTGGGTTTCCCCAGCCACTCTGGGCGGCTTCCAACAGAAAAATAAAACACAGTAATCTATTAAGCATTAAAAGCCTCCCTGAATAGGGCTGCCTTCAGATGTCTTCTAAAAGTCTGGTAGTTGTTTTCCTCTTTGACATCTGATGGGAGGGTGTTCCACAGGGCAGGCGCCACCACCGAGAAGGCCCGCTGGAGCGGTACCTATTTATCTACTTGCACTTTGATGTGCTTCCGAACTGCTAGGTTGGCAGGAGCTGGGACCGAGCAACGGGAGCTCACCCCATCGCATGGATTTGAACTGCCGACCTTCCGATCAGCAAGCCCAAGAGGCTCAGTGGTTTAGACCCCAGCGCCACCCACGTCCCTACCAAAATGTTAAATGTGTGTCTGCTCCTGAAATTTCCTTCCTGCTGGGTCTCCAGGGTGTTGGGAGCTGTAGCCCAACTACATTCAGGGAGACTCAGAGGCTGACAGACACATGCTGGCCCCCCCCCTAACCTTTTGGACTCCCGTTGGCCCCGAGTCGCAGCCCAACATGTCGGGTGAGGGTGGGCACTGGCTTGGGCTGCGGCCAAGGCGGCCTTACCTGCGCCTTGGGGCTGGTTGCTGCTGCTGTACACCTTGCTCCTCCGGCTCCTGCGGGTCCGCTTGTAGGGGGTGGGGTTCTGGGAGAGCTGGGGGAACCTGGCCAGCAGCTCCTTCAGGAGCTGGACTTTGTCCTCGCCAAAGAGCATCCCGTCGCTGTTGCGGCTGCTCATCTTGGAGCAGATGGCCTGCAGCCGGGGGTTAATGGCGCGGAGGACCTTCACGCGGCGGTGCAGGGTCAGCCGGTTGCTCAGGCTGCCCAGGAGGCGGAGGAGGCGCTGGGCCCACCCCCGCAGTTCCAGGGGGTCGACAGGCTCCCGCTTCTCCAGGGCCTCTTCGGCCATCTCGTAGAGGTTCATGGCCGGGGCCAGCGTGTCCAGAACCTCGTCTTGGAGCCAGCCCAGTTTCTGGGCATCGCCCAACAGCATCCTCTGCTCCGGCGCGTTGCCCAGGTTGGCAAAGTCGGGGTTGAGGGCGGGCGTCTCGTGGCTCCTGTCGGGCAGCGTGGGGCGCGGGCAGAAGGACATGAGGGTCCTCCTCTGCCGGAGGCTCAGGCAGGTGTGGCAAACCCTCACCCAGAAGTCCACCACCTCCTGGCGGGGCGTCCACTTCTGCGGCGCGGAGCAGGTGCCGTCCGAGCCCGCCGGCACCGCAGAGCTGCCGGAAACGCCGTCCTCTTCGCCGGCGCCCCAGCCCAGCTCCTCTTCCATCTCAGGGCTGCCCCAGGCCTCGGGGTCTCCGCTCTGGCTTCCGCCCCGAGTGACGCTCACAGGTTGGTCCTTGACCCAGTCGGGGTTCCGCCATTCGTCCCCGCCCTGCTCTGAAGCCAGCCGCTCGAGGCTGTCCAAGACCCCCCCGTGCTCCGAGCTCCACCAGGTGGCCTCTTCCCGGGGCCCCTCCTCTGCCGGCCTCCCCCAGCCCCTTTCCTCTCGGCCGGGGCTCACCCCATCCCTCCTCTCAGGCTCGCCCCACCAGCTCCCTCCCCGAGGGGGGCTGCCAGGGGGCGGCCGCTGCTCCCTCACCCCATGCCTTGCCGAGTCCCCCTCTCCCCAGCCCCCCGGCTCCAGGCTGGCCTGCCTTGGCGGCGTCAGGAGCACCCGCACCCCTGCTTCCCTCTTGGGGCTCCCACCCCAGTGGGATTTCCGGGGGGCTTTGGCCGCAGGGAACGGCTCCCACGAGGGAGGCTCCCTCTCCCGACTGCCCCACCGGCTCCTCCTGCTAAAGGGGTCCTCCTCCTCCTGCTGCTGCTGCTGGCGGGGCACTTCTTCCTCTTCCTCCTCGTGGGGGGGATTCTCTCCGCCCCACTGATCCCAGCCCCACAACTCTCTTCGAGGACCCCTCCACCTCCCGGGCTCTTCCTCCTCCTCCTGGGGGGGGTTCTCGCCCGCCCACGGATCCCGGCCGCTCCCCCCTCTGCGAGAACCCCTCCCGCTCCCGGGCTCTTCCTCCTGCTCCTCATGGGGGGGACTCGCTGCCCCCCATGGATCTGGGCCCCTCCCCCCTCTGCGAGGACCCCTCCCCCTCCAGGTGTCTTCCTCCTCCTCCCCCTCCTCCTCGTGGGTGGTGCTCCCTCCCCCCCATAGATCTGGGCCCCTCCCCCCTCTGCTCGGACCCCTCCAGGTGTCTTCCTCCTCCTCCTCCTCCCCCTCCTCCTCGTGGGGGGTGCTCCCTCCCCCCCACGGGTCCCGGCCCCTCCTCCCTCTGCGAGGACCCCTCCCCCTCCAGGGCCCCGCCCAGACACCACGCCCTCTGCCCCTCCACCGGGGCGGGAAGCCCCGCGCCATCTCCCAAGGGGGGCGGGGGGCCCTCGCCGCCAGCCTCTCCGACTCCCAGCAGACCTTGCGCGGCGGCGGGGGCAGCTCCCAGTCCCACTCCGCGTCCCCCCACCCCCACGGGTCGAAGGCAGGCGGCTCCGGGGAGCGCCGCGTCCGCTTGGGCCCGCCCGCTCCCACCGCCCGCTTCTTCGCCCTGCCCGAGTCTGCCATGACAGTGGCGGCGGAAGGAGAAACTCCCGGGCCGGAAACGTGGCTCCGGGAAGGGGAGGGGGGAAGAGGCATTCGAGAGAGCCGGCTAGAGCGTCGCGGCTCCTGGAAAGAAGAGAAAGAGCGAGCCGGCTAGAGCGTCGCGAAATTGGAAACTACATCTCCCGTCAGGCCTCGGCCAGTTTGGGCGGCGGCGGAGGATGACGGGAGTCCGAGTTCAGAAAGAAGGTGGAAGGCCTGTTCCCCCGGCCTAGTATAAATTTAACCGAGATTCCCGGCTACTTTTGGTTTGTTTGCTCGCAGGAGCTGATGGGAGTTGTAGTTCCATTGTTATTTTTTAATCTTTTGTGTGTAAGCCGCTTTGGCATTTATTTGAATAAAAAGCGGTAAATAATAATAATAAACAAACCAACCCTCTGAGGGCCACTAAGCAATAGCTCAACAAATGCTGCTTCACACAGCACTCAAAAAGCGACTTTTAATTGTAGGGTTGGAAGGGACCTCAGGGGGTCATCTAGCCCAACCCCCTGCCATGCAGGGAACGTATGGAACTCCCTGCCACATGACAGCAATGCCTTCTCCTTTTTTATATTTTTACTAGTTGGCCCTGCCACGTGTTGCGGTGGCTCAGTTTGTTAAATGGAGCCTCAGAGTCCCCCTTCAGACCCCCCTCACCTTCAGAGTCCACCTGTTTTTCGCTTGTTATGTTTACATAGGCGCATCCCTGTGTCTCCCCTCACCCTGTTCTGTCCCTCCTCCCCCCATCCTCCGGTTCATTCCTGTGATTGGGCCCACTCTGTCCCAACCTATGACCTATTTGCCCCCCAGCCCCAGTCAGGCCCCTACCTCCACTTGGCCTAGTCTGGAAAGCGGCCTAATCTGCTGCGGCCTATTCAGTCTGCTGGGCAATGTTGGGCCTTGTTGCTGCAAAAGGCCTGTTTTCAATTGGTTACTGTGGAATTTTGTGGTGTCATCTGGTGGCGCGGCTTTGGAGGCAGCAGCGTGCGACCTGCCTTTCTATTGGATGTTGCTGGAGTCTTCAGACCTTCTGCTGGTGATGTCTAATTTGGACGCCACTTTTTTGTGTGTTTAATCATTATTTTAGGTGTGAAAGGTGTGCTTGGGGGGGGGGGCAAAATTATGACAGATCCCTCCCTGATGGGCAAGGTACGTTGTGTCCTAATTTGTTGGAATTCAGTTCAGCGGTTATGGAGGAAGGGTGTTACATCCGCGCACGCAGTGGGAACATTTATATATATATATATAGATTGAATTTCCATTTTATAACATTTAAACACATCCTTAATCAACTCTTTACTTGTTTGCTCGTACGAGCTTGTCGACTTCCCTCCCTCCTGCCTCATAGTTTTCATAATTCATTTTTACATTATAGCATTTCTACCTCTTTCAGTTTATGTTTCATTTCTTCCAGTTATCACCATTTTAAAAAAATAAATATAAAAAGGTAATAATCATTAACATTACAAGTCTTATTATTGCAACCCTGCTAGTCTTGTTAATTGCTTACAATTGTCCTTCAGATATTGTACAAATTTACTCCAGTCTTTTTGGTTTTGGATTTTCCCCATCAGCTTCACCAATTCTGCATGGTCCATCATCTTCATCTGCCACTCAGGAAGGCGATGACAACAACAACAACAACAACAACAACAACAACAACAATTTTTTATACCCCGCCCATCTGGCTTCTTACTGGTTCACTTTGGGAGCCCTTCTCTGCTGAAGAGCAATTGTGGCTCACCACCACCCAGGGATCCTGGGAACCGTAGTTTGTGAACGGTGCTGAGAACCGTAGCTCTGAGGGGTTGGGGTCTCCTCACAAGGTGGCTGAAACAGAAAGAGTTGGGGGGGGGGTACAGGTGCCCTCGAGCAGCCATTCCCCCCAATATGCTGCCTGATCCAGATGTTTTGGAAGTATAACTCCAATTGGGAGCCAGAATGGCTGACAGGAGTTGTAGTGAAATGTTGGGTTTTATCATTGTAGTGTTATTAGGTTATTGCTTTTATTTTTATTCTATTTTATATACTGTTATCTTTTTGTATGAACCGCCCTGAGACCTCTGGGTATAGGGCGGTATATAAACTCAATAAATAAATAATTGTATGTATTTCTGTAGGTATGTTATGAGAATTATATGGTCTAACTCTAATGTATAAAATAAATGTTCATAAATGTACCAGCCAAACACATACATACATAAATATACTGTATAAACCACGTGTCTGAATCAGTACAGGAAAAAAAGTCCTGAAATCATTTTGACTCTCCCAGATTGACCTCAAATGTTTCTTCTGCAAGGACAAAGGAAATGGGAAAACCTCCCCATTGTCTCTGTGCTCACAAATCCTGTCCTAAGGCCCTATCTGTGTATGAATAGGGTGAGCCTGTGACCTGGGTTCGGGAACTGAGTATTTACCATTACCAAATAATGGCCAGGCTGCCCAGGTAATACAATCAGTGACCATTATCAAGTATCCTTGCAGGCAGGATTTCTGCTGGAGACCCGCCTCCTGTGACATATGCATGATGTTTCCGGGGTGGGGGTGGTGGACGATTTCAAAAGTCTATATAAGAGCTTGTGCACTTTTGTTCCGGGTTCCTCCCGCATGTGGGGAGTGAGGATACAGTTGCAACAGTTCAATAAAAATCAGGCTTATTAGCCGCTTTGCTTCTCAATAGTCTCTGCTTGGCCTCTCTTATTTTCTCCTACCGATAGAGAATCATAGAATCATAGAATCATAGAATCATAGAGTTGGAAGAGACCACAAGGGCCATCCAGTCCAACCCCCTGCCAAGCAGGAAATACCATCAAAGCATTCCTGACAGATGGCTGTCAAGCCTCTGCTTAAAGACCTCCAAAGAAGGAGACTCCACCACACTCCTTGGCAGCAAATTCCACTGCCGAACAGCTCTTACTGTCAGGAAGTTCTTCCTAATGTTTAGGTGGAATTTTCTTTCTTGTAGTTTGAATCCGTTGCTCCGTGTCCGCTTCTCTGGAGCAGCAGAAAACAACCTTTCTCCCTCCTCTATATGACATCCTTTTATATATTTGAACATGGTTATCATATCACCCCTTAACCTTCTCTTCTCCAGGCTAAACATACCCAGCTCCCTAAGCCGTTCCTCATAAGGCATTGTTTCCAGGCCTTTGACCATTTTGGTTGCCCTCTTCTGGACACGTTCCAGCTTATCAGTATCCTTCTTAAACTGTGGTGCCCAGAACTGGACACAATACTCCAGGTGAGGTCTGACCAGAGCAGAATACAGTGGTACTATTACTTCCCTTGATCTAGATGCTATACTCCTATTGATGCAGCCCAGAATTGCATTGGCTTTTTTAGCTGCTGCATCACACTGCTGACTCATGTCAAGTTTGTGGTCAACCAAAACTCCTAGATCCTTTTCACATGTACTGCTCTCAAGCCAGGTGTCTCCCATCCTGTATTTGTGCCTTTCATTTTTTTTGCCCAAGTGTAGAACTTTACATTTCTCCTTGTTAAAATTCATCTTGTTTGCTTTGGCCCATTTGTCTAATCTGTTAAGGTCATTCTGAAGTGTGATCCTGTCCTCTGGGGTGTTAGCCACCCCTCCCAATTTGGTGTCATCTGCAAACTTGCTCAGGATTCCCTCAAGCCCATCATCCAAGTCATTGATAAAGATGTTGAACAAGACTGGGCCCAAGACAGAACTCTGTGGCACCCCACTAGTCACTACTCTCCAGGATGAGGAGGAGCCATTGATGAGCACCCTTTGGGTTCGGTCAGTAAGCCAGCTACAAATCCACTGAATGGTAGCATTGTCTAGCCCACATTTTACCAGCTTCTTTACAAGAATATCATGGGGCACCTTGTCAAAGGCCTTGCTGAAATCAAGATAGGCTACATCCACAGCGTTCCCTTCATCTACCAGGCTTGTAATTCTGTCAAAAAATGAGATCAGATTAGTCTGACATGACTTATTTTTCAGGAACCCATGCTGACTTTTAGTGATCACAGAGTTTCTTTCTAGGTGCTCACAGACTGTTTGCTTAATGATCTGCTCTATAATCTTTCCTGGTATTGATGTCAGGCTGACTGGGCGGTAATTGTTTGGGTCCTCTCTTTTCCCCTTTTTGAAAATAGGGACAACATTTGCCCTCCTCCAGGGCAAAAGGAGCTGTTTTTTCCTCATAACATAATAATAATAAACGATGTCCAAGCTGTCTGGGGTTGATGGGAGTTGTAAGGTAAAGGTAAAGGGACCCCTGACCATTAGGTCCAGTCGTGACCGACTCTGGGGTTGCGCGCTCATCTCGCATTATTGGCCGAGGGAGCCGGCATATAGCTTCCAGGTCATGTGGCCAGCATGACAAAGCCGCTTCTGGCAAACCAGAGCAGCACATGGAAACGCCGTTTACCTTCCCGCTGTAGCGGTTCCTATTTATCTACTTGCAATTTGACGTGCTTTCGAACTGCTAGGTTGGCAGGAGCTGGGACCAAGCAACGGGAGCTCACCCCATCACAGGGATTCGAACCGCCGACCTTCTGATCAGCAAGCCCTGGGCTCAGTGGTAGTTCACCATAATTATAATAAGAAGCCCGGGAAAATCTGCAAATCTGCAATGCACAAGGAGGGAGGGAGGGAGGTGACCTAGACCGTGGGTAGGCAACCTAAGGCCCATGGGCCTGATGCGGCCCAATCACCTTCCATATCCAGCCTGCGGACAGTCCGGGAATCAGCGTGTTTTTACATGAGTAGAATGTGTCCTTTTATTTAAAATGCATCTCTGGATTATTTGTGGGGCATAGGAATTCGTTCAAAACTCCCCCCCCAAAAAAAACCCAGTATAAACAAATAAATAAACAGAGGCCGAGTGGCGTTCTGCCTGCCAGGGGATCCTTGCCTGCGATTCCTGGGTTGGGCTAGATGACCCTTGGAACCCATTTCAACCCGACAGATTCTATTAAGAGTCAGAAGTGCTGTTGAAACCAGGGAGGAGAAGGATCAGACCAGCCCCAGCTCGGCAGCCAGACCCCCCCCCTACTCTGTCATAACTGCCATCATAAAGAAGGACTGTGGGGTGGGGTGGGGTGGGGGGTTTCCCTGCCCCAGACGCCCAGAGGAGGGGGATGAGTTGGAGGCTCTGTGCTTGACAAGAGGGGCAGCCCCCTGGATGTTTTGGGAAACAGTGAAGTGGGTCACTGGCTGGGCAGGTAGGTGAGGATTTTTTAAAATTGGCAGGTTTATATGAATTTAATTCATGAATTACCGGAAGTGGGTGTTCCGGTTTTCGAACGTTTTTTGGAAGCTGAACGTCCAATGCGGCTGTCAGCTATTGTTTCCGGGGCGCCTGCGCCAATCAGAAGCTGCGCCTTGGTTTCTGAACATTTCGGAAATCAAACAGACTTCCGGAATGGATTAATTTTGGCACGTTTGTTTTACTCATTTTTTTGCCTTTTTGGGGCTTTTTTGGTTCATTTGTTTCTGTGACTGTGTGGAACCCAGTTCAGCTACAGATGGATTGATTGTGTGACTGCGGAAATTGAGAAAAGCCCCCAATCCAAACAATGTCTGTCATCAGTGTGCAGGTCAGGGGAAAAATAATTTAAATTTTTATCATGTACAATACTATCTTCTTATTTCATAGTACAATACATTGCCCCTTCATGGATCAATACCTTGTCGTGGCGAAGGGGCTTGAAAAACTCAGAGAAGCTATGAGCTATGCCATGCAGGGCCACCCAAGATGGACAGGTCATAGTGGAGAGTTTTGACTAAACGTGATCCACCTGGAGATGGAACTGGCAAGCCACTCCAGTATTTTGCCAAGAAAATTCCATGGACAAAGACAACAGGCATATAAAAGTTATGACGCTGGAAGATGAGCCCTTCAGGTCGGAAGGCGTCCAACATGCTACTGAGGAAGAGCGGAGGACAAGTACAAGTAGATTCAGAGCTGATGAAGCGGCTGGGCCAAAGCCGAAAGGACGCTCAGTTGCGGAAATGCCTGGAAGCGAAAGGACAGTCCAATGCTGTAAAGCACTCAGCAATGGCCAGAGGATTGGAGAAGATCAGTCTACTACATCCCAATCCCAAAGAAGGGCAGTGCCAAAGAATGCTCCAACTACCGCACAATTGCGCTCATTTCACACGCTAGCAAGGTTATGCTTAAAATTCTACAAGGCAGGCTTAGGCAGTATGTGGACCGAGAACTCCCAGAAGTGCAAGCTGGATTTCGAAAGGGCAGAGGAACCAGAGACCAAATAGCAAACATGCGCTGGATTATGGAGCAAGCTAGAGAGTTCCAGAAAAACGTCTACTTCTGCTTCATTGACTATGCAAAAGCCTTTGACTGTGTCGACCACAGCAAACTATGGCAAGTTCTTAAAGAAATGGGAGTGCCTGATCACCTCATCTGTCTCCTGAGAAATCTCTATGTGGGACAAGAAGCTACAGTTAGAACTGGATATGGAACAACTGAGTGGTTCAAAATTGGGAAAGGAGTACGACAAGGTTGTATATTGTCTCCCTGCTTATTTAACTTATATGCAGAATTCATCATGCGAGAGGCTGGACTAGATGAATCCCAAGCCGGAATTAAGATTGCCGGAAGAAATATCAACAACCTCAGATATGCAGATGACACAACCTTGATGGCAGAAAGTGAGGAGGAATTAAAGAACCTTTTAAGGAGGGTGAAAGAGGAGAGCGCAAAATATGGTCTGAAGCTCAACATCAAAAAAACCAAGATCATGGCCACTGGTCCCATCACCTCCTGGCAAATGGAAGGGGAAGAAATGGAGGCAGTGAGAGATTTTACTTTCTTGGGCTCCTTGATCACTGCAGATGGTGACAGCAGTCACGAAATTAAAAGACGCCTGCTTCTTGGGAGAAAAGCAATGACAAACCTAGACAGCATCTTAAAAAGCAGAGACATCACCTTGCCGACAAAGGTCCGTATAGTTAAAGCTATGGTTTTCCCAGTAGTGATGTATGGAAGTGAGAGCTGGACCATAAAGAAGGCTGATCGCCGAAGAATTGATGCTTTTGAATTATGGTGCTGGAGGAGACTCTTGAGAGTCCCATGGACTGCAAGAAGATCAAACCTATCCATTCTTAAGGAAATCAGCCCTGAGTGCTCCCTGGAAGGACAGATCCTGAAGCTGAGGCTCCAATACTTTGGCCACCTCATGAGAAGAGAAGAATCCTTGGAAAAGACCCTGATGTTGGGAAAGATGGAGGGCACTAGGAGAAGGGGACGACAGAGGATGAGATGGTTGGACAGTGTTCTCGAAGCTACGAACATGTGTTTGACCAAACTGCGGGAGTCAGTGGAAGACAGGAGTGCCTGGCGTGCTCTGGTCCATGGGGTCACAAAGAGTCGGACACGACTGAACGACTAAATAACAACAACAATATTAGTATTCTATAGCAAAATAAAAAAAATCCTTCAGTAGCACCTTAAAGACCAACTAAGTTTTTATTTTGGTATGAGCTTTCGTGTGCATGCACACTTCTTCAGATACACTGAAACAGAATCCACCAGACCCTTATGTATATTCAGAGGGTGGGGGTGATTTGAATGGGTGATGGTCTGATGGGAGTGGTAAACCTGTAGATGGCTGTTAACGACTGTTGATGACTGCAATTGGTCCTGGGGGAAAAAAGCAAGGGTCTGGTGGATTCTGTTTCAGTGTATCTGACAAAGTGTGCATGCACACGAAAGCTCATACCAAAATAAAAACTTAGTTGGTCTTTAAGGTGCTACTGAAGGAATTTTTTTATTTTGCTTCGACTCAGACCAACACGGCTACCTACCTGTAGTTAGTATTCTATTTAATACTAATAAAAATAAGAATGCTATAACTATATATAATAGATATTAAACGTTCAATATTGCCACTGATGATGAATATTAATTGGGATCATAATTAATCCTATCACTTAAAAACTACGTACCGTAATACAGTACATTACTGTAACCTGCTCTGGCGCTGTATTTAAAGTACCGGTAAGACCCAAGCGACAGTTCCGCCTTTTGGTCGTTAGGGGGCGTCGCCTCTATGACGCCTTTCTGCGAATGCGCCCATCACCCGAAGTTGTTCGGGGCAGAACGCCGGACGAGCGAAGCCCGGCGAGCATTGCGCATGCGCAGAAGCCCTTTAAAAAATCTTATCCCCGCGAGACTCTCTGCCAATGGGAGTCGCGGTCCGAAAGGGTTTGGGAAGCGTGACGCGCATGCGCATAAGGAGGCGGGGCGTTGCTACGGTGATTCTCTCACGCCCTTTTGCGCATGCGCTTTGGCGAGACACCGGACTGTGGCGGGGGGGGCAGTCCGCGCATACGCTTTTGAGGAGGCGGGCCGTTGCCACGGTTATTTCCCCCTCGCCTTTCTCTCAACACGCCATTCTGCGCATGCGCTTTGGCGGGAGACAGGACTGTGGCGGACGGGGAGCCAGGAGACCGCGCATGCGCATGCGCCTCTGAAGAGGCTGCCGTTCCCACGGCAACTCCCCCTCCCGCCCGGTCGCCTTTCTCTCCACACGCCACGCCCCTCCGCGCATGCGCCCCCGCGCCTCCTCAGACCGGGCAGAGCGGCTCTTTTGCCCGTGGTCGGCGCGGTGCATTGTGGGGAGTGGCTGAGGAAGTAAAATGGCGGACCTGGCTAACGAAGGTAGGCGGCCGGGGGGGGGGAGGAGGGCAGGCGGTGGAGGGCGAGGGGCGGCGGGGGACCCGGGCAGGCGGCGGCGGGAGGAGGCGCGGAGGGAGGCGCCGCCCGCCAGGCCCCGAAGGAGGCGCCGCCCACCCCGGCCAGACCCGACCCAGGCAGGGCGCGGCCAGGCCGGACAAAGGGAGCGGCCTCTGAGGCGGGGCGAGGGCTCCTCTGAGCATGGGCAGAGGGCTGGCGCGAGGGGAAGGATGGAACGGCGAAGGGAGGGCTGCAGGCGCCGAGCCCCTCGGAACGCAGCCGTGCCTCTGAGCATAGGCGGAGTCCCCGGGCGGACCTCTGAGCATGGGCAGAGCGCCTTGGCTTCTTTGGAGGAGGCGGAGGCCGAGGAGGAACCTGGCGTGTCCCCACCTCTGGCCCGGCCCCCCGTTTCCTCGTGAATTAAAGGAATGATGGATGTGGAGAGGCAGCAGTGCCTCTGAGCATAGGCAGAGTGCTTGCCTCAGGGGAGGCGGGCAAAGGGTTCAACGGCGGGGGGGGGAGGGCTGCAGAAGCCGAGTCCCTCCAAGCGAAGGGGAGCCGTGCCTTTGAGCATGGGTGGAGTGGCGCCAGCAAGTGGAGTCCCGCTTAGGATGAGAGGCGGCGGGACCTCTGAGCATGGGCTGAGTGCCTGGGCGTGTTTGGAGGAGAAGGAGCCCGCCCTCTGTTTTCTCGTGGAAATGAACAGCAAGGGAATATTATTATTATTATTATTATTATTATTATTATTATTATTATTAAATTTCTATACCGCTCAGTCCTACGCAATTTTATTCTCGCCTGTTGCAGACGCTGCAATAATTGGCTAAGGGTGCCTCTGAGCATGGTGAAGGCGAACAGCACCACCTCCTAGGCAGAGTTTAGCCCTTGGAAGCCACACCTCCCCAATCAATACACAACTTTTAGAAGACATATGAAGGCAGCCCTGTATCAGGAAGTTTTTAATGCCTTGACGTTTTATTATGTTTTTATATGTGCTGCAAGCTGCTCAGAGTGGCTGGAGAAACCCAACCAGGTGGACAGGGTGTGAATTATTATTATTATTATTATTATTATTGCTAGGTGGTTGAACCATGCTTTTTTTTTTTAAAAAAAAAAAGAGGATCCCCTGGAATCGAGATTGAATAGGACAATCTTGCTTTGGGGAGGAGGTGAGCTCTTTCTGACACTAACTTCCTTTGGCTGCCCCAGAATAAATTGCAAGAGGAGACAGTGCCCCTGGCCATAGGTGGAGTGCCTGGCCTGAAGGAGCCCCTTCCTTTCTTTCTGTAGCCTGCCCTGGAATAATAAAAAAGGGAGGATGGTTTCCTCAAAATCACCTTGTCATAACATTATTAAAAACCTAACAATATTAAAACCAAAGGTAAGCAACAAAGATGCTAACACGTTAAGAACAGCCCCCCCCCCCGAAAAAAATCTCCCTTTACCAACTTGGGGTTCTCCAGATGTTCTGGAGTGCAGCTCCCACCAGCCCCAACTAACGCAAAGAAGTGGTGATTTAAAAAGAAAGAAAGACAGGCTTCAAAGAGCGCCTTTCTTGGTCTTTTCCCATTTTCAGAAATAGCTCAGCCGTAGGACACCTGCCTTGCATGCAGAACATCCAGGGTTCTGTCCCCGGCAACATCTGCAGGTACAGCTGCCAGTCAGTGCTGAGCTGGGTTGAGCAGTGACTTGAGATATCGCCTCTTCCTGCGTTAAGAGAGACTTTGGGTAATTTCCTAGAGACAGAGATTGCAGTAATCTCTGGGCACTACAGCCTAGCCTGAGGCAGGTGAATATACCACTCCGTAAGCATGTGCAAAGTGCCAACACTCTTCCAACTCCACAGTGGTTCTGTGATGCTCACATTTCACAGCTGCTCTTCGGTGAGCTCTGCCTGGCGCAGCACCCACATGCGATGGTTGTAATATGGATGATGTGAATTATTCCCTCGGGGCGCCACAAATGGGAGCTGCTGATAAACTTTCCTTTGTCTCCCTTCTCCTTTCAGTCAGAAGGTCTTTTTAGAGTTAGATCTTTCTCCCTTTCTCTAACCACACTTTTTAGATCCTCGTTGCCTGTAGCACATGGCTAGCCTTTGGCTTTGATCCAGAACGTTGGCGTGAGCAGTTAACCCTATCCTTTTTTTAAAAGCTATCTAAACTTTAAGATTAGACAAATGCTTGGAGGATAAAGTTATTGATGGCTGCTAGTGGGGAGAGTTGCAGCCTGTTGCGTTCAGGATCTGGGCTGCTACCGTGGCTGACCACTTTGAGAACCAGACCCTGGATCTAGCAGCCGGATAACACCATTCCTGGCCCCAACAACATCCAACATACCATCTCAGGACCATTTAATTGCTCATCTTCTAACATTGCGTATGCCAACAAATGCAAACAGTGCCCTTCAGCTCTCTATATTGGACAAACAGGCCAAACCCTACGCCAAAGGATAAGTGGACATAAATCTGACATCAGGAATCACAAGACAGAGAAAGCAGGAGGAGAACACTTCAATCTCCCAGGACATTCTATACAAGATCTCAAAGTAGCTGTCTTATTACAGAATATTTCAGAAACAAACTGGAAAGAGAAGTTGCTGAATTGCAACTCATTACCAAGCTTAAAACCATGGAGAGGCCTGGTTTGAATAAGGACATTGGATTCTTATCTCATTATACATGATAAAGCTTTCTTAAGCCATCTCACCCCTTGCTTTTTCCTGCAAGACCTATTGCAGTCGTTAACAGTCGTCCACAGGTTTACCACTCCTATCAGCCAATCACCCATTCCCACCACCCTTCTGAGTAATACCCCTCCCCACCTTCTGACTATACATACGGGTCTGGTGACTTCTGTTTCAGTGTATCTGAAGAAGTGTGCATGCACACGAAAGCTCATACCTATGACAAACTTAGTTGGTCTCTAAGGTGCTGCTGGAAGGATTTTTTGTATTTATTTTTAGATTCACAGTGAATTATTTCCCCCTTTTTGACGACCTTCTTGCAGCTGGAGAGACTGGTATTTTGTTTTGTTTTGTTTTCGGTAGCTTCCTTGACAGCAGGTTCTGCTTCATTCTAGCCAAGCTTGGCGAGGAGACATTCTGGACAGGTGCAGTCTTAAGGCCGTGAACATATTCTGTAGCTGCTGCCCAAGGAGCTCAGAAGACTATCACTAGACAGAGCAAGATATCACCTGTCTGCCCAGAAACATGGCGGTTTATGCTTTGGAATATATTTAAAAGCTGGTGTGGAATTTGGTGGCCGGGTCTCCTGGGCATATATAAGTCGAATTCTGGCTTGACTGCTCTGTCTCCCGATGGGTTTCCAAGTTCAGTTAAGAAGGTTTTGACCTATAAAGCCTTGCACTGCTTGGGACTGCCTCTTCCTCTTCCTCTGGGAGGAAGCAAGAGAACCAGCCTTCTCAGTGGTGGCTCCCCGGCTGCGTAATGCTCTTCCCGAGGCCACATGCCTGGTGCCCATGTTGTCAGATTTCAGGTGCCAGTCAAAGATGTCTTTCTTCTCCCAAGAAGGGTGGCTTGTTTTGGTGATGTTTTGGGTTGGATATTTTTCTTGGTGGTTGTGGATTAACACTTAGTGTGCCTATATTTTATTGTTTCATGTTTTATGGGTTTGGGTTTTTGGGGGGTAAATCATGCAGGTGCGGGGAGCTGCCTGATACTGGCAGGTATTGTCTACTCGGACTGGCAGCAGCTCTCCGGGGAACATTCCCAGCCCTACCTAGAGACGTCACTAGGCATTGATCCTGGGGCCTTTGCATGCAGAAGAGGTGCTCTATCATTAAGCTGCGGCCCTTTCCTGTAAAATTGATTAAGGTTCTAGTCCTCATTGCTCTGAATAAGGAAGATAGGAAGCTGCCAATCAGGTAGAATATAGAATCATAGAGTTGGAAGAGACCACAAGGGCCATCCAGTCCAACCCCCTGCCAAGCAGGAAACACCATCAAAGCATTCCTGACAGATGGCTGTCCAGCCTGTGCTTAAAGACCTCCAAAGAAGGAGACTCCACCACACTCCTTGGCAACAAGTTCTACTGTCGAACAGCTCTTACTGTCAGGAAGTTCTTCCTAATGTTTAGGTGGAATCTTCTTTCTAGTAGCTTGAATCCATTGTTCTGTGTCCGCTTCTCTAGAGCAGCAGAAAACAACCTTTCACCCTCTTCTATATGACATCTTTTTATATATTTGAACATGGCTATCATATCACCCCTTAACCTTCTCTTCTCCAGGCTAAACATACCTAGCTCCCTAAACAAAGGCATCGTTTCCAGGCCTTTGACCATTTTGGTTGCCCTCCTCTGGACACGTTCCAGCTTGTCAGTATCCTTGAACTGTGGTGCCCAGAACTGGACACAGTACTCCAGGTGAGGTCTGACCAGAGCGGAATACAGTGGTACTATTACTTCCCTTGATCTAGATGCTATACTGCTATTGATGCAGCCCAGAATTGCATTGGCTTTTTTAGCTGCTGCATCACACTGTTGACTCATGTCAAGTTTGTGGTCTACCAAGACTCCTAGATCCTTTTCACATGTACTGCTCTCAAGCCAGGTGTCTCCCATCCTGTATTTGTGCCTTTCATTTTTTCTGCCCAAGTGTAGTACTTTACATTTCTCCTTGTTAAAATTCATCTTGTTTGCTTTGGCCCAGTTGTCTAATCTGTTCAGGTCATTTTGAAGTGTGATCCTGTCCTCTGGTGTATTAGCCATCCCTCCCAATTTGGTGTCATCTGCCCCTTAGCTGTTGCTCTGTAGTCGTGTACATATTTTTTTTTGCAAGGGGATGTTTTCCCCGCCCCCTCACTCAGTGGCTACCCGTTCAGTGGGAAAGACAGCGGTGCTGCCACTGAGTTTCGAAGATCCTTGTTTGTGAAGACGGCAGCAGGCTGTGCATTCTGAGCTAACTTGAGTTCCTTTCCACTTTTTGTCTCTCTGCAGAAAAGCCAGCCATCGCCCCTCCCGTCTTTGTGTTTCAGAAGGATAAAGCACAAAAGGTAAGGAACCGGGGCTTGGAGAGGGGGCTTCCAAGTGCTGCCCAGCAAGTGGTCAGCTCTTGCTGGGAAGGCGAGACTAAGGGCTGAGAGGGATGTGCTGGGGATGGACTTGGAGGGTGGGCAGGCAGGCACCCCTTCTTGTGAAGCCGGGTTTGGGGAACCTTTGGCTCTCCACTTGCTGTTGAATGACTACTGCCATAATCCCTGGACAGTGACAGGGCTAGCTGCTGGTAGTTGTAGTTCCTCAGCCTCCGGAGGACTAAAGGGCCCTTGCACCCACATTCAGAAATCTCCAGGAAGCCTCCAAGGAACAGCCCTGCTTTGGGAAGGGCAGCAAGGTTTCTGTGCAGAAAAGGAAAGGTTTGCAAGTCTTTCCATGCTAATGTCTTCACGTTGACATCCTACAGGGCAGCTCATAACCAGACAATCATATGACAGTGTGTGTGGGGAGGGGGTGTGTGCATCCCATGTTAGTCCTACTCAGAGTAGACACTGTGAAAACACTGGGCATGGCTCCCTTATTTATCCACTTGATTTGTATCCCACCTTTAGTCCAAGGAGCTCAATGTGGCATACCTGTTTTTCCTTCCCCTTCCCATTGTTTTCTTCCCAAGGACTCTGTGAGGTAGGTCAGGCTTGGGAGCTGTTGACTGGACCCGAAAGGTCTCTTGGTGGGAGTGAGGTTGATGGTGAGAGAGTTGCAGTTAGGACTCAATTAGATCAGTTAGTTCAGTCGGGAAGAACAAAACGACCCCACTTTGAATCAGTCTAAGAATTGACTGCAAATTTGAGAGGGTCAGTGTTGTCTGTGCTCGCCAGACTTTGTGGGACTTCAGTCCCACTATGACCGAGGGCGGGGCTGTTGGGGAGGGAGGGAGGTCCTACCAGGAGACAACAGAGCAGGTTTCTTTTTACTACGTAGAACAAATAAAAGTTTGACGCAATTTAATGCTCCTCGCCTCGCAAAAAGGGGAGGGTGTCGCGCCTTCTACGATTTCCGTCTGCTGCAACACGCCTGTGTGTGTACTATCTTGTTTGTTTTTATTTTATTTGCTTGCTAAATTTGCCCACTGCCCTTCATCCGGAGATCCCAGGGCGGTTCACAACGTAAAAATGCAAAACGGGAATGCAAAACACATAATGGAACAAAAAGCAAACCAATAGCCCCTCTCCTGCCAAAACTGTGAGAAGACCGCAGAAATACGAAGACTCAGTTATAGAGAGACGTTTTTGCCTGGCGCCCAAAGAGATGTAATGAAGGCGGCCGGCGAGCAAGCCTGCCTTCGGAGAGCACCTTATATCTTAAGCAGGGGTGAGGGAGAATGCGGCTTTTGGTGCTCTCCCCAAACCACACACCCCTCCTCACCCTTTGCACCCTTCCCTGAATGTTGGAGTTTTTTCGGTGGGGGGCTGGCTGGGGTGTGTCTTTAGACTCTGACGGTGCCTCTGGGCCGTCCGGATCTCGGAGGCGGACATGCACAAATGTGCGTAAAATCTAGCCTACTGTACAAAGGTAACCGCTGCTTGTGCCAGTCCAGGCATCCCCAAACTGTGGCCCTCTGGATGTTTTGGCCTACAACTCCCATGATCCCTAGCTAACAGGATCAGTGGTTGGGGAAGATGGGAATTGTAGTCCAAAACATCTGGAGGGCCGAAGTTTGGAGGTGCCTGTGCCAGTCGCTCCACTGCCCGATTTTGCCTCTAGCCCATTCCCTCCGTTGGCACAACATGGCCCCTGGGAAGGGAAGGCAGCCCTCAGGCCGAGGGAGCTGCCTTGGCCCTGATCTTAAAGCCCCCTTGTTTTGGGAGCAATTCTTCATTTTACCCACGTGTTGATTTAGTTGTAGGCAAGTCGGCGACTTGAGAAACTCATATGAATGGTGGATTAAAAATCATTTGGACGGTGGCCCTGATTTCTTTGCAGCGGCTTTGCAACTCCTTTTTCACCATTCGGTTTTTTGCCCCTTGGTGTTTGTTGGAACACAATGGGCTTTGCTGCCCTGAGAATCCACTGGTTTCTGCTGGACTTGAGAATCACGTGTTTTCTCTGTCAAATTGGAGTAGAAATATACCCTGCCCATAGGGCTAAGTCTTAATACTGTATAATTATTTTGTCTGTGTGTTTTGGTCTAAGGCGGTATTAAGGCTGACTTCCCTTGAGTCACTCCTACCAAAAAGTTGTGCTTTGAATAGCTTGGCAATGTGGTGTTCAGTTTTGAATTCACCAACCTTTGCTGCAGTTCACCTTGTGCGATTCTGTTTTTTCTGTGTTGCAAATGTTCGATTGTGATCCCGCGGTTAGGGACAGTCTGGTCTTCTTATAGGTGCCTGGCTCTGGGTGTGTGAAGTACAGTAGCCGTGAGAATCTATCCGGCGCCTGTGTGTTATCCATGCCAGAGAGAAGCAGGAGAATAGTAAAGTGTGAATTCCGCATACTCTGCCTTTCCGAAGGACCTAGGAAGAGACCTGCCAGTTCAGGGGGGGAAAACCATCCCAAACCAGGCTTGGGAAAACCATCCCAACGTAGATCCATAAAAGCAGCTTGGAAAGGCCTGTGTCTGTTGCTGTAGCCTTGCAAAGTGATCAGTGGCGGTTTAAGGATTTTTTTGCTTTCCTGCCAATTATTCTTTCTTAGTACAGCAGTACCTCTGTTCTCAAACGTCTCCGTTGATTAATGTTTCAGAACCCGAATGCCTAAAACCCAGAAGTAAATGCTTCCATTTTCGAATGGCTTCTGTGGCGTTTTTCAATTTTCTCAACTGAGTATGCAGACAGCCTTTTGAGCCTCAGTTTTCAAACGTTTCGGAAGTCAAACAGTCTTCGGGAATGGGTTACGTTCGAGAAGTGAGGTACCACTGTACTGGTTTTTTATTTTTGTTTTTTTGTAAACTGCTCTGAGGGGACCCCCAGGGGTCATCCGGTCCAACCCCCTGCCATGCAGAAACCACAGCTTAAATGCGACAGTCAGTAGTGGAAGCACAACTAGCCGGAACACCCTGGTGCCGATGCCCGTAAATACAGTGGGCACTCGGGTTGCGAATGTGATCGGTGCAGGAGGCACGTTTGCAACCCACAGCGCCGCGTCTGCGCACGTGCGGATTGCAATTTGGTGCTGCTGTGCATGCGCAAAGTGTAATTTAATGGTGTGCATGTGCGCGCGCCGAAACCCAGAAGTAACCCACTCTGGTACTTCCGGGTTCGGCAGGGTGCACAACCGGAAAACGCGCAAGCCGAAGCGTCTGTTACCCGAGGTAGGACTGTAAGGCGCCAAAGATTCCTCGGGGTCTCATTTCTCTTTTCCAAGGGCGCGGGGTTGTTGATGGGAGACGGCAGGACCTCAGGAGGCCTGCTTGCCCTGAGAGCCAAACCCAGCACCCAAGACATAGGAGACGCCGTGGAGGCCTTCACGCTGTGGGACCGTGATGCTGGTGGTGATGCCCGGCTCCCAATGGACCCCCCCCTGTGCCCTTCTCCCTCCTTCCATTGCCTGGCACTGAAGGGCTCTTCTTCTCCTTTGCTCCCCAGTCCCTTGCAGAGCAAAAAGGGGTGTCGGACTCAGGCGAGGACCCCCCGGGAGAAGCAGAGCCTCCTCGCCGGCCTGCAGGTCACCCCAAGTCACCAGGGGGGTGCAACTTTGAGGCTCCCGCCCCCCCAGGGGCCGATTCCCGCATTCTTCCGGTTCGGCCCGGACTGGCGAGGGTAAGTCTTGGAAAAGCTGGCCGGAAAGGCCTTCCAGGGAAACACTCTCTTGAGTTCTGTTTCTCACCCCACCCCACCCCACCCCAAAGTATATGTTTTCTCTGCATACCCCAGCCTTGCAGTTTAACTTGTCTGCAGTGGCACAAATGCGTTTCCAGAGCTTTGGTTTCTCCCTCCAAAAGTCAGCAGTGCTGGGAGAAGAGGACACAATTTCTCCTAATTTCCACAGCCCGAGGGGTGCAGCTTTCGGAGGGCCAGAGGCAAAAAAGTGGGCTGTGCAGTCCCTGTGGTTCATTGTACAGTAGGGGGGCCAAATTGTCACAGTTCAGGAGACAGGAAGCCGTCCCAGCGAGAGTCCTGATCCGTCTCCATGCTGGCCTCTGACTTTATATCCACTCTCGGGCCTGACCATTGACCCTGCTGGCTGCTGTGAGTTGGTGCTCCAGGAGCCCCCAGAGAGCACAAGCATGGCCAGCCTGGCCTGGAGACAATAGCACAGGCTTCCTTTGTCATGTGTCTGGGGGTGAGGGTGGCCGGTTGCTGTGTGAGCCTTGGGAGGGTCGAGCTCAGGATGGAACAGGAGTTCCGAGATTGGGCTGGACGGCGGTTGGGTGCGCATTAAGTGGAAATTCTGGGATGCGGGTGGGCAAAGGTGTGCTTGGTAAGGGAGGGAACAAAACAGGGTGTCGCCTTTGAGAGCGCCAAGGACGCAGTCCTGTTTTTAGAGCTTTAAAGCAGCTGACAGATGCCCCATGAGCTCTGAGGCAAGGGTGGGATAGAAATACAAAAAGGGGTGGTATTATTTTTATTCCTATACTGCCCTTTGTTCCAAAGAGCCCAAAGTGATGCGTGAACCCATACTTTTGGGGTGCGGGGGAGCATGGGATGTTTGCAAGTCAGGAGTGGTGGTCCAGCCCAGTGTTCAAAATCCCCCTGGTGCCAGGCCCGTTTTGTGACTGGAGATCTCTGGGTGCCAGGTTGGCAACGGGCATCTTCCCTCTGGCTGGGCCCTCCGGCTTTCTTAAGCAGGTCAGCAGAAAAAACGCTCATTTGTTGCCTTTATGCCCCACCTTCTCCAATGAATACATGGTTCACCTCCCCCCTCCTCAGTTACTCCCTACAACAACCTGGCGAGATAGGTGAAGAGGCTGCGACTTGACTCCAAGGTCACCCAATAAGCTTCGTGACCGAGTGGGGATTTGAACCCTAGCTCTGCGTTGCCCACGCCAACTGGCATCAGCGGCGTTCTAGGGTTCCAGGCGGGGGTCTGGACATGCCGGCGGGGCCTTTGGTTACCTGGAGACCGAAGGCCTTCTGTGTGCAAAGCAGGCGCTGCACCCCTGAGCCAGTGCCCTTCTTGGACGGGGTGGTGAGGGAGAGGAAGGGGCGCTAGGGATGTGTCTCAACAGCGTGTCTTTGGGCGAGGGGTTGGCAGAACGCTTGCTGCCTGCCGTTTTTGGAAGTACAGTGGTGCCTCGAACTTATGAATTTAATCCGTTCCGAAGGCACCTTCGCAGGTCGAAAAATTCGTAAGTCGAAAAGCGCCATTGGAAACGTGATTTCCCATAGGAATGCATTGGAAATGGAAAAATTTGTAAGTTGGAGCAACCCCATCTAAAAATTCGTAAGTCGAATTCGTAACCGCCGCGGTTTCCATTCAGATGTCAAAAAAATTGAAAGCGTGCGGCCGTTTCCCTCATTTGTAAGTCGAAAAATTTGGTTGTCGAGTCGTTCGTAAGTCAAGGTACCACTATATCGAGATTTGGAAAGTGAAGGGAAGACTGTACCCTCGTTGCTTAATCCTTGGCAGCGTTTTAAAATCCATCCAGCCCGTGCCCCCCTGGGTGGCCCACCCAGGCGCCGCTGGGGCTCAGGGCACCCAGCAGCTCCAGAGGCCGGTCTGGCCACAAACGGGAGGGAACGAGAACTGGAAATGCAGCAGCCTTTGGAGGGACACAGATTTCCCATTTATTGGCCTGAGCATCCCAAAGTTCTCCTTCCCTCCGATTCCCTCCTTCCTCCTCCTGTTCCATCCTTGGATGCAATTCTCCCAAACTTGCTCTCCTGTTCTGTGTTTTTGGCCATTTTTTACTTACTTTTAATTGAGTTTTTAATAGCGTTAAATAGCTTGGGGGGGGGGAGGAAAAGAAATACAGGAAAATTCATTTTTTTAAGAAAAGTTTTCACGGTTGTCCAGCTGTGCTAAACATTAGGAAGAACTTCCTGGCAGTAAGAGGTCTTCTTCGGCAGTGGAAGAAGGCGATGGGCTTTTCAGCTGCAATTCCTGCGTTGCAGGAGGTTGGGCCAGAGGATCCTTTGGGTCAGAGAATTTGAGAGTTTAAGAGGACACAGAGTAGCATTCTTTCCAAATGAACAATTCTGTGGCTTCCCGAGTCCTTAGGAAAGCATTGCAAGAGGGAAAGAATGCCTGCGTCTGCCATTACAAAGGGTCCCGCGGCCTGAATTAAAACGGTTGCTCCTTTCCCCCCTTTTCACTTAAAAGATTTAAAAGTAAGCTTGGAGTGTGATAAATCCAGACTCTTGCGTAGACCTGTGGGACCTTCTCAGCTGCCGTGTTTGCATATAAAGTGGTACCTTGGTTCTCGAACTTAATCCGTTCCACGGGGCGTCCGTCCGACTCCCGGAACCGTTGAGAAACCAAGGTGCGGCTTCCGATTGGCTGCAAGAGCTCTCTGCACTCAATCGGAAGCCGCGTCAGATGTTCGGCTTCTGTAAAACGTTTGCAAACCGGAACACTTGCTTCCGGATTTGCGGCGTTCGGGAGCCGATTTGTTTGGGAGCCAAGCCGTTCGGGAACCAAGGTACCACTGTAAAATAAAATTTGACCAAACTGCAACAAAGTGGTCTTAGGCACTTTAACCCTGAATCTTTTTCACTTACGTGAGTTGTTTTCAGTGTGGGCGATTTGCCAAGGCTTGGATTCCCAATAATTGTGTGTGTGCGTGTGTGCGTGCAGTGGACCAGGACTTCCTCCTTCAGATCCTCCTCCAGCAACACCAAATCCCGTAATCGAGAAACAACCTATTTGGAGAAGGGGCAATCGTTGGGTGTGTCACAGATCGCTGTTGTTGATTTTGTGTGCATGTGTGTGAGAGAGAGAGTGTGAGATGCAATCTAACTCTTACACGCGTGTATATATATTTGTTACAGAGGTCAGCAGATGGGTCAAGTCCAGAAGACGGGGAAGGTGAGGGAGACCTCGTGTCCGCTGCCTAGAGACAGTCCAGAGGCGCCCCGAATTCCCATTCTCGGGGTGATGATCCCGCTGTGCCAGAAAGAGACACTGTCGGGATGGGTTGCCCGGAAGGCCGAAATGTTTGCGTCGCCGGCCAGGGTGCATGGGCTTATTTCACTCCAGCCGTTCCCGCCACAAGGGTTTCGCTCCCACAAGTAAAAAACCCTCCCGGCAGTCAATGGGGCCAGTTCTCGCGTTGGGCAGAGGGAGGTGGCGGTTCCAGGGGAGGGCCAGACAGCAGCGGCAAGGGATCGGAGAGGGAGAGTTGTGAGCGACAGCCGCGCTGGCCGGCCGAGGCTACTGGGGGGTCAGAGGCCAGCAGCCCTTGGGGGACCACAGACGCCCCCTTTCTTAGGGCCCGCTCAAGACGTTTTGCCGCCTGAGGACCAGAAGGCACCCTCTCCCAGGGCACAAGCAAACCAGTTGGGCTAGTTGTTGAATCTTGCTCAAAAACTGGTGGGAAGACACCATCACAGGATTAGGGCAGGCTGCACGGCAGTGACAGCTCAGGCTGCTCCTCGCCCCTCAGCTTCTGCCGCCTGAGGCAGCTCCCCCCCTCTTTCTCACGGCAGGGCTGGCATGGAAGACACGGCCGCCAGAGGAGTGCCCATCTGTTTCCAGGTGGTCCCTCCTGCTAGCCGGCTTTCCACCCTGAGGCTGAGATGGCACAAAGTGGGCTTCCCCTTCACCCTCTCTCCCTCTTTCTCCTTCCCCACAGAGTCCGACCGGGAGGATGGGAGCTACTGCCCCCCCGTCAAGCGTGAAAGGACCTCTTCCCTCACACAGTTCCCGCCTTCGCAGTCAGGTAAGGGGGGCGACTTGGGCGGTTCCTCTCATCCTTTCTCTAGAGGAGAGGGGGACGTGTGTTTTCTCTCTCTTTTTAAAATCTATACAACACAAAAACACAAATTATACACAACAAAACAAAATACAAACACCTCAATAAAAAATAAAAAATCAATCTTCTATCGTGAATCTTTATTGACTTCCTCCATTCCTTCCCCACTACGTTTCATTATATTACTTCCTTAGTACTTTCCCTATCTTGATTCCAATCTTTTTAATGATTATCTAAACCTATTAATACTCTTAATGGCTTATCAATACTAAAAATCTCTTATACTTATCTCAAAATACAATTCTATTCTAGTTAAATTTTAAAACTTAATACAATAACAACACTTAACTAAATCTTAATATATGATAATAACTCAACTAATACTCTTCTACAACCTCTTTATACTTCCAAATCTTTTAATAAAAACTGCTAATCTTACAATTCTTGTCTAAATAAACTTTAAATTTCTTCCAATCTTCTTCCATCAATTCTTCCCCCGGTCCCGGAGTCTCCCAGTCAGTTCCATAAATTCTATCAGCTTCAACTGCCAGTCGTCCACTGTTGGTACATCTTTAGATTTCCAATTCTTTGCTAGTACTAATCTTGCTGTTGTGGCATACAGAAAAAACGTAGTACTGTATCTTTCTTGGGCAGTTCCTCTCTAATTATCCCAAGTAAAAAAGCTTCTGGTTTCTTAACAAACATGTTTTTCAACACTTTCTTCAGTTCATTATAAATCTTGTCCCAGAAGCTCTTTACTTGGGGGCATGTCCACCACATATGGTAAAAGGTTACTTCCACAGTCTTACATTTCCAACATTTATTATCCTGCTTATGATAAATCTTAGCTAACTTTACCGGTGTAAGATACATCATCTTCATCATATTTTCTTTCAATGCATTACATGCGGTAAATTTCATATTCTTCTTCCACAACCTTTTCCAATCTTCTATCATTATATTATGCCCTACTCTTTTGCCCAATCAATCATCACATATTTTGTCTGTTCATCCTTGGTATGCCACCCAACAATAAATTATACATCTTTGAAAATTCTTAGTTTTAGACTCTAGCAAATCCGTTTCCAATTTGGATTTTTCGATTTGAAAGCCTACTTTTTTTCCATCTTATACAATTCATTTATTTGATAATATTGCAACCAATCATTCAAATAATTTTTCAACTGATCATATGTTTTTAACTTAAATTGGTCTTTCTCTTCCACCAATAATTCCTTGTACGTACGCCATCTGGTCTCCATATTCAACTTATTGTGTACTTTAGCCTCTAAGGGTGATATCCACCTGGGTGTTTTTCTTTCTAACAAATCTTTATATCTATTCCAAACATTAAACAATGATTTTTCTTATAATATGACATTTGAAACCTTTGTGAACCTTAATCTTGTCATACCACAGATATGCATGCCATCCAAATGCATTATCATAACCTTCCAAATCTAATACATCAGTGTTATCAAGTAGGAACCATTCTTTCATCCAACAAAACGCTGCAGCTTCAAAATATAACTTTAAATCTGGCAGTGAGAAACCTCCTCTTACTTTCGCATCTCACTTTCTGCCATTCTTTAAAACATCCTAACTTATCAACAATAGGTAATGCTTGAAACAAAAATAACATTTTTAGCAATACATTCATTTTTATCACTGATATTCGGCCCATCAACGATAGTTTCAAATTAGACCATGTATCTAAATCTCTCTAAATCTCTAAATTTCATTCCATAATTTCTCATAATTATTTTTGAACAAATCTATATTTTTTCCAGTCATATTTACTCCCAGGTATTTCACCTATTTAACAAATGTCAACCCTGTGGCCTCTTGCAACCTTTTTACTTCTTCTGGTGCTAAATTCTTACTCAACACTTTGGTTTTCGACTTATTCAATTTGAATCCTGCAAGCTGTCTGAACTCCTGAATTATCTCCAGTGCTTTAATTACACTGGTCTCTGGATCTTGTAATGTTAAAACTAAGTCATCCGCAAAGGCTTTTAATTTATATTGTTTTGATCCCACTCCAATCCCTTTAACCTCATTGTCCTTTCTAATTTTATTCAGCAAAACTTCCAGAACTGTTATAAAAAGTGGAGGGGAAAGTGGGAACCCTTGCCTGGTACCTTTTTCAATTCTGATTTCTTCTGATACCACATTATTCACAATAATTTTCGCTTTTTGCTCTGAATAGATAGCAGGTAGGTAGCCGTGTTGGTCTGAGTCGAAGCAAAATAAAAAAATTCCTTCAGTAGCACCTTAAAGACCAACTAAGTTTATATTTTGGTATGAGCTTTCGTGTGCATGCACACTTCTTCAGATACACTAGAAACAGAAGTGTCAGACCCTATATATATACAGAGGGTGGTGGGGGTGGGTGGGAATGGGTGATGGGCTGATGGGAGTGGTAAACCTGTAGATGGCTGTTAATGGCTGCTGATGGCTGCCTTGCTCCCCCCCCCCAGGACTAATTGCAGCCATCAGCAGCCATTAACAGCCATCTAATTGCCCATTCCCCGTCTAGCAATGGAGAAAGGGTGTGCGCAAATGAAGTGTGAAATGAAAAGACTTTGGGGCAGGTGGGCTGTTGGCCTCATCCAGCAAAACTTGCCTTCTGTTTTGACATATGCTTGTTGTGGGGAGCTAGTACTGTCCTGGTTGGGGATACCACTCAGTATTGATTTCACACACACAAGCATTTCCCCCCCTCTCTGATGCTGTTGCTCTCTTAGCTGCAACAGGGGGTCTTTCCTCAGCACCCAGGGAAATACAAACTCCCATTTCGTAGAAATTGCTTAGAAGGAAGCTGTGCGTTTTGTCCTCTAACCCTTCCGGGGACAGTTGGAAGCGTACTCTAAATGCCCTTTCCCTTAAGAACCTGAAGCCTTCCTGCTAGGAATTATGGGTAGTGAAACCCTCCCCAAAAAGTTCCGGAGAGTCTTTATGTATCTTACAGTCACAACCGGAATTGTAATCGCAAAAGGCTGGAAGGGAGAGGATATCCCATGCAAATTAGACTGGCAAAATAAAATGAGAGAGTACGCTGAGCTGTTGGGATTATCAGCAAGGCTAAGAGAACGTTACAGATGGAAAATTTATCAGAGAGTGGGATATATACAGAGTCTGTGTAAAAGAACATTGTCAAAAGATCAATCCGTTGGCAGGTTTTGATTGAGCTTCGGTGTGTAAATAAGATAATTTTATAAGTTAAATAAGTAAAGTTTAAGCACGTATTTAAGGAATTCAATTTGGGAACCCAGGGGAAGATTGGAGGTCTTGTCCAATTTAATCACAAATAGATGTACAAAGGAAGTATTAGTTTAAAAATGAATAATTATGTCTTTTTTGTTTCTCATTTTGCCTATAACATCTATTGTACATTTCTGTTACAAAGCTTTCAGTCAATAAAGCATTTTAAAAACAGAAGAAAGGAAACATACTCTTTTAAAAAGAAGTTGGGGTGGGGATTTGAACACAGCCCTCTCCTAGCTTCCGCACTGACTGCCCCCTTATGCTGATTCTCTGGGGGCGGGCAGCAAAATGGGGAGGGGAGCGCTTTTCCCCGAGGCTCTGAGCATCCTCTATCACCCTCTCTCCTCCAGTGACAAAGAACAATGTCTTCATGCCATCAAGTTTATGCGAGCCTTCGGCGGGGAACTCCGACTCTGAACCAGGTGATAAATAATAATAATAATAATAGTAATAATAATAATTTTTTATTTATACCCCGCCCTCCCCAGTCCAGAGACCGGGCTCAGGGCGGCTCACAACAAATATAAAACATTGATTAAAATGACTTAAAAACAGCTTAAAACCATCGCCCCTGCCTCCCTGTCCCCCTCCCAGTTTTGGAAGTGGGGAGAGAGGGCAATGTTTTTCATTTTGCATTCTAGAGGAAAAAAGCACTGGATTCCGGTTGAAGCCTCCCACTCTCATCCATGGCCAGGCGCCCAGCGCAGGTAAGGAACAACTCTTTTTACCCGAGGGCACTAGTATGATTGTGTTAATATTCAACCTTTCCCCCAAGGAGCTTGAGGTGGGGTCCGCAGTCCCCCACCCCATGTTCTCACAATAGCCCTGTGGGGTAGGCTAGGCTGAGTGAAAGCGGCTGCTCCCCAGAGGTCAACCCTGGCGAGCTCTCCAACTGCCATTGTAATAATGATGATGATAATAATTATAATTATAATTTATTATTTATACCCCACCCATCTGGTTCCCAATAGAATATTAAAAACACGATAAAACATCAAACATTAAAAAACTTCCCTAAAGAGGGCTGCCTTCAGATGTCTTCTAAAAGTCAGATAGTTGTTTATTTCCTTGACGGGAAGGCGTTCCACAGGGCGGGCGCCACCACCGAGAAGGCCCTCTGCTTGGTTCCCTGTAACCTCACCTCTCACAGGGAGGGAACTGCCAGAAGGCCCTCGGGAGGAGGACCCCGGTGTCCGGGGTGGAGACGCTCCTTCAGGTATACCAGGCCGATTATGGCTATTATTATTAATATTCTTTATGCCCTGTCTCCTGCTCTGACAGGACTCAAGGCAGCTGACGTATAAAAACAACCACTGAGAACAATCAAAATGCAATTATTTCATTTCTATTTATTTATTTATTTTATCAAATTTGCATACCACCCTCCTATCTGAAGATCACAGGGCCGTTCATGGCATTAAGCATTTATAGCATTAAAACTACATACGTATATAAAATCGGTAAAAACACACCAATTAAAATACAATAAAGACAGTACGGCACCGGCTTTCCCCCTAAAAGCAGTCCTGGAACAAGATCTTCTTCGCAGCGAGGGAGCCAGTCTGGTTCCTCTGGGAGGGAGTTCCAAAGCTGTCTGGGGGTTAGTAATGCAAGATGGACTTGTAAAAGAGCATTGGGACATGAATTGGGGGGGGGGTGTTTAAAAGCACCTTTCCAGAAAAAGAAAAAGAAAAACCAGAGTCCTTTTTGTTGGGGATAATTCAGACAGAAAATCCCAGGTGCCGAAAAAGGCTATTCCTGTCTGCCGCTGCTGCTGCGGCCTGTGTTTCGTTAGCCCAAAAAATGGAAAGCGAGCGAGGTCCCGACCAAAGAAGAGTGGCAACTTAAGCTGATGGAATATACGCAGCTTGCAGATTTAACATATACAATAAGAGAACAATAAGAACAGAGGTGTATAGAGGAGATTGGAAAATGTTTATTGGATATATTGGGGGGGGATTATGTACACTTGAAAACGTTGGCAGCATTAAGATAAATTCAACAGTGTAAATAAGTTTTGATGGATGCAATAATGGAATATTAAATGGTTTAGTTTAAGTAATGCAGGGATTTGTGATATGCAAAATGAACCATGCAAAGAGAAGAAGGGAAGGCATTGGCATTTTAAGGTGGTTTAAACAAATACTTGAAAGTGTAAAACAAAAAAATTAATAAAAATTATACCGTATTTTTCCATGTATAAGACTGGGTTTCCCCCCTAAAAATAATGTCCAAAATTTGGGGGCGTCTTATAGATGGGAGAATACGGTGTATATAATAATAATAATAATGCAAGATGCACTTTGCGCTGCCTGGGAGCTAATAGGAAGTTGCCGTCCAAAACATTAGGAGGGCGTCCAGGTTAGGGGTTGCTGGTGAGTTTTGGACCAAGCTGGGGAGGGGATCCCCTCCTCCATCTCTGTGGAAGGCCCCAAAGAATCATTTCTTCTGTTCTCGTCCCCCCCCCCTTAGGGGTCCCCAGCCAGAAACCGAAGGAACAGCAGAGAAGCGTCCTGCGCCCGGCAGTATTACAAGCCCCCCAGCCAAAGGCTTTCTCACAAACAGGCAAGTGACTCCCCTGGGCGTGGGAAGCGTCCGGGCGCAGGGAGCAGAAAGGCTTGCTTCCTAGGTCCATGAGCAGCCTTGTTTCTGGCAAGGAATAGGGTCCCCATCGAAGCCCAGCATCCTGCCCAAACAGGATGGCGCTGGGGTCTAAGCCGCTGAGCCTCTTGGGCTCGACGATCCGAAGGTTGGCGGTTCAAATCCCCGTGATGGGGTGAGCTCCCATTGCTCTGTCCCAGCTCCTGCCAACCTAGCAGTTCAAAAGCACACCAGTGCAAGTGAATAAATAGGTCCCGTCCTGGCGGGAAAGTAAACAGCATTTCTGTGCGCTCTGGTTTCCATCATGCGCCAGAAGCGGTTTAGCCCTGCTGGCCACATGACCCGGAAAGCTGTCTGTGGACAAACACCGGCTCCCTCGGCCTGAAAGCAAGATAAACATGCAACCCCAGAGTCGCCTTGGACTGGACTTGACCATCCAGGGGTCCTTGACCTTGAACTTTTACCCAACCAGAGACCTCCAAGGGGAAGCCCCCATAGCAGGGGGCCACTCTGTTGGCTCAAAGGAACTCAATCACCGTCACCACACGAACCCTAAATGTGTTCTGGGGTTTCCCCCAACCCTCCAGGGCAAAGGGAAATTTCTGTCGCACAAGCTGAACTCCTTGTGCTAATGGAACCAAACCCATCCATGTACATTGGTGCCTCGACTTACGAATTTAATCTGTTCTGAAGGCACCTTCATAAGTCGGAAAATTTGTTAGTCGAAAAACGCCATTGGAAACTCGATTTCCCATAGGAATGCATTGGAAACGGAAAAATTCGTAAGTCGAAGCAACCCTATCTAAAAATTCATAAGTCGGAAAATCTAAAACCACCACGGTTTTTTTTTCGGATGTCGAGACATTCATAAGCGTGCGGCCATTACCTCCATTCGTAAGTAAAAAAATTCGGTTGCCGAGTCATTCGTAAGTCGAGGTACCACTGTACAGTCGTACCTTGGAAGTCAAACAAAATCTGTTCTGAAAATCCATTCAACTTCCAAAACGTTCACAAACCAAAGCGCAGCTTCCGATGGGCTGCAGGAAGCTCCTGCAGCCCATCGGAAGCCGCGCCGGACGTTCGGCTTCCAAAAAGGGTTTGCAAACCAGAACAGTCACTTCCGGGTTTGTGGCATCCGGGAGCCGAAACGTTGGACTTACAAGGTGTTTGGAATTCAAGGTCCGACTCTATTGATTTTGCTTTTAGGTAAAATTGGGTCATGGATGTGTGTGTTTTTACATACATTTGGGAGCAGCAATGCTCCTGAATCCCAGTTGGAGGAGGGGAGAATTGCTGCTGTGCCCAAGTCCCCCTTTTTGGCTTCCCCTCGGGGCACCTGGCTGGCCAATGTGAGAACAGGATGCTGGACAAGATGGGCCTGATCCTGCAGCCGGGCTCTGCTTAAGCCCTTGTGATTCTGCCCCGCTTTTAAAAACCAACAAAACCGTCGCGGAGAAATAAGGGCTGTTGCAAGAACGAAGCCGGTGCTCCTTGTGTGCTTTTAAACGGAGCGTTTTCTCTGCCGCAGTTCCAAGCAGCGGGACCAACGGTGTAAGTATCCCTTCGGATCCCATGGCCGCTGTGTCGGAATCAGCAACGAACGCCGTGCCGAAAAGCCCCAACACAGAGGAGAAGGTGAGTGTCGGGAGCCCTGATGTGTTGGCGGGGGGGGGGGACGCGGGCCAGCGTCTCATCTGCTGGTCCTGGGTTTTTATTCTGCAATTTGATGATTGGCTCGTGGTGTTGGGGGGCACCCTTGCTGCAAGAATATGGGGGGGGGGGCTCCCTCAGTCCAGGCATTCCCTGGATCCCAAAGACATACTTTTTAAGGCCAGTACCCCCCCCCCCTGAACTACTGCCTTTAGCTGTTTTGGTGGTGCTTTCCAACCGTTTGTTTTTGTGCGTTGCTTAAGGAGTCAAACAGCACCTCGGAGACAGATAAGACAGACCACAACACGCCACAGTCCTTCGTGTTTGGGCAGAACCTAAGGGACCGTGTGAAGGTACGTGTAAATTTGATAGTAGGATAGGCAGGGTGGGAATCCTCTTGGCACCTGTCTGTCCTGAGAGACAAGGGAGGGAAGCCAAATAGCTGTGTGAGCAGCCTGGAAGTGGCCTCCCCGGGTTCCAAGCCTGGGCAGTGTGTCTGCGGCTGCCCAGACAACAGGACCCCCCTTTCAGCCTCGCTGATAGGGGCCAAAGGAAAGCAGAGCAATATGTTTTTGGCACCTGCTTGGCTGCCGGAAGGAGCCGTACAACGCCTTGGGGTCTCCAGATTTGTGTCGGGTTTACTCCTGAGCCTTTTCTTCTCCCGAAGATGTCCCACAAAGTTTTGGGTCAGCGTTTTCCTCGACGGGCTCCCTTCCCAGGTGGACAAGCCCCATCTGCCCCCCACCCACTTCCCTCTAGGGCGCATGTAGAAAGTGCCTTCCTGTCCTATGTGTAATAAACTGAGCTAGAGACAGGCGGCGACCTTCCTCAGCCCTCCCCGCCCTGCAAATCTCGACACGTCTCACTGCTTCCTGTCTCCATCCCAGCTAGGGGATGAAGCCGACGGCGCCGTCGACGCGCAGAACTCCCGACTCCCCAACTCGGAGGCACCTCTGGCCACAAACTACTTCCTCCAGTACATCAGCTCCAGGTGGGGAAGAAACCGCAGGCGATTCCCCCTCCCCTTCCCCTCGCTCACCTTGGGTTCTGCAGCAGCCTTGAACCCCAGGCCTTCCCTCGTTCCTCTGCCGTGTCACTGTCGCAGGGGGGAAAAAGAGCATTCCTCTTTCCCCTGCAGCATAGAAAACTCTACGCACAGCGCCGAGGCCCCCAGCAACAAATTTGTGTTTGGCCAGAACATGAGCGAGAGAGTCTTGGTGAGTGCTCCCTTCTCCCTGTTTGCTCCTCTCGAGTCCACAGACGGAGAACAACGTCCTTGCGAGGCCCCTGACAGTCTGTATTCCTTCCTCTCTCTCTCTATTTTTTTTCTTTTCCATTTCTATATATCACTTTTTCTTCCCCGGGAGCTCAAGGCGTCCTGCATGGTTCTCCCCCTCTAAGGCCCCGCAGTGACTTGCGAAGGTTCCATGGGGGCCAGTGGCTGCCTCTAAGCCTAGCCCGCCTCGCAGGGTTGTTGTGGGGATAGGAGGAGGAAGTGCGGGGAACCGTATGCATCACCTGAGCTCTCGGCAGTAAAAAAGGTGGGGTGAAATTCAATCGCTCAATCAATTCTTTGAATACCAAAGTGAAAACAAATCTTGCTAGGTTTCCCCCCCCCCTCCATTTGGGGGGCAATCGAGGTTCTGGCAGCCGTGTCAATTGCTCCTGAGAGCTTTTGTAGATTTAGACAGCAAAGATGGAATGGGGTGCTTGAGTATCCTGGTTTCATAGAATCACAAAATTGTAGAGTTGGAAGGGACCCCCAAGGGTCATCCAGCCCAGCCCCCTGCAATGCAGGGGGAATCTCAGCTCAAGCATCCATGACAGATGGACACCCAACCTCTGCTTAAAAGCCTCCAAGGAAGGAGAGCCCACAACCTCCCCGGGAGTCCATTCCAGAAGTCAAATACTCGTGGGCAAGTCCCACCTGGGTGGGAACCTATTACGGGGCAGCCAGCTCAACTCAACCAGCGGGATGCAGCCCCAGGGCAGCCGCCAGGTCGCTCGTCACCCTGGAAGCCAGCCTGGAGTGTTCCCTCGGTAGCATCCCTGTTTTCTGACCACTCTTCCTTTCCGGCAGAGCCCCCCCAAGTCGAGCGAAGCCAGCACAGACAGCGTCAAGGAGAACGCCGGCGGAGATTCGGGCTCGGAGTCCTCGTCCCAAGAAGCCACACCCGAGAAAGGTACGGTCGCTGGCCTCCCTCTTCTCCCCGTGTCCCAGGAGCCGTCCGCTTGGGGTCCGTCAACTCATGAATCACATGTGCCAAAGTCTGGTGGGTTTTGGCAGCTACGCTCTTCCTTGACCTGGGTGTCAAAGCAGGGAGGGGAGGAACCGTTGGTGCTGTGACATTTCAGAGCCCCTCTGTGCCCTTCTCTGCCCCGCCACCAACCAAAAACGTGGCCTATCTTACTATAAAAGAAAACTTTATGAAGATGTTATGCACCCCCAGCAAATGGGCCAAAATGTACAAAACCAACTCAAATTTATGCCGGAGGTGTAGAGAGCTAGAGGGAACGATGTACCACGTGGTGGGGTGGCAAAAATAAATAAAAAAAGAGCTTTTGGGAACTTATATATAACAAATTTTAAAAATGGTTTAAAGCAATGTTTATCAAAAAAGTATATGGAAGCCTTCCTCTTAGGCATGATGGCATCAGACATAACCAAGAGAGAAAAGGATTTTTTTGGTACACAACTGTGAGGGACAGAACATACAGGCAGGTCCCTCCCATCTTAAGCAGCAGCTCATCACCCAATGGGAGCGCTAGTGGGGAGGAAGAGATCTCCAGCGGAGATTCAGGAAGTGGTGTCCGAGGCTCAGGCAAGGTAGCGGAGCCCATGCCCAGTGTGGGAAGGGAAGTGGGAAGCAACGGAAGGAGACCAGTCCCCCCGACCCCGGAACTGAGGAGGAAGCGACGGGGGTGGAGATTCAGTATTCCTAGACTACTTTGCTGGAGGAAAACGCGCGAATCTCCATTCGGAGGTTCTGACCCCTAACGGACAACATGTACATAGTACTGCTCTGCACTGTAAATAATCAGCACTAAATAAAAGCATGAAAAGACAACGCCTGGAGGAGTCATTACTCTAGAGTAGCCACCAACACGCCTGTGACAACAACAATAGCAGCGAGAATGCTGATTGCCAAGGGGTGGAAAGGAGGTAAGGCCCCATGGAAAGAGGAGTGGCAAGTTAAACCGCTTGAATACATGGAACTAGTGAATAGGATGGAAAAGCTCAGGGATCGGCCAAGCCAAAAGTTTAAAAAGGAGTGGGAGATTCATAGGCAGTATTTAAAAGAACATTGTCCCCATCTTAAAACTGTGGGATGCTTTGAGTAACTCTCGGAATTGCATACGGTATAAAGAACACAAATAAGATATAAGACAGACTAAGTTTATTGAAAAATAGAGCCAAGTAGGAAGGAAGGAAAGAACCCACAGCAAGGAGGTCGGAGGTTGATGGCTGAAATGTTTTTGTGTTTTTGTGTTGTACTGTTTGCTTTTTTGTGTGAGTTATGTTGTTATTTTATTATTATTATTATTAGTGTGTCTGTCATTTTTAAACCAGAAAAGATTGAATTTTTATAATAATGATGATGATGATGATGATGATGATGATGTGGCCTATCCGTTCTCCAGCCAACAACATTTCAGAGTCGCTGGCCGAGTCTGCTGCAGCCTACACGAAGGCAACGGCCAGGCGGTGTCTTCTGGAGAAGGTGGAGGTGATCACGGGGGAAGAAGCCGAGAGCAATGTCCTACAGGTAAGCAGCAGAAGCGGGCGGGGGCAACGTCTGCATCCCAGCATGCCATCTCTGCAGGGACCAGCCCATTTGCAACCTTTGAGACAGTTTGATTGGTCGAAAGCACAGCAGCTTTCAGAAGTGCCCTTCAATCCTGATTAGGGAGAAGGAGCAGGCTAAACTGTACAAGCATAATATAATATACTCTATAATATACTGTACTAAATATAAAATAATATACAGCCGTACCTTGGCTCTCGAACTTAATCCGTTCTGGAGGTCTGTTCGACTCCCGAAACCGTTCAGAAACCAAGGCGCGGCTTCCGATTGGCTGCAGGAGCATTTCCCGGAAAACTGGTGTCTTATTTATCCGCTCAGCGGTCGTGAAAGCAGGAAAAAACTTTGGCTCGGGTGCCGAAAAGATGTTTGGGGCTCCCACCCCATATCTGCCTTGTGCTGCCTCCTGAAAACTTGTTGTCAGAGTCCTTTGCTGCATCACAGTTAGCACCTTGGGGGTTTAGCAGTGTATGTGTAATGAATTTTTATTTGATTTTCAAAAATATATCCATGCAACAGAAACAATTCTGAATCTAATTATCAAGATTGAATCTCCTGACTCCCCCCCCATCCCTTCCATGGGTCCCTTTGAATCTTATTTTCAGCTGCATATCACCCCTTCTCCAAATTCTTGTCTTCCTAACTTATCCATCCATTCTGTACATTACAAGTGCGTTTCAAACCCTGCTAATGCTTACAGTGATCTTGTATATAAATCCTAAACTTTGCCCCTTCTTTTATTGTCTTCTTGATTTCTGAGCTTCCCAGTTTGGCCTAGTCCATCCACTTGGTTTGTCATTCTGAGTTAGCACCTTGTTGACTGGCGGCCCCTGTTTCCCTTGCAGCCTCATTCACGCCAGTCTCTGCGCTCTGCGCATGCTCCAATGTCCTTTTCCTGCAGATGCTCCTTGCTGCTGCCGCCTTCTGCGCTGGTCTTTCCTCCTGCAGCTTTCGATCTCTGCTGCCTTCGCTGTTAACGTTCTTCAGCCCCTTTCCTCTGTTGCAGATACAATGCAAGTTGTTTGTCTTTGATAAGAACTCCCAGTCTTGGGTCGAAAGAGGCCGGGGACTCCTGAGGCTGAACGACATGGCTTCCACAGACGACGGGACGCTACAGTCGCGCCTTGGTAAGAGCAGGTGCAGAGAGCAAGCCCCCGGGAACTGGGGGCCGCAGCCGGGGGCCACATGGGGAAGGGTCTGCCAGGGGAAGCATTGCAAAGGCCAGCCGGCCGTTGGGGCTGAGCAGGACGGACACACACCCCAGAGATAGAAGACTTCCGTAGAAAGATATTGATATGCCACTGATTCCAACTGAAACAAGGAGGGGCTTTCTGACAGCAATGATGGCGATGATAATAAAGTTTATGCCCCACCCACCTGGCTGGGTTTCCCCTGCCACTCTGAGCGACTCCCAATAGAATCTTTAAAAACGATAAAACATCAAACATTAAAAGCTTCCCTGAACAGGGCTGCCTTCAGATGTCTTCTAAAAGTCGGGTAGTTGTTTATTTCCTTGACATCTGACGGGAGGGTGTTCCACAGGGCGGGCGCCACCACCGAGAAGGCCCTCTGCCAGGTTTCCTGTGATCTCGCTTCTTGCAGGGAGGGGACCACCAGAAGGCCCTCGGGAGAGGGGCCCCGGTGTCCAGGGTGGAGACGCTGTGATCCGAAATAAAATGCCTGGTTGCTCGTTTCAAATTTATCTCTCTCTCCTCAGTGATGAGAACGCAAGGCAGCCTTCGGCTAATCCTGAACACCAAGTTGTGGGCTCAGATGCAGATCGACAAAGCCAGCGAAAAGAGCATTCGAATCACAGCGATGGACACAGAGGACCAAGGGGTCAAAGTCTTCCTTATATCGGTAAGGGGGGGTAAGGCGCAAGGGGCAGAGGCGGGCGGCGCTGGGAGTGGGGTCCACAGGCCACATGGGAAGCGCAAAGAAGCACAGAGTGATGCGTGTTGGGGCAGAAAGACTTGCGCCCATGCTCGGGGTGGTGGGGTCTGGACCTGGTGGAGCCACCACAAACAAGACCTCGGGGTTGTAGCTGATTAGTCTTGAGGAAGGGGCAGCCGATTTGCAGGAAATATTCTATGACCCCCAGAAAAGAGACAAAGCACATACTGTATTTCTCCGTATATAAGACAACCCCTATTTTTGGATCCCAAAATTAAGAAATAAATAATTGCAACATTCCATGTAGACTCCCAATTTCAAACTTAACAAAATTGGCGGGAACCATAGTATTATACACGGAAAAATACACGTAATTTTGTATCCAAAGGAAATCTTCAATATAAATTACAGTGGTACCTTGGCTGTCAAATCTAATCCGTTCCGGGGGTCCCAGAACTGTTCGGAAACCAAAGCACAGCTTCCGATTGGCTGCAGGAGCTTCCTGCACTCAATTGGAAGCCACGTCGGACGTTCGGCTTCCAAAAAACGTTCGCAAACTGGAACACTTCCTTCTGGATTTGCAGCATCCAGGAGCCAAGCCCTTCGGAACCAAGGTACCACTGTATGAGAAAAGGCACACACTCCATGCTAGGGGTCATCAGGAAATGAATTGAAAGCAGAGCCGACAAGATCGCAATGCTGTTGACAAACCTTTGGGGCTCTGTGTGCTCTCCTGGTTGCCTCACCTCCCAAAGGATGTTGTAGGGTTGAGGAAAGGGCGAGTGGAACGATCCGAGGGAAGGTTGTGCCCTTTGGGACGACTTTGAGTGCAAGGCCTGGAAGGAGGAGGTAGAGGAAAGTCTGTCCCTCTACGCCAGGGGTCAGCAACCTTTTTCAGGAGGGGGCCGGCCCACTGTCCCTCAGGCCTTGTGGGGGGCCCGGACTATATTTTGGGACAAAAGAATGAACGAATTCCTATGCCCCACAAATAACCCGAAGATGCATATTAAATAAAAGCACACATTCTACTCATGTAGAAACACGCTGATTCCCGGACTGTCCGTGGGCCGGATTGAGAAGGCGATTGGGCCGTATCCAGCCCACAGGCCTGAGGTTGCCTACCCCTGCTCTATGCTAACATTGAGAACTCTGGGACTTACAGTGAAGCTGCATGTTGGGAGGTTCAAGGCAGCCCTCCCTCCCTCCCTTCTCTTCCTTTTCTCCTTCCTTCTCCTTCCTTCCTTCTCTTCCTTTTCTCCTTCCTTCCTTCCTTCCTTCCTCCCTCCCTCCCTCCCTCCCTCCCTCCCTCCCTCCCTCAAGCAGCTCAGAGCTAACCTAGGGAACTCCCTCCCTCCCGCAGGAGCCAGTGCCAGTGATGGGCCCTGACCTGGGTGTCTCTTTTTTTGGCTGCTTCTATCTTTTTTTTTATTAAAGATTTTCTTGATTTACAAAAATCTGTGCAATGTCTCTCGTAATGTTTTTATCAATTGGTTTCATTTGTTGAGATGGGGAAAGGTGGGTGGGGGAGGGGTCGGGTGGCGATGTTTCTATTTTGCTTAATATATGTGAGGGTTTTGTCAGCTTCACTTGTGCAGGTTCTCTGTTGTTCCCTTGTGTTCCTTTGGGGGTGAGAGAGGTTGGGGTTGGCCTAGGGTATGGAACAGCTTGCGTTTGGTGCCCTCCCGCCACCCACTTTTGAGAGCGAGCCGTTCTTTGCCCCGCAGGCCAGCTCTAAAGACACGGGGCAGCTCTACGCAGCCTTGCACCACCGGATCCTGGCCTTGCGGAGTCGGGTGGAACAGGAGCAGGAAGCCAGCAGCGCGGCGCCCGAGCCCGAAGTGACCCAGTCCAACGAGGAAGACAGTGACGACGACGTCCTTGCCCCGTCAGGGTCGCCTGGAAGTGGTGAGCAAGGACCGCGGGAGGCCAGGTCTCCCTTTTCCAGGGGCCTTAAGCATCTCCCACATTTTGTGGCGTTGCATTTTCAGTTTCCTAGACCGGGGGCTTTGCTAACGGCAGAGGAGGTTTGAGGGTGTTTATTTCTACCCTGCCAGTCTGGCTGGTTTCCCCAGCCCCTCTGGGCGGCTTCCCACAAAATATTTTAAATACATGAAAACATCATTCGTTAAAATCTTTTCTAAACAGGGCTGCCTTCATGTTAATATTCTCCTTCCTCACTCACGCTAGTGAGCTGGTAGCAGACCACATTGGATTCGTGAGAATCACTTGAGGGAAGCAATCCATTCTGGATTTGTTCCTGGTAAATCCCCTTTTAATTCCCTCTCTTAAAACAACAACGACACATTAATCTTCTCTTAAAGCAAGGTTGACTCACTTTCAGTCCACAGTGTGATCCTGGAGGAGGCAGGCTTTAGCTTGCACAGGTGAAACTCAGAAAATTAGAATATCGTTGAAGAGTGCATTAATTTCAGTAATGCAACTTAATATTTTTTTCTTTTTCTTTTAATTTTTACAAATGCTTTCTTTTGGAAATTCCACAGTAATAAAACAAATAGTTACAATGATACAGTGGTACCTCGACATCCGAATGACTCGACTGCCGAAGGTTTCGACTTACTAAGTTGGCAAACCCGGAAGTCTTTTCGCCGTGTGCACGTTTTGCGCCTGCGCAGAAGCAGCGCGTGCGGTCAGCGCATGCGCAGAAGCACAAAATTGCACATGCGCAAAACAGACGCTTCAACAACCAAAGGATTTGACTTATGAAGAGCGCTGCGGAACGGATCACCTTCGTAAGTTGAGGTACCACTGTACAACAATAAACAAAAATAAACATCACTATTACGTTTCATTAATTACATTCCATTTATAATTGACCCGCCTAATGACAAATAATTACATTTACAACAAATAAAGGCTTGACATATCTTGCTTTGTATGTCATGCATCTATCTCATATATTGGTTTCACCTTTTAAATTGTGTTACTGAAATAAATGCACTCCTTGACGATATTCTAATTTTCCGAGTTTCACCTGTAGGTACCGAGAAAAGTGTGGGTTCATCTTTATGGCCCAGGACCCTCGTACTTACGGGACTGTCTCTCCCAGTATGCCCCGCGGAGGACCTTAAGGTCCATAAACAGTAATACCTTAGAGGTCCCGGGCCTGAAGGAAATCAGAATAGCCTCTACTAGAACCAGGGCCTTCTTAACACTGGCACCGACCTGGTGGAACGCTCTGTCTCCTGAGACCAGGACCTGCGGGACCGGATTGCTTTCCACAGGGCCTGTAAGACAGAGTTGTTCCGCCTGGCATTTAGCCTGGAGCTAATCTGATTCCCTCCCCCATTTTCCCTTTCTTTTTCCCTTTTATATGAGGCTGCATTTTTTAATTTTTAACTTAATTTTGATGTATGTGGTCTTGTTGTTTGAGTTGTATTTTAATCAGTTGTTTTATATTTGGTGTTAGCCGCTCTGAGCCCAGCTTTGGCTGGGGAGGGCGGGGTATAAATAAATTATTATTATTATTATTATTATTATTATTATTATTATTATTATGAATGAGCCCAGGTGCTGCTGCTCAGAGCCAGCACACGGCAAATTACATCAAGATAGAACAAAAAGAAGAAGGGAAGATGGCTGTGTAACCGGCCCTTTTATGGGGTCTCCCCATCTACCTGGTCACACACAGAGGAAAGATGCTCTACACCAGGCATCCCCAAACTTTGGCCCTCCAGATGTTTTGGACTACAATTCCCATCTCCCCCGACCACTGGTCCTGTTAGCTAGGGATCATGGGAGTTCTAGGCCAAAACATCTGGTGGGCTGCAGTTTGGGGATGCCTGCTCTAGACCAGGTGGAACAGAAAGTCCTCCTGGCTGGACCAACATCCCCCTGTCCACTCTAGGCAAACAGGAAGTGTTGTACTTGACTGCTTTTGGGGTGTTACATCCCACAGAGTGTCCCCCTAAACCTGTTTCGACCAAGTTGGCCATTTTTCGTGTGCAGGGAGGGATTACGTTCCGAGGCACCATGCGCATGCTCAAGCAAAAGCTCATATTATTGGGGGAACCCCGTCGAAAAAGCCTGGAAACTCCCTCTAAAAACCATTGGGAAACCCTTTTTTAAAAACCCACCCTAATTGCTCCCTTGCAACCTTGCTCAGACTCCCAACTCTGCACAGCCTTCACAGATTGATGCAACGCTTTGCTGATGCAGTTTTTTGTTCCGTTTTCATGTTCTCTTGGTCCTTTTTTGTGCCGGCTTCACAGCGAGGCCTTGGAGGCGTGTATACGGGGGGGGTTGTCTGTTACCATATTTTGTGGGTTTTATTTGCATGTCATTTGGATGTATTTGACAGCTGCAGAAAATTCCTAACGAAACGTTAGGGACGGGGGGGGGGGGACTCTAGTCGCCTGGAGCCGCTCTGGTCTCTCTAGGTGACCACCAGTGGCCGGTTTTGCAGCACCTCCTTCTCTCCCCCCCCCCTTGCAGGTCCCACCAACGAAGGGGACGGGCAGACAACGGGCGGCACATAGCAGCCGCAATCCGCGCTGCCGGCAAGAGCCGCCGCCCCCCGCCGACACCACCGCCCTCTTTGCAGACCCCCCTCTTGTGGGGCGGGGAGGGACGCCCTCCCTCCGACCAGCTCTTGCTCCGGGCAGCGACGGAAGCGCTCGAGATTGATGAACTCTGCACATCCCAGTTCTGGGTTTTTTTTTTCTTTCCCCCCTTCCTCCCCCATCGTGAGTTGGACTTTTGGGGGGGCGGGGCAGGGGGGCGAATCTGTTGATTCCATATTAAAACAAGAAAACAAAACGCAGCGGACTTTGGACAAAACAGGCTGAATGTGGTTTTGGGACATGTAAAAAAAGAAAAAAAATGCTCATCATATTGATGAGTCCAGGGAGGAGAGAAATCCCCTTTTCCTCCCTTCCTCTCTCTGCCCCCCCCCCCTCCACACTTGGCGAATATTTGAGGGGGGGAGGCACCTTGAGACTTGCCACGACTTGCCCGATTCTCCTCTTGGCAGCCCTCGAGGCCTGTGCCGCAGGCGAAATCCTTCTCCACACGGAAGACTCTTCTCTCCCCCCCACCCCCCATTTGCCGTTTTCCCTCCTCTTTTTCTTTTTTTTTAAAAAAAGAAAAAAACACTTGCCCCGGCAGAAGAATCTTTCGTCCGACGGACATCTCTTGTCGTGTTTTCTCCTTCCTTGCCTCATCCCCAAACATCCACCCAATTGTGGCTGACGCGGAGAGACGCTTTGCTAATTTTTTTGGAAGGGGGTGTCTTTTTAAACTCTGCCTTTCCCCCCGGTTACATCTCACCAGGCCAATTCCTTCCTCCGATTTGTTGTGACTATCATTACTACTGGTTTGCCTTGCTTCAGTCGTGGCATAAACTATTCCTTGAAAGGTAGCCCCCCAGTTTTGAACTGGATTATCCATCTCTCTTGTGCGTCGAGCAAATTGGGGGGGGGGACCTTTTCTGTTCTTATTTAAGACAAGCAAAGCTATCCTACAAAATTCCCCTCAAATTTCCTCCTGGTCTTGTCACGGCGCCAAACAGCCGATTTGTAGGGTGAGGAGGGGGCTTTGATTTGCTCTCCCCCCCCACCTGATCCAGGAATATTTGCTGGGCACGCAAAGAAAGAAAGATATACCCCCCCACCGCAAGCGTCTTTCCCCGTGATCAGCCTACCTGGCGTTTGAGAGGGGCGTGTGTGTTTATTTCTTTTCTGGTTGGTAAAAACTTGCTGCTGTGTGTTATTAATATTATTTTTAAAATCGGAACGTGCCCTGGAATCGCCATCTTTAGAACGGGGCGCGGGGGTGTGTGTGTGTCGTATTCTCTGCCCCTTTGGCTTTTTGCCGGCCAAAGATGGCTTGCACCGTCTTTTTCTGGGTTTCTAGTGAGCGGCGAAGATGCCTCCGGGTTGATACGGAGGCAGCCTCGAAGTGCATGTGGCCGGGAACTGGACATCGCACCCTTCAGGCTCTGGACGGGGGCGCAAGCGGGATTCAGGGGGGAACACGCCCATCCACGGAGTACAGTTGGAAAAGCCGGCAGCTACCCCTGCTGGGCACACGGTTCCCAAGTAAACAGGGCCGTACCTGGTGGGGAGCCTTGGTGTGGCTGAACTACGACTCCCAGAGAGCTCTAGTTCAGCAATGCCCAGAAGGCAAAAGGGTGCTCTTGCCCCTTGAGCCGAGGCAGCCCCAGCTCCTGCCATCCCCCCCCCCCCGCAGGACAGCTCCTCCAGTGCAGGCAGTTTCCGCCTCTCCAAAGAGCGACAACTGTCCCAACTCTTATTTTTAAAGCCCTTCAGAGAAAATTGGGTGGGAAAATCTGGTCCTCAGTGCTAAAAAGAGACTTGCAAGGTGTGCGTTTACGCAGGCATGGCAGGGGGGTGTCCACTTCCTTCGGACCCCCAGAGTCCTGAGGGCTCCCCCGTTTGGGTGTCACACGTGCGAAAGGGTTTGCGAGAGGGCAGCGCTCGAAAGGAGAGCGCCTTCCAATGGTTAAGGTTGCATTGAATGTGTTTAAACAGTTTTCCTCCTGCAGAGTTCATCCTTTCCGGGGGGGGGGGGGGGTTATACACACACATATATATCTGGCAGCTATTTATGGATGTGGTTTGGATCCGGACACAAGTCACTTGCAGCGAAAGAAGAGGAGAGGGTGGATGGGAAGATGAATTTTTAAAATAATTTCCTGTTGCACAGTCTCCTGTTTCCTCTGCGTACTTTAGCCAGTCAGAAAACACCTGTTCCCCCCCCCCTTTTCTCTCTCCCCTCTGGTCCTGCGTTTTATTATTGCTCCCTTATTCCTCTCCCCAGTGTTGGAGGAAGGTTGGCTGGGCCAGAGACAAGGCTGCGTTGAAACTTTTCCCTTCCTTCCCCCCGTTTTCAACGCTCCCAACTAGCGACAAGTTGAAAAAAAACCAAAATACAATTCCCCCCCAAAAAAAGGCAAAAGACCCAGACAACGACCCCTGTGTTTTGGAAGATTTCTGTACAATTGTCATATCAGATGTATTTGGGAATTACATTAAAAAAAAGAGACAAAACTTGTAACAATAAGTCCTGCTTGCTTGGCTGGCTTTTTCTTCCATTCTCGCTAAATCTTCCAGGCGGATTTCACCATGCCCACGAAATATTCGTCGCTGTCGATGGAAGCGCTGACTGCGCTGTAGTAGTTCAGGAACTCCTCGGCCGTCACCTGCGAGTACGAAGAGCCTTGAGGGTTTGCCCTCTATTCGACACGCATCACCCTCATGACCATTTATTCCTGCCTTGCCAGAGGTCAGACTAGAGGACCTTTGGGATACCATCCACCTCTGCAGTTCTCAAATTCTAGGGTGGTCATTACAGAAGTACTAACAAAAGTTGCATGCCTCTTTTCACCCATAGATCTCGGGGCACTTCTCGGCGTAAAAATACAAGGTGATTGGGTGGTTTCCAACATACTGTATATAAAACCACAATAAAACATTACACCTTAAAAGGTTTCCCTGTACAGGGCTGCCTTCTAAAGGTTACAAAGTTATTTATCTCATTTATCTCTGTGACATCTGATGGGAGGGCGTTCCACAGGGCGGGAGCCACCACCGAGAAGGCCCTCTGTCTGGTTCCCTGTAACTTCACTTTTTGCAGGGAGGGAACCGCCAGAAGACCCTCGGAGGTGGACCCCGGTGTCCAGGCTGAATGATGGGGGTGGAGACGCTCCTTCAGGTCTACAGGACCTAAGCCGTTTAGGGCTTTCAAGGTCAGCTCAGAAACATCCTGGGAGCCAATGTAGGTCTTTCAAGACCAGTGTTATGTGATCTTGGCGGCCGCTCCCAGTCCCCAGTCTAGCTGCTGCATTCTGGATTAGTTGTAGTTTCTAGGTCACCTTCAAAGGCAGCCCCACGGAGAGTGCATAAAAAATGGCAAAAAAGGCAATCACGGGAATATGTAATCAGCGCAAAAACAAAACTATACTGTGATAAATCCCTGAAACGAGATTTTGATAAAGTGAATAATAATAAGAAAACTAAACTAATAATGGTTCAAAAAAACAAAATTAGCTTAAATCTCCCAAAAGAAACGATATAGAAAAAACAAATTTCTCAAAGAAACCTCTAAATAAAGTAAACCTTGACGGGGTGCCTGCTGAGTGACTCGTTTCTAAGACTGACATTATAACATCACAACTAGGAGAGTTTTTACAGCCCTCTACCTAATCTTTTTCAAATAGCTATGATATTCATTATTTGAACTGTCTCATAGGATTAACTAACCTTTGGTTTAAACAAAACTAGAGTCTTATTTTGGGGGAATTTACCCCAGACTGTGGTGTAGCTTTCAGTTCTTTTCAGAGTCTACAGTTCCTGTCTAGTTTTTGATAAGAAAACCTCAGCCCCTAAATTTTTTTCTTTTGATGAAACAGATAGAGATTTTCCAGTGAAACAAGAATTGTTTTTTTGAACAATTATTAGTTTAGTTTTCTTATTATTATTCACTTCATCAATATCTCATTTCAGGGATTTATCACGGTACAGTTTTGTTTTTGCGCTGACCACATAGAGCGCATGGCAGTAGTCCAAGCGGGAGAAAACCAGAGCATGCACCACTCTGGCGAGACAGTCTGTGGGCAGGGAGGGTCTCATCCTGCGTACCAGATGGATCATTTATTCCTGCATTGCCGAGGGTCAGACTAGAGGACGCTTGGGGTCTCATCCGGCTCTGCAGTTCTAGGATCACCATTATCTAATTACTAACTAGGCTTCTATACCTCCTTTCACCCATAGATCTCAGCGGTTCTCGGCATGAGGTGAAAAGCAGCCAGGTTTTTTATGTCCAAGCAGGGCGATCTGTGGCCCCTGGGTTTTGGGGCCCCCAGGGGCCAGCAGCTAGCATGGGCAATGGTTAGCGATGCGGGTGGGAGGAGCGGCAGCCAAAACTGCAGCTTACTCCATCCCGAAGGACCTGAGAAGAGCTGTGCAGGATCAGGCCAGTGGCCCATCGAGCCAAGATTCCCACATTGCTGGGGGTTGGACTAGATGACCCTGGGTGTCCCTTCCTCTCACCTTCCCATCCTTATCGTCCGGGGAGTCAAAGCTGTCCAGGAAGGAACGGAAGACCTGCTCCTCCGTCCACTCGCCGCTCTTGAACTTGGGGTGGCAGCGGCCGTTGTAGACCCCACGAAGGTCCTCCACTGTCACCAGGCCATCGCCTGTCCGGTCCAGTTTTTGGAAGGCTTGCCGGATGACCTCCTTCCTGGCTTTGGACATGGGGGGCTGGGAGGAGAAGGGGAGAGAGAAAGAGAGGCAAGGCGTTGTTTTCTGCTTTTGAAACTCGCTCCTCTCTGTCCCAGGTGTCAATGGCAAATGCTCAGTGGAGCCTCCACAACCAGGAGCAGTCTACCCTCAATGCCAGTTACAAAGGGGGTGTAACAAAGGAAATTCCCTGTACAGTATTGCAAAAATAGATGAACTCTAAACTACCACAGGCAACATGCGGCTAATAAGAATATGTGTGTGTGTGTGTGTGTGTGTGTATAGATGATAGATAGATAGATAGATAGATAGATAGATAGATAGATAGATAGATAGATAGATAGATAGATAGATAGATAGATGATGGATGCATGAACCAAATTAGAACAAACAAGCAAACAAGCCTTTCAACAGTCACAATCCAGTAACCTTGTGATAATAGAATCATAGAATCATAGAGCTGGAGGAGACCACAAGGGCCATCCAGTCCAACCCCCTGCCAAGCAGGAAACACCATCAAAGCATTCTTGACATATGCCTGTCAAGCCTCTGCTTAAAGACCTCCAAAGAAGGAAACTCCACCACACTCCTTGGTAGAAAATTCCACTGCCGAACAGCTCTTACTGTCAGGAAGTTCTTCCTAATGTTTAGGTGGAATCTTCTTTCTTGTAGTTTGAATCCATTGCTTCGTGTCCGCTTCTCTGGAGCAGCAGAAAACAATCTTTCTCCCTCCTCCATATGACATAATAGAAGTGCCAAGTTTAGAAACTCTTAATTAAACAGAAAGTATGTAATAGAATCGCAGGGAATGAGAGTCTGTCGTTCATTGAACGGAATTGGATATTAGTTACTAATATTCTTAATATCCGTGTCTTGCCTGTGATTGTTTAGAGTTTCTAAGTGGGGGCAGGAGGGTGGGTGGGCGGCAGGGAAGTATAAAGGAGGTTTTGCAACCTTTTTAGTTCAAGGAAAACTGGGGCAATGGGATGCAGGCTTTATAACAAAGGGCGCAATGAAATAAAACACTCGTAATACAAGTAGAATTGGCGGTAATACACCGAAGCTGAGCATTGGAAAATTTGGGATGGATAAAAGGAAGAACTTCATGAAATGCAGAGTTACAACAGCGGAACTCCCTGCCACAGGAGACATGGACGACCACCAACTTTGGAAAGAGGGTCAGACAACTTAACAGAGGAGGGTGTAGCTTCTAAGCTCTCCCACCGCAGTGGGCTGGGTGCTTCTGAATTCATTCATTTATTTCAGTCGTACACCACCCTTCGCCATGAGATCCCGGGGGCGGTTCACAGATTAAAATACAAGGATTAAAAACAAGGCCCACTGCAGAGGGTTTCTGCTGCTGCGACATATAAATGGAGCCTCCATGGATGGAGGCAGTCTACCTTAGAAAAGCGGCAAACAAAACTCGCTCACCCGCAAGGCCTCCAGGAACTCGTCAAAGTCCAGCGTGCCGCTCTGGTTCTTGTCGCAGGAGGCGAAAATCTCCTGCGCTTCGCCCCGTTCCAGGGGGACCCCCGCATCGCGGAGCCCCTGCACAAATTCCTCCAGGTCCAAAGTTTTGCTCCGGTCGTCGTCCATGACCCGGAAGAACCTGCGAGAGGAGAAAAGGAAGGTTTTGCTTTTCTGTGAGATACTTGCTGTTATTTTCCCATGCATAAGAGTATATTTCCCCCCCCAAAAAATTTATGTTTAAAATTGGGGGTCTTATACACAGAATGTTGCAATTATTTATTTCTTAATTTTGGGCTCAAAAATGGGCCATTGTATACATGGGGGCGTCTTATACACGAAAAAATGTGGTATTTTATTTATTTCCTATATTCCTCTTGAGTGTAAAAATTAACAAACCTCAAAGCAGTCTAGAGAAAGGATGAAACACTTACTGGTGAAAACAGTTGTTTAAAATGTTTGCAATTAAATTTAAATCGCTAAACTAGGGGGGGGGCATTAAAACACATGCCGATATGTCTGGACAATGGTTTTCAACAGTGCTTTTTGCAGGGGGGGGGGGGGCGTGTATCCCTAAACATTTTATGAATCATTTGTACTTTGGTCCATTTACTGTATTTATTTTCCCCGATTTGAACTACAAAATGGTGGTTTTCTTGAGTCAAAACATTTTTTTAGGGGGAAAAAGCTCTGGTTTTCAGCAAGAAATGAGTAACGGCTGTCAGACAGAGCGTATGTCCTTTACGTACCTGGCCAGCCCCTTAATCCCAGAGGCTCCTCTTTCCAGACACTTTGCCCGGAGTTTCGCGATGGCACCCGTCTCCATTTTTACCTCGGTGCTGGGAAAGTCTGCGGAGGGAAAAAGACACCCAGGGTGGATCGGGCCCTCGCCCTCTTCCCTGTCGGCCTGCTCAAATGGGTTGTAATTAATGGATTGCACCCAATGTTCAGTCATTGCGGGCCCACGGAGTCTTCTCGTATAATCAGAGTTTGGAGGGGATCCCTTGGGGTCATCCAGACCAACCCCCTGCAATGCTCGGGAGCAAATGGTCCCCGAAACACCTTCGCTGCCATCAGCTGTGGTTAGGGTGCTGTCTAGGGGGCCAGAGTATTTTAGAATACAGGGGTGCCTTGGTTTTCAGACTTTATCTGTTCCAGAAGTCCGTCTCAAAACCAAAGCACTCCAAAAGCAAGGCGTGCTTTAATCCGTTCCAGACTTTTAAATACAACCCCTAAAATAGCAATTGAACATGAATTTTACTATCTAACAAGACCGAGCCTCCAGGATGTTGGAAAACTCCCCGTCCGCCAGCTCCCTCCTTCCCAAACCACGTCCACCTTCCTTCATTGATCTTGGCTTCGCTCCTCTGAGATCCGTCTCGGACCACGACCCGCAATTCCATCTTGGACGGGGCTGAACCACAACTTGGTTTTGCAACCTCCACTTAAATCTCCCTCCTTGGCTCTTTGGGGAATTAAATTTAAGACTTCTTTCGGCTGAGATCTAACCGGCCAGAGCATCCCGAGACCCAGGGGAGATGGGAGGACATTGCAAAAGCCCTCTGGCCTCGTGCAGAGTGCTCTCCTGGACTTTGACTCTGCTGCCAGGATGAGGCAAAAACTTACTTCCAACTTTCAGGGTGAAGTAATAAAACCCCTTTAAATTCCATGGGACTATTGGGAACAGTTTAGAGAGAGCAGTTAAAAGGACATTATTACTGGGGTGGTTTTTTTTTGCAAAACCTCCTACCTGGGTGTGTTTCGTCTTCTGCTTCCTGGAGGTGTCTGAGCTCTGCCTGGCAAACGTCCTTGCACAGAGCTGGCTGTGATCCTGAGTTTGCTGGCAGACGTCTCCATAGCAATATCCCCCGGTTGCCAGGAGGCGCCTTCGGGGCCGGCTTGGCAGCCCAAGGGAAGGCCTGGCAGGCAGGCACAGCAGTTGGCAGAGCAAGGGAGCCCAGCCTGCCACGTAAAAAAATAAAATGAGAGTGTGCCACGTCGCGTTGGGAGCCCTCGAGGATCCTGGTGGCTCTTGCAGGGCCAGGGAAAATAATAATTTGTGGGGTGGCACAGAAGGGGCAACGTGAAATTTCTAAGTGGGCACACTGAGCCCCATGCATTGCAGGGGGTTGATCTAGATCTAAATCCAACTCAATGGTGTAACTTTGGAAAATGTCGATCACTTCTCCTACCTGGGCAGTTTATCTTATCTTTCCACAAGGGCCAAAACTTATGCCGAAATCCAGCATCGCCTGAGCTCTGCGAGTGCAGCTTTCTCCCGATTGAAGTGCAGAGTGTTTGAGGACCGGGACATTCGCAGGGAAACCAAAGTGCTTGTTTACAAAGCTCTTATACTACCTTGCTATGTGCTTGTGAAACATGGACCACTTATAAACGCCATCTCCAATTCCTTGAAAGATTCCGTCAACAGGGTCTCCGGAAAATTTTACACATCACTTGGGAAGACAGGTGGACTAATATCAGTGTACTGGAAGAAGCAAAGATCACCAGTGTTGAAGCGATGATTCTTCAACATCAACTTTGCTGGACTGGTCATGTTGTGCGGATGCCTGATAATCGTCTTCCAAAGCAACTACTCTATTCCGAACTTAAAAATCGAAAGAGTAATGCTGGTGGTCAACAAAAGAGGTTTAAAGACTCTCTCCAGGCAAATCTAATAAAATGTAGTATAAACACTGAAAACTGGGAAACACTGGCCTGCGAGTGCTCCAGTTGGAGAGCAGCCTTTACCAAAGTTGTCCTGGGCTTTGAAGACACTCGAACTCAGGACGCTAGGGAGAAACGTGCTAAGAGGAAGGCACGCTTGGCAAATCCACACCTGGATCAGCTCCCGCCTGGAAACCAATGTCCCCACTGTGGAAGGACATGTGGATCCAGAATTGGCCTCCACAGTCACGGATTCACTTTTGAAAACTGTGTTTATGGAAGACAATCTTATTTGGCTACAAGGGATCACCAAAGAAGAAGATAGTGCCAAGATCTTCAGCTAGGTTCCTGCCAGTCAGGGGGTTGGGCTAGATGGCCCCTGGAGGTCCCTCCAGACGCTACCTAAGATTTCAGAAAGGAATTCTAATGATAGGAGTCTAGCCATGGGTAAAGAGGGGTGGGTGAGCTCCGTATTTTGGGGTTGCCTATGGTCCAAGCAACAAGGAAACGGCTTTGTAAAGATGCAGGTTATTGTTTGATAAAGGTAAAGGGACCCCTGACCATTAGGTCCAGTCGTGACCGACTCTGGGGTTGCGGTGCTCATCTCGCATTATTGGCCGAGGGAGCCGGCGTATAGCTTCCAGGTAATGTTGCCAGCATGACAAAGCCGCTTCTGGCAAACCAGAGCAGCACATGGAAACGCCATTTACCTTCCCGCTGTAGCGGTACCTATTTATCTACTTGCACTTTGACGTGCTTTCGAACTGCTAGGTTGGCAGGAGCTGGGATCGAGCAACGGGAGATCACCCCGTCGCGGGGATTCAGACTGCTGACCTTCTGATTGGCAAGCCCAAGAGGCTCAGTGGTTTAACCCACAGCGCCACCCACGTCCTCTTGATAATAGTACAATAATGATAATGATAATAACAATAATAACTTGTTATTATTCTGCCCCGCTCAATCTGGCTGGGTTTCCCCAGCCACATTGGGCAGCTTCCAACAAATACATTAAAGGAGGAGCAAACCCAGACCAGAGGTTCATTGTGAATAATACAATCATAGAATCCCTCTTCCATGCAAGATATTTGAAGATATCTCCTCCCAGTCTCTCCTCTTTCCCAGGCTAAACATGCCCAGCTCCTTCAACCGTTCCTCATCAGGCTTGGCTTCCAGACCCTCGATTTGGGGACGGCACTCGGGGACTGTGAAGCGGGTCAACTGGACCCCCCTTGCGCCGCTGGCTGGCACAGACGCCCCTAAACTGCTGGGTGCAGATAAGGGTCTCAAGAGGGGAGAGCGGATCCAGCTTTCCTATGGTAGCATTGAGTGGCATATACTTTGCTCCGCCCACTTCCCTTTTGGCCACGCCCACTTCCCAAGTGCGGCCCCCTAAAAGCCTCCCCACGAGAGCATGCAGCCCCTGAATCGAAAACAATGCGCTTGGTAATTTTGTCTTTTCGCGACGCTTTCTCCCAGGAACAGACAGGAAGCTACCTGGGCAGGGATTTCCGAGATCCCTTTTCCCAAAGTTGATTTTTACATTGGCTGCTTTCCGAGACCTTGAGGACTAGTGTCTTGTTTTCATTTCAGTTTTTCCTAGAGGGAAATACCCAACATCGCCCCTGAGCACGAGGCTGGTCGGCTAGGAATGAAGACTCGCAAAGCACACAGATCCCGAGTATACCAAAATAGGTTTATTATTTGGCTCTAACGGAAGAGGAACAGTTTTAAATAGAGGTTTCCGGTGTAACAAAATCCCCAGTTATAGGCACTTGAAAGTGAAGCCAGGCGCACAAGTTTGACCTGGGAACGTGGTAACAGTCGTGGGGCAGAAATGGGCTGATTCTGCGCTCATGGCTATAAGAACACAGTCTGCCTCTCGAACTCTTGGTTGATGAGTAAGTCAAGGAAATGGGTACAAAAAACAGAAATGGAGCCATAAAAGCACGGAAGTTGGAAGGGGATCCCAGTGGTCATCTAGCCCAACTCCCTAGGAATGGAATGGAAGCGAAAGAATCCCTGACAGATGGCCAAGGGAAGAGAATCCACCACCATCCAAGTCAGTATTGCTAGCACGGACCGGCAGCCGAAGGCCGGGAGCCCTTGAGGTCCTTAAAAAGAAACAAAGCTAGTCCTCATTGTTCGGAACCGAAGGGCCGATTGAAGGCCCTTCTTTCCTGTTAAGACACGTCTTTGGGGGGGGGAAAGGAACGTTATCTCCCATTAGAAGAGGGTGAATAGGAATCTAGAATGCTGCACTGATACCAGAAGCCCAGCACAAAGTTTCCAGATCTCATGGTCTCGCTGGTTCAAACCAGGACACGTGAAATGGCCTTGCATCAAGTTGGAGGGGGTTGAGCCTGGGACGTTCTGCATGCAGGGCACGCGTCCGTCCGTCCCCACCCTCTTTTTAAAACTAAAACCAAGCTTCTAGACCTCATGGCTCTCAATAAAGGCTGCGAGAGGAACGTAAGAAAGTAGCCTCCTCCAGTCCTTGTGGTCTTTTTTAAACAGGCGCGCTGGGCACCTTCTGCACGCCAAGCAGGTGCTCTGACCCAATAGCTGGCACTTGCTCCCTGCACTTATCTGAGGTAGAACTGGGGGGGGGGGGGAGAGCTGCCACTGGGACTGTAACGGCCCCCCCACTCGGTCCTGGAAAATAAGGTTGCACAGCGAGATCAGGTTCCTGTATTTCTAGGTCGGAATAGCTCAGGAGACTCTTAGGGATGCGAGTTCGAGCAAAAGATCCCTTCCCTTAAAAATATTTGGTGCTGGTGGTGCAGAATCAGCATCAGGCCCCCCACTCACCCCTGCGAGGCGGTCCCTAGGGAGGCAGTCGTCCCCCCCCCCCTCGTCCCCAGAACACCCCAGAATTACTGCACTCTGCCCTGTGAGCCACGGCTGCCGAGAAATACACAAAAGTGACCCGGTTAACCTGTGGAACTCGCTGCCACAGGAGACCCCCCCCCCGTGGAAGGAAGGGGAGAAGAGGGCTCTCTATATGGCTCCTAAGCCAGGACGGCTCTGCTCTGCCCTCCAGGGGCAGCGATGCTTCTGAATCTCCAGCATTCGCACTCAGATCCGGGCTTCCCAAATGGCCATCATCCTGTGAGAAGAGGCTGCGGGAGCAAGTGAGCCGCCGATTTGGCCTGATCCAGCAGGCTTCTCCAACCCCCCCGCTTTCCAGGAACGCTCATTCATCCGCCGACGGGAAGGGGAGAGAGAAGTCAAGTCGCTAGTCCTCAAGCAATTTGTCTTTAGGTGCAGGATGAGGCCTGAGGGCGAACCGGTGATGCCAGGAGGGTGCAAATAATTCCACAATGTCCGCCTTCAACAGGGGCCGGACCCCCCCTATCCCATTCCAGACCCCCCAAACAGTGACTCGCACCCGCGCTCAGACCGTCGTCCCAAAAAGAGCTTTGTCCGAATCCTGGGGGTCGTCGCCTAGGGAGAAGTCTCTGGCGCCGTCCGGGACGCAGTTCGAGTCTGGCAAGAGGCCGCTGGAGTCCGGGGAGCTGCCGCTGCTGTCGGGCCCCAGCCTCTCCCCTTCGGACATCTGGGCTAGGAGGGTGTCCAGCACGGGCCGGCAGCGGCAGATCTCGCCCAGCAGGCGGCTGCGGTGACGGAGGCGCAGGATCAGGCCCTCCTTCTCCCGGATGACGCCCAGGAGCTCCTGCACACGGTCTTCGGATGAGCGGAGTTTCTCCTCCAGGGCAGCAATTTCCCTTTTTTGGGTGGGGGGAGAAAGGAGGAAAAGCAGCAGTGAGGTTGGGGGGTGCAGGGGATTAAGGCGCTAGTCCTCAACGTTTCGTCTTAAAAACGCAAGCTGCCGGTCCTCTTTCTTCCCACCCCGCCTCTCTCTTAAAAAAGGGGCTGGAGAAAGGGCTGCTCACTGGCAGGAAGGCAAATGTTTCCGAAGGCGGATTCTTCCGGCAGCTTTTTTTTGGGGGGGGGGGGAGGGAAAAGAAGGAACACCGCCTAGTTTTGGGGAGCCTTCAGGACGCCTTGAAAGGAGAAAAGGGAAACCGAGAGTGGCTCAAGGCGCTAGTTCTCAAGGTCCATTTCCCTGCCCATCCCCTTTCCTCATTCTCCGCCCAAGGCGCTAGTCCTCATGACCTTTCAGCTTGGCTCCTTTACTCCCCAAGGCGCTAGTCCTCAAGGTGCATCTCCCTGCCATTCCTCTGGGTGCTAGTCCTCCTGGCCCTTGCCCTTGGCTCCTTTACCCCCCAAGGCGCTAGTCCTCATGGCCCTTCAGCTTTGGTCCTTCCCCCGCTAAGGTGCTAGTCCTCAAGGTCCATCTCCCTGCTCCTTCCCCATGCCTCCTTCTCCACCGAAGGTGCTAGTCCTCGTGGCCCTTCAGCTTTTCTCCTTTACCCCCCAAGGCGCTAGTCCTCAAGGCCCTTCAACTCTGGCCTTTTACCCAAGTTTCTAGTCCTCACGGCCCTTTCCCTTGGCTGCTTGACTCCCCAAGGCGCTAGTCCTCAAGATCCATCTCCCTGCCATTCCTTTTTCCTCCTTCTCCGCTCAAGGCGCTAGTCCTCAAGCCCCGCCCCCTTTTCCTACCTGCCCTTCTCTCGGCTCAGCTCGTCCATGGCCCTGCGGGTCTCCCCGTCCTTCCGTATGAGACTCTGGGCCTGGCCCCGCACGGTCTCCTCGGCGGCGGCCAGGCGCGCCTCCAGCTCGGCCACGCGCCCGTGCAGCGCCGCCAGGTGCGCGTTCGCCTCCCGGATCTGCACCGGCGTCGGCGGCGACGCGGGAGGAGGAGACGCCATGACGGCCAGACGGCGCAGCCCGAGAAGATCCGCCCACCGCCAGCGCGCGGCCAATGGCATCTCGCCGGGGAGGGACGGAACCCCGCCCTCGTCCTCGGGGAGCCAGTCAGAGGCGACGCGGCTCGCGCACGCCCCGCCCATCTCCCCAGGCGCAGCCAATGGCGCTCAGCCGGGGAGGACAAGCCACGTCCTGAATATGATGCTCGAGCGCCCCGCCCACCGCCTCACGCGCAGCCAATGGCCTTCCCCTGAGGGGAGGAAGCCGAGCCTTTTGCTTGAGCATTACCCTCAATCAAAAGGGCCAATCAAAAGCATCACCCTCAATCACCCCAGGCCAATCAAAAGGGTAGAAGCGTGTTCAGCCCGCCCACACGCCGCCCTTCATTGGTCTGTTCCTGCATCAATCCCGCTTTTCCCAGCGACGATTGGTCTAGCACTCGCTGCCCCGCCCCGCCGCGAGAAGTAGACCCTCCGGAGACTCGCGAGAAAAGGCCGCCGCCAAGATGGCAGACTACTGGGACATCCCGGAGGGCACCGATTGCGCCCGAAAGACCTGGCTTACGACGCGCCTCGGGGCCATTATCGGTGAGGAGGCGGGGGCTCGGGCGGAGGGGGAGGCGCCTGAGTGCGGGGAGCCGCTCGCCCCTCCCTCTCGGAGCCACTCCGGATTGACTCCGGATTAGCTCCGTTCACACGAACCGGAGCGTGTTTTGGCCCGAGACGGAGGAGAGGCCCTTGCTCACGCTTTGCGACGCATGGGGGGGGGGAGAAAGAACCCCGCAAAGCGCACGTCCCCGGGGATGTGTCGATTCGGAGTGACTCCGGATTAGCCCCGTTCACGCAAATGGGAGTGGGGGGAAGGATCATGTTTTGCCCCGAGACAGACGAGAGGCTCTGTCCTCGCTGTGCAATGCATTTGGGGTAATGTGGGGAAGGACCCCCACAGGGGACGAATCCTTGGATCAATTCGGAGTGACTCCAAAATAGCCTCGTTCACACCAACCGAAGCGCATTGGGGAGGGGGTGTCGTGGGGGGCCAAGTTTTGCCCTGAGACGGTCAAGAGGCTCTGTTCATACGGAGCAATGCATCGGGAGTGATGTGAGGAAGGACACCCCCAAGGATCAAGCCTTGGATCAAATCGGAGTGGATTCTGCCACCCTGAAGGAGGCACAGTTTTGGTGCGAGATGAGAGCCCCTGCTTGCGTTTTGGCGCAGTCCTTATCCAGGGTCAATTTGAAGGGCACTTATAAACTTAAAAGTAATCCATTTGGAACCCTTCCAGTCAGGATTCAGACCTCATCATGGGACTGAAACTGCCTTGGTCGCACTGGTCGATGATCTCCGGCGGGCTAGGGACAAAGGTGAGAGCTGTTTCCTTGTTCTGCTGGATCTCTCAGCGGCTTTTGACACCATCGACCATAACATCCTTCTGGACCGTCTAGAGGGGCTGGGAGCTGGGGGCACTGTCATACAGTGGTTCCGCTCCTTCCTCCTGGGCCGTGTTCAGAAAGTGGTGGTGGGGGATGAGTGTTCAGACCCCTGGGCTTTCACTTGTGGGGTGCCTCAGGGTTCTGTCCTCTCCCCCATGCTTTTTAACATCTACATGCAGCCGCTGGGAGAGATCATCAGGGGGTTTGGGCTGGGTGTCCATCAGTATGCTGATGATACCCAGCTCTACCTCTCTTTCAAATCAGAACCAGTGAAGGTCCTGTGTGAGTGCCTGGAGGTGGTTGAAGGATGGATGGTGTTTAATGGATTGAGGTTGAATCCTGACAAGAGAGAAGTACTGTTCGTGGGGGACAGGAGGCGGGCAGGTGTGGAGGATTCCCTGGTCCTGAATGGGGCAACTGTGCCCCTGAAGGACCAGGTGCGCAGCCTGGGAGTCATTTTGGACTCACAGCTGTCCATGGAGGCGCAGGTCAATTCTGTGTCCAGGGCAGCTGTCTATCAGCTCCATCTGGTACGCAGGATGAGACCCTACCTGCCTGCAGACTGTCTCGCCAGAGTGGTGCATGCTCTGGTTATCTCCCGCTTGGACTACTGCAATGCTCTCTACGTGGGGCTACCTTTGAAGGTGACCTGGAAACTGCAATTAATCCAGAATGCGCCAGCTAGACTGGTGACTGGGAGCGGCCGCCGAGACCACATAACACCGGTCCTGAAAGACCTACATTGGCTCCCAGTACATTTCCGAGCACAATTCAAAGTGTTGGTGTTGACCTTTAAAGCCCTAAACGGCCTCGATCCGGTATACCTGAAGGAGCGTCTCCACCTCCATCATTCTGCCCGGACACTGAGGTCCAGTACCGAGGGCCTTCTGGCGGTTCCCTCGTTGCGAGAAGCCAAGTTGCAGGGAACCATGCAGAGGGCCTTCTCGGTGGTGGCGCCTGCCCTTCGGAACGCCCTCCCAACAGATGTCAAAGAGGAAAACAACTACCAGACTTTTAGAAGACATCTGAAGGCAGCCCTGTTCAGGGAGGCTTTTAATGTTTAATAGATTACTGTGTTTTATTTTTCTGTTGGAAGCCGCCCAGAGTGGCTGGGGAGACCCAGCCAGATGGGCGGGGTGTAAATAAAAATTATTATTATTATTATTATTATTATTATCCCGGGTCAATTTAACGGGCATATGAACTTGAAAGTAATTAAATTTGATAATAGTAATGAATGAGCTGCGTTAACATGGGCTGCAGATTAGTCCTGTTTGCGGCAGTTTGGTGTAGGGCGGCTCTGGACTAGCCGCATTGTGACTCCAGATTTGTTTCGTTCACAAGGGTCCATGTGCATTGAGCTGTGCAGGCCTCCTGCCATAGGAATTAACCTGAGGTTGACTTCAGATTAGCCCTGTTCCTGCAGGCTGAGGAGGCTGGTGACTCATCCTAAAATCTGTCAGGTCTGGGAAAGGTAGAAAATGTAACTCTAAAAATTGCACATACTTTTGTAAACCAAGAAATCTTTAATAAAAAAAATATGGAAGCTATACGTCGGCTCCCTCGGCCAATAATGCGAGATGAGCGCGCAACCCCAGAGTCGGTCACGACTGGACCTAATGGTCAGGGGTCCCTTTACCTTTACCTTTTTTATGTTAAAAACAATAATAATAGGCAGCAGCCAAGGAAGGTTTACCTCCTGGTTGTGGGTTAAACCACAGAGCCTAGGGCAGGGGTCCCCAAACTAAGGCCTGGGGGCCGGATGCGGCCCAATCGCCTTCTAAATCTGGCCCGCGGACGGTCCGGGAATCAGCATGTTTTTACATGAGTAGAATGTGTCCTTTTATTTAAAATGCATCTCTGGGTTATTTGTGGGGTGTAGGAATTCCTTCATATATTCTTTTCAAAATATAGTCCGGCCCCCCACAAGGTCTGAGGGACAGTGGACCGGCCCCCTGCTGAAAAAGTTTGCTGACCCCTGGCCTAGGGCTTGCTGATCAGAAGGTTAGCGGTTCGAATCCCTGCGATGGGGTGAGCTCCCGTTGCTCGGTCCCAGCTCCTGCCAACCTAGCAGTTCGAAAGCACGTCAAAGTGCAAGTAGATAAATAGGTACCACTCTGGCAGGAAGGTAAATGGCGTTTCTGTGCGCTACTCTGGTTCGCCAGAAGCGGCTTTGTCATGCTGGCCACAAGACCCGGAAGCTGTACGCCGGCTCCCTCGGCCAATAACGCGAGATGAGCGCCGCAACCCCAGAGTCGTCCGCAACTGGACCTAATGGTCAGGGGTCCCTTTACCTTTACAGTCAGACTAACCCAAGAAAACAAGAGGTGGGCACAGTTCCTTGGGGTGGGGGTCTTGAAAGGAGGGCGGCTGCCACATAGAATCCTTCCCCCACCGCCCATTTTTTAAGGGAGGACCAGGTTTTTTTTTTAAGCAGCTGAAGGTATATTATATTTCTGGCTTTTTGTTACAGAACAGGGGTCAGCAAACTTTTTCAGCAGGGGTCCGGTCCACTGTCCCTCAGACCTTGTGGGGGGCCGGATTATATATTGGGGAGGTGAAATGAACGAATTCCTATGCCCCACAAATAACCCAGAGATGCATTTTACACAAAACAACACATTCTACTCATGTAAAAACACGCTGATTCCCAGATTGAGAAGGCGATTGGGCCTTAGCTTGCCTAGCCATGTTTTAGAAGAAGAATAAAGAATGTATTTTCCTATGCAAAATTTTCCTGCAGGTCTGGTGGGGTCTGCTTACCGTGTGACCCTGTTCCCGTCCGAGACGACCCTGGGGGCTTTTCAGAGGGCGACCACTGGAACCGTCCTCATGGGTAAGTCCCGCACAGACTCTGCTTGGCAGCAGCCCAGCCCGCTTGATATTTGGGAGAGGAGAATGAGAACGAGATGCCGCGTCTATTCTTGTAGATAAGCGAGCCTCTAGGCGTGTAGTTAGCATAAAATCTAAATAATCATGATAATAATCAGTGGTTTTTTTTTCTGGGGGACGGCACAGGGGTACACATAGCCCTAAACATTTTGTGAATCAGAGTTTGGCCTCATTGAGGGGCAGTATTTCAATATAAACAGGACAAAAAAAATTTTTAGAAAAAAAAAAGGGCTGGTGATTTTGTTATTTGTGCCCCACAGCCGCAAATAAAGTTCTACTTATAGCTGGCTGTTCTGTAATTAATCAAACTCCCTTTGCGTTCAAACCAGGGCAAGGTCGAAAGCAGCCGCTCTCAAACTCCGAGAGCGAAATCTCAACATTGCTGGGTGTGTGTGTGTGTGTGCTTGCTGTAGGAATAATAGGGCTGCCTTATATAGAGTCTGCTTAGTTCAGTATTGCCAACACTGGCTGGCAGCAGCAGCTCTCCAAAGAGGCTCTAACCAGATGAAATGCTGCTGCTTTCTCTCGATTTCTTCCCCCCCCCCGTCTGTTTTTTTTTGTCTCTGCAGCCACCTTGGGGGCCGTTTTTGGGGTCACGACTTGCCTCAGCGCCCAGCTCCGAGAAGACCCAGAGGACCCAACAAACTACTTTATCGGAGGCTGCGCCTCGGGCGCCATCTGGGGAGCCAGAGGTCGGTCGCCCGCCGTCCCGACTCAAATTTGCCCAATTGGGAATAACCCCATGTTTCCGTTTTCGTTCTTCAAATTTCCCCGGAGACCCCCCCAAAAAACACGCCAGCAACACAACTTGAAAGGGCAGATCCTTAGGAAGGGATGGACCCCCCAAAAATAAGAATTGGGACTGGTCTTTGGTCGCCTGGGGAATTTGGGAATGAAAGGAAACAGTTCTGTTCTCCTGCAGATGTCTCTCTGTGCTGCGCTCTCCTCTCACTGGCCTCAATTGCTTGCGCAGTTTTTCCATAATAATAGTAATAATAATTTATTATTTATACCCCACCCATCTGGCTGGGTTTCCCCAGGCACTCTGGGCAGCTTCCAGCAAAATATTAAAATGCAGTAATTCATCAAACATTAAAAACTTCCCTAAACAGGGCTGCCTCCAAATGTCTTCTTAAAGTCAGATAGTTGTTTATCTCCTTGACATCTGGTGGGAGGGCGTTCCACAGGGCAGAATTTCCCCAGAAACGCGGCTCTAACCCCATTACTTGCCGCCAAGAGAAATCCCCTTAACGGTTTTCTCCTCCAAGCACCGATTCCCATTGCAACGCAAGTGCTGTGATTGCACCTTCTCTCATTAAATGCTTGTTCTGAACAATTTGGAATCGCCTCCCAAGATTCCTGCTCCATTTCCATTTCCGAGTCTGTTTCCCCAAATACGCTTTGACCCCGTATCCTGTTGCAGAAGGCCTCTGTATATTTTGGAGACCGCTCGGTTATTTTATTATTATTTTTTAAGATGCGTATGCTGCCCTATAAAAATAGCAGCCTTGGTTTTTGAACAGCTTTGTTCTCAAACGTTTCAACTCCCGAACGCCAAAAACCCGGAAGTAAATGCTCCGGTTTTTCGGAATCCGGACATCCGACATATATATATATATTTATATTTGACATCCGGGTTCCAAAAAACAGAAAAAAGAATATATATATTCTTCCCCAGCCACTCTAGGCGGCTTCCAACAGAAGGTTAAAAACACGCAACCAATTAGAAGCTCCGCCTCGGTTGTTGAACGTTTCTGACAGCCGAGGTTTGACTGTATAAGAACGCAAAATAAATAATACAAATACAGTAAAAGCAAAGACGACCCAATAAAGGCCGTCGGATGTCAATCAGCCCAAGGCCTGGTTTGAGGAAAGTTTCCATCTGGCAGCTAAAGGGGTTTTGCCACTTCCCCCTGCCTTACTTTCTCTAATCTACACTTTCCAAGGTATCCAAGTTTTTTGGCCTTCCCCGCCTCCAGTGACAGGGAGTTCCGCCGTCCGACTATGCCCTGCGTGACGGCGGGCCTCCTCTTCTCCCCTCTCCTCTCCCTCCAATAAAAACCACATTGAAAATCTTCCAAAATTATAATACAATCGAAAAGACCCAATTTTGTGCCCATTTTTATATCTTTGAATGACTTCCCATGCTCTGAAGTTCCTTTTCCAGTGGCAGGGAGTCCCGCCGTCCAGCTATGCCCTGCGGGACGCCTCTTCTCACCTCTCCTCTCTCTCTCCTCTCCCAGCCCACAGCTTCGCCACCGGCACAGCCGCCTGCGTGGGCCTGGGCGCGGCCGCCTTCCTTGCCAAAGTCGGCAAGAAGGAAGACTGGTGCTGGCTGCAGACTCGCAAAGACTGAACCCGGAGCCGCCCTCTCCGTCCTCCAAGCGCGGCGCACGATCGCCACCAACCACATCCCAGGGCATGGACTTTAGCGGGAAATCCTGGCGCCCGAAATCCCGGGGCCGTGAGCCAAGTGGCCCGAGAGAATCTTGTCCTGCAAATAAAAGCGTTGACCATTTTTCGGTCCCTGGAATTTTCCTCTTTGTGACTTCCTTGAGCCCAGACTGTAGGGGGACAGACCCTAAAACTCTTTAAATGCGCCTTAAAACACATTGTAATTTTTACCCCATTTTCTCATATTACCAAAAAACATTTTTAAAATAATATTTATTACGTTTTCCATTTTAGCAACCCAACAAAATCCACATTAAAACATTCCAAATTATAATACAATCAAGAAAAGAAGCCAAATTTCATGCCAAATTAGATACCTTTGTGTGCCTTCCCGTGCTCTCAAGTTCAGCCAAATATTGTGCTGCATTCCTTGATTAGTCCAAATAGTCATTTTACAAAATTGTAACACTATAACTTTGCACGGCCAATTTGGAAGACCAAAACTCAGTGCTTTTTTCCCCCTCTTAAAAAAATGTTTAGGGGTACTCTCATCTTCGACTTGAGAGAATCAACAGTAAATGGGGTGGGGGGGAATTCGCAAAATGTTTAGGGGAAATTAAATTCGCAAAATGTTTAGGGGTATGCGTCCCCCCCCCCCCAGAAAAAGCACTGCCGAAACTTCATGACCACCTTCTCTTCCCCTTTTCGCGGTTCCTTATATTCTAGATTTTAGCATTGCGGATCCGATTTTATTCTATTGGTAATTTATCCTTGAAAATCTATTTAAATGATCTCACTGCACGTTTTTATCCCAGTCCTGCGATGAAAACCCATCGTAAAAATGGGATCTTCCAAATGTCCTCAGGCCTACAGCTTCTCGGTCCCATATGGGTGGGGTATAAATTATTATTTTTACTATTATTATTATTAGTAGTAGTAGTAGTAGTTTTGCTTCCCCGCCATCAAGAGTGTCGTTCAGATTGCGCGACCCCCTAAGGGGGGAAATGATACAGTAGAGAGATGGTATATTTACAAACAACAATGGAAAACGGGATGGCAGCTCAATAAAACGAAAGTATAAATTACTATGGAAATTTTTGTGGAAACATTGTATTCAAACATTGTAAAAGAGAGGGAATATAGCAGGGTAAAATTCAAAGCAGGAGCAGCGTATTTATTCAAAATCCAGTTAAAACTATTTAGTTTTAATAAATAAGATAAATACAGTTTTTCAAACGGCTGCTCTAAAAGAAGCCTGACTTTTGGTCCTTGTACCTTAGTATTGCCCACACAGGCCAGCAGCAGCTCCTTGGGGTTCGAGGTCTTTTTTCTGAGCTCAGCCTGGATCAAATTTCTTCTGTTTCGCTCTTAAAGGACGAGCCACGGCTCTGCCGTAGAAGAAGTTTGACTCAGGGGAAAAGACCGTGAACCACGAGGAGCTGCTGCTGGCCCGTGTGGGCAATATTGAGCTACAAGGACCAAGGGTCTGGCTTCTTTTACACCAGCGGTCCCGAGCACTTGAAAAACTGTACTGTATTTATCCCATTTATGGAGGGCAATTTGAACCAGAAGCTGCCAGGCTCGCGGGAGCGCCGAGCTCAGGACTGTAGCCCCACACTGACCGGCAGCAGCGGCGCTCCAGGGTTTTGGATTTGGGGGTGAGACGCATTCTCAGCCCTACCTGGAAAGGGGCTCTAACCACCTTTCCCTAGCCTGGAATAAAGGCTGCAGCCTCCCTCCCACTCCCTGGTTGTTTTCATCGAGGGGGGTAGACTGCTCCTAGACCAGGAGGCTCTATTTCACTATTTGCGGAGTTGCAGATCCCGGCTGGGGCACAAACACCCCTGCAAAAAAGCCTCTCTGTCTCCCCACGTCATGCCCCACAGCATCCCCGAACCCCAATCGTGCCTCTTCTCCACCTGGCTAGAGGACAGAGAAGCGGGTGCGAATCTGCCTTTACCTACGTACTGTATTTTTCTGTGTAGAAGACTACAGGGGGTACTGTATTTTTCCGAGTAGAAGACTATATTCCCCCCCCATTTTTTTTAAAGTTAAAACGGGGGGGGGGGGTCATCTTGTACGTGGAATGTTGTGATTATTTATATAAATATAAATAATCATATTTCTTTCTTAATTTTGGGCTCAAAAAATAGGGGCCGCCTTACACACGGGAAAATAGGGGCCGCCTTACACACGGGGGGGGGGGGAACTATGGTAAATGTGTACACTATTGCAAACAATTAACATTTGCTTAACAGATTAGACAACTGGGCCAAAGCAAACAAAGCAAACAAGATGAATTTTAACAAGGAGAAATGTAAGGTACTACACTTGGGCAAAAAAAATGAAAAGCACATATACAGGATGGGAGACACCTGGCTTGAGAGCAGTACATGTGAAAAGGATTTAGGAGTCTTGGTAGACCACAAACTTGACATGAGTCAGCAGTGTGATGCAGCAGCTAAAAAAGCCAATGCAATTCTGGGCTGCATCAATAGGAGTATAGCATCTAGATCAAGGGAAGGAATAGTACCACTGTATTCTGCTCTGGTCAGACCTCACCTGGAGTACTGTGTCCAGTTCTGGGCACCACAGTTCAAGAAGGATACTGATAAGCTGGAACGTGTCCAGAGGAGGGCAACCAAAATGGTCAAAGGCCTGGAAATGATGCCTTATGAGGAACGGCTTAGGGAGCTGGGTATGTTTAGCCTGGAGAAGAGAAGGTTAAGGGGTGATATGATAACCATGTTCAAATATATAAAAGGATGTCATATGGAGGAGGGTGAAAGGTTGTTTTCTGCTGCTCCAGAGAAGCGGACACGGAGCAATGGATTCAAGCTACTAGAAAGAAGATTCCACCTAAACATTAGGAAGAACTTCCTGGTGTATCTGAAGAAGTGTGCATGCACACGAAAGCTCATACCAAAATATAAACTTAGTTGGTCTTTAAGGTGCTACTGAAGGAATTTTCTTATTTTGCTTCGACTCAGACCAACACGGCTACCTACCTGTAAACTTCCTGACAGTAAGAGCTGTTCGACAGTGGAATTTGCTACCAAGGAGTGTGGTGGAGTCTCCTTCTTTGGAGGTCTTTAAGCAGAGGCTTGACAGGCATATGTCAAGAATGCTTTGATGGTGTTTCCTGCTTGGCAGGGGGTTGGACTGGATGGCCCTTGTGGTCTCTTCCAACTCTAGGATTCTATGAACAATCTGAAGCTGGACTGATCTAAAAGACGTGCGATGATTATAATTCATAGCTTCTTATATTTATTTTTAAAATGGGAATTGGAATGAGGAAAGGCAAGTAGGAAAAAATACAGATGCTATGACGTAGAAAGGATGCAGGCAGAATTCGAATGGCTTACCAGAAGAGCTAAAATTTACAGTGGAAAATAAGGATGTGTTGAAATGCTACAAAATGGACAAAATTATTTATTATCACTATTATTATTATTATTATTATTATTATTATTATTATTATTATGTCAAACTGAACATGAAAATAATAATGCGGAATCAAAAGAGAAACAAACAACAAATTGATAAATACTATATTTACAAAACACACCTTTGTGGCAGGGTCGCCGCCCCCCATGCTCCGCTCACTGCACCCCACTGCCCGTGGTACCCAAAGGTGGGGGTAATAACATCCACATTTGCCTCTGCGCCCCCCCCCCCCAGGCTAAAAAGGGCTTCCCCACCCCAGGCGATCGGGGTCAGGACTCCCGGAGGGGAATGCGGCCCCCGTCCACCTCTGCCCTACATGCCTGCCTTGCCGTGCGCCAATCAAATCTTTTAATAGCCCCTCGGAGGGCACTGGGTGCGGATTCGGTGACACAGTTCTGGCTCCAGGAGCGGGGCTGCCCCACGGCCAGGGCAGGTGAATCCACGAGGGAGGGCAGGGGTGCCAGAGGAGGTGCCCCCTTTTCTAACCGGCTCCCGGCAAATCAGGCGCCCTAGGGGATCTATTTTTGGGCCTCCCCGATTTATTCAGGGCGTGTGACGTTCCCGGGCTGGCATCTCCGGGGAGACGCGGCCTAGAAGTCACGGCGACTTTGAGCTGCCAGCCTGGATTGGGCCTGGCAGCAGAAATCCGGCTGGGTCGGGGCCCAAGGGGGTCCCCCATTGAGCCCAGGATCCTGGCTGCCCCCCCCCAAAACGGGACACAAACTTCAAGAGCCTCCTGTCCTTCTCGTTTGGCTGATTGGATGCAGGAATTTTGTGCTTGGCCAAGGCGGGTCTTGTGGCAGGCAGTTCCCCAGTCTAACCAAGCCAAATCTCCCAACCTTCCGCTTCACGGGAGGCCCACAAATTCTGGTTTTGTTAACCCGGGAGGGAGGGAGGGCTTTCGCCTACCAGGGAGTGGGTGCGAGGGGCGGGGCGGGCTTCGCAATCCTTCCCAGAACGGCTGCTTGGAGCTTCCGCAGGGGAAAGGCGAGGAGGAGGAGGAGGCCGTTGCAACATGGCGTTGTGCCAAGGAGCTGGGCCCTGCGAGTGGCTGGCAAGGGGTTAATCACAGCAGCTGTTTCCCGCCTCTGCCCTGGGTGCAGATCCTGCCTCCCGAGCAGCTGCATCGGGGCTTCTCCCGCTGTTGCTCTGCGGTAGACTGGCTCTGTCCATGGAGGCTCCGTTTAAGAATGACAGGAAACTCAGTGTCCTGTCCTTGCACCCAGATCCCCCAAACAGGAGCAGAGTGTATGTGTGAATGGGTTTGCGCAGCCTTGGGGGCAAGTCATTCCTGCAGGTCGCTTCTCCGACTCCCCCTGCAGAGGGAAAGGCAAGCAGCACTCTGTGCGTGCCCAGAGGTGGTCCTTTCATGCAAGGGGAGAGGCGGCTGGTAGGCTTAGGCGGTGCACGCTCTGCATATGCCCAGAGGCACCCTTTTCCTGCAATAGGAGAGGAAGTTGGCATGCTCAGGCTTTGTCCACTCTGCGCATGCCCAGAGGCTCCCTTTTCCTTCCTTTCTTTCAAGGAGGGAAGCTGCACACTCTGTGTATGCCCAGAGGCACCCTTGTCCTGGAAGAGGAGAGGAACTTGGCATGCTCAGGCAACGCCCACTCTGCGTATGCCCAGAGGCACCCTTGCCCTGCAAGAGGAGAGGAAGCTTGGCATGCTCAGGCAGCGCCCACTCTGCACATGCCCAGAGGCGCCCTTGTCCTTCCTTTGGCAGGCTCGGGCCGGGCGCGCTCTGCGTATGCCCAGAGGCACCCTTGCCCTGCAAGAGGAGAGGAAGCTGGCATGCTCAGGCAGTGGCCACTCTGCACATGCCCAGAGGCGCCCTTGTCCTTCCTTTGGCAGGCTCGGGCCGGGCGCGCTCTGCGTATGCCCAGAGGCACCCTTGTCCTGCAAGAAGAGAGGAAGCTGGCATGCTCAGGCTTTGTCCACTCTGCGCATGCCCAGAGGCTCCCTTTTCCTTCCTTTCTTTCAAGGAGGGAAGCTGCACACTCTGCGTATGCCCAGAGGCACCCTTGCCCTGCAAGAGGAGAGGAAGCTGGCATGCTCAGGCTTTGTCCACTCTGCGCATGCCCAGAGGCTCCCTTTTCCTTCCTTTCTTTCAAGGAGGGAAGCTGCACACTCTGCGTATGCCCAGAGGCACCCTTGCCCTGCAAGAGGAGAGGAAGCTGGCATGCTCAGGCAGCGCCCACTCTGCACATGCCCAGAGGCGCCCTTGTCCTTCCTTTGGCAGGCTCGGGCCGGGCGCGCTCTGCGTATGCCCAGAGGCGCCCTGCTCCTCCTCCTCCCCTTCCGACGCGCCCCGGCTCCGCGGCAGCAGCAGCAGCCCTGCCCGCCCGCCCGCCCTCCGGCTCCGAGTCCGGGAGCTGGGAGGGCGGCCCTGGCCGCGGACCCGCCCGCCTGGCGCGGCCAATGGGCTCCGGGAAGGCGCGCTCTCCGCCTCCGATTAGCGCCAGGCAGGCAGGCAGGCAGGCAGAAGGAGCCGCGGCCAGGCGGACGCACGTGCGGACGGGGAAGGAGCGAGCAGGACGCGCGCACGGAACAGCTGCTGCGCTTGCAGAAACAGCAGCCCGGCCAGGTAGGAAGGAAGGCAGCCTCCCTCTATGCGCGCGCGAACGCGCTTCTCTCTCGCCACGTTTTCCAACCGCGACGCGTGCACGCCGCCCTGCCTCGTTCCCACGTGACGCGTGTCTAGGTGGGGGGTCTGGGGTGGGGGGAGCGAGCCCCCACCAGGCAGGGTGTTGTAGGGGAGAAACCGGGTGGGACTGAGCCGGGGGGAGTTGGAGAGGAAAGGGGGCGCAATGGTTGCCCCCCTCCAACAAGAGTGGTCTTCTCTATTTTTCTCGGCCCGCTTTTTTGTTTTCACTGCATCCTTGTAAAAGTCTTGGTTTGCTTAGAAAAAGGGGGAAATATATTTTGTATTTTGGTTCGTATTTGTATTTTGTATTTTTGTTTTGTGTTTTGCTCTGTAAGCCTTAATATTATGATGTTGTTGTTGTTGTTTAGTCGTTTAGTCGTGTCCGACTTCGTGACCCCATGGACCATACACGCCTATATTTATATTTATATACAAAATATGAAATATATATGGTCCACGCCATGGACCATAGCACGCCTATATTTATATTTATATACAGTATAATATTATACTGTATATAAATATAAATATAAATATAAATGAAGCCTTCCTCGCAGGGTCGTTGCCAGGGGAAAGGGGAGCAGGAGAGATTTATGGGCACCCCAGCGCCCCTTGAAAATCATGGTTGAATGCGGGGGGGGGTTGTGGGGAGTCAGACGGGCAGGAGATCTATGGGGTCTGCCGACCTCATGCCCCAGCTTTAAGAGGGGGGTAGCAGGCCCTCGTGGCCCCCCCCCCAGCCTACCCAAAATGGTGAAAGTGAAATAGGGGAAGTTTCTTCCTCTCCAGCCAGCCCACAGGGAAGAAGGAGCAAGGAACATCTGCCTGGCACTCCAGATGTAGAAGCATAGAATTGCAGAGTCAGGAGGGACCACCAGGGGTCATCCAGTCCAACCCCTGGCCATGCGGGAATCTTGGGCTCGAACTCACGACCCTGAGATCACGAGTCTCAGGCTATGCTGACTGTGCTGCCCTGGCCAAGACGGCAGGAAGGATTCACTGGGGGAGGAAAAAACCCAGTCTCAACTGGCAGCTACTGTACCGTCTTGGAAAGGTGAGTTTCTTGTACAGAGCAGAGGGGGTGCTCTGCATGCAGAAGGTTTTGGGGTCCGTCCCCAGACAGGGCTGGGAAAATACTCCCTGCTCAAAACTGTGGAGAGCTGCTGCTGCCAGCCTGTGCCGGCAGTGGTGAGCTAGGTGGGCTGATTTCAGCCCCGTTTAAACCAGCCGCCTGTTGATAATATTGAGGACCAGGGAAGGGCAGGTGCTTGGCATGTGGAAGGTTTTCCAGGTCCAAACCTCGCAGGGATCTCCTAGCAAGAGAGCTGCTGCCAGTCAGTGCAGGCTGTATTGAACTAGGCAGAGCAATGGTCCAAGGCAGCTTCCTCCATTGCTTCAGCTTGTATCCAGACTCATGAGGAAAAGACCGGAGCTTAGCGGTCAAGCACCTGCTCTGAGTGCAGAAGGCCCTCCTGGCACTTGAAGGTAGGGCAGCCGCTGCTGCTGCCAGTGCGGGCGACACAAAGCAGATCTCCATGCCCTTGTTCACAACGCCGAGGACCAGAAACTTGGTTTTTAAGAGAACCACCTTCGCCCAGCGCCAGAGCAGGTGCTCTGCATGCAGAAGGTCCGGCCATCCTGCGATCGTCCCTTGTCACCCTGCCGGTCAGTGCAGACATCACCAATGGATAAGCCCTCGGTGTCTGCAGCCTTTTGCAACTGCAACAAACCTGCATGACCTTCTGCATTCAGAGCACCTGCCCTGCCTCTGGGTATAAGAATAGAATGGCATTTGCTCTTGACTTTGAACAAAAAAAAACGGGTTCCGTTCTCTGTTTCCGGGGCTGTTTTTGCTCCAAAATCACTGATTCTTGCCGGGTTTCTGCTTAGGAAAAGATGGAGGCCTGTTCCCTGACGCAGGAGGGAGTAAATTCCTGCATGCCTTCATTTCATTTAATCTGGAAACGTTTTTTTATTTTTTCTTCTTCCCAGTGGGTGTAAGGTTTCAAATCCTTCTGGCGAAACAGCTTTGGCAGGAGCGAGGAAATACTGCTCCTTAATTCCAGCTCCGTTTTTCTGCAGGCGCTCCCCACGTGCTCAGAGGCGCCCTTTTGGCACCGTGCCCCGGACTCTCGAACGCGGCTCGGGGGCATTGCTGCTCCTTCGCTTCGCAGCTGTTAGGCTGAGAGGTGTCTGCCAATAATTCGGAGCCTCTCTGGACTTTTTTTACAGTCCTGTAAAATGGGAACGGACCCCGTCCCGCCTCGCAAGGTTGTTGGGAACAGAGCAATGATGCCCCAAAAGCCCGAGGCAGGACGATGGGTCTGTTTTATTCTTCCTTGCATTCACACCCCAGCCTCGGTTCTCCAAGGAGCTTGAGTTAGCATGAGTAATAATAATAATAATAATAATAATAATAATAATAATATATTATTATTATTTCTACTTTGCCCATCTGGCTGTGGTTCTCCCTCATTTAATTCCCACAACAGCCCTGCGAGGTAGGACGCTTGCAACTTAACAAGTGTATTCTGCTCTGGTCAGACCTCACCTGCAGTACTGTGTCCAGTTCTGGGCACCACAGTTCAAGAAGGATACTGACAAGCTTGAACGTGTCCAGAAGAGGGCAACCAAAATGGTCAAAGGCCTGGAAACGATGCCTTATGAGGAACGGCTTAGGGAGCTGGGTATGTTTAGCCTGGAGAAGAGAAGGTTAAGGGGGGATATGATAGCCATGTTCCAATATATAAAAGGATATCATATGGAGGAGGGAGTAAGATTGTTTTTTGCTGCTTCAGAGAAGCGGACACGGAGCAATGGATTCAAACTTCAAGAAAGAACATTCCACCTAAACATTAGGAAGAACTTCCTGACAGTAAGAGCTGTTCGGCAGTGGCATTTGCTGCCAAGGAGTGTGGTGGAGTCTTCTTCTTTGGAGGTCTTTAAGCAGAGGCTTGACAGGCATATGTCAAGAATGCTTTGATGATGTTTCCTGCTTGGCAGGGGGTTGGACTGGATGGCCCTTGTGGTCTCTTCCAACTCTATGATTCTAAGTGAGGATCCGAACCCAGGCCTCCCTTTTGATTATGTCTATAACCGTCTCTGATTAAATGCAGAATAGTAGAAACATGAATATAAAATATAAATTTCTACCATAGCCCACCCACCAGATCCAGCTCTGTGGAAGGATTAATTCCGAGTAGGTTTTTTCATTCTTTCGCAAACTGAAATTCCTTCATTTTGCAAGTTGCCATCTTTTTTAAAAGTGATTCGTGGATCCAGCTTTTTGAAATTGGCAAAGGACCGGCTCCTTGTTTTCCCCTCCGGAAGAAGCGAGGTCATTGCTTTTAATTGGGGAGGGGGCTGCTTCGAAAGAACCCACCCCCCAGGCCAATTCAGCCCCCCTCCAGGTGTGGTCTAGGGGGCTCTGCCTTCATCTCAGTGCCAGATTTCCTTCCTCCGCTCAGCGCTGCATCTTCCTCAAAGATGGCCCTGGCAACAGACTCTCCCCTCCGGATTGGGCCCGTCTCTGCATCTCACCCCCCCTTCCCTCCCCAGGCATGGGCACACAGCTGCTCTCCCCCCACCCCCTTTCAGATCTCAGCGGCTTTGTTCGGAGGTGGTCGTCTTCCTCCTCCTCCTCCTCCTCTCTGCATCCAGGGATTTTTGCAAGGAGAGAACGAGAAAGAGCTTGTCTGGTGCGGAGAGGAGATGTGAGTAAGCGATGCAGGGGAAATGGGGGGGGGGCGCAGAAACATGGGGTGATGATGGGGGGGGATCTGTGGTCCTCCAGAGAACTTTGCATGCCCACATGCGGCCGGTGATGTCTTGAGCTGTTGCAAATCGCTTTGCCGTGCGGAAAACCCTCCATCAGGATTTGAGCCCCGGAGCCCTCTGGCCTCCTGAACACTCGAATCCGGAAGCATTCCCTGCCTCTGGAAGCAGAGCACGGGCGCAAGGAGCCCCCCCACTCCACCCCACCCCCGTTCTTTTCTGCCCCGAATCTCCTAGCGTTCCGCTTTGGTTTTTATTTCATTGCAATTCAATGCTGCCGTTGCCATTTGTCATTCATTGCAATTTCCTCTCCGTTGCCATTTTTCATTCGTTGCACTGCACAGAATTCCAACGCTGGAATTCTGCTGGTTCTATCCTGCGAGGCAGTCCGCACGCTCCGGGTCCCTCAATGGAGCCTCCCCTCGCAGTCGCAGTCTACCTGCGATTTCCAAACGGCTCACCGTGTGGCATCTGATTGGGTGGTGTGGGAAACAGAAACCCAGGATGGACATTTAAAAAAAAAATCCTCTCACCGTCTTTCTTTAAAGCTATGATAGGCGCGGGAAGAGCCTTTCCTTCTAGGCCAGGGGCCACGTGGCCTTCCGAGGGCCGCCTGGGCTGGGAGCGAAAGCAATCGAGGCTGACTCTTTGCCCACTGAGCAACCTACCCATGAGGTTCACGTGCAATAACACTCCACCCATTTAGCTGGGTTTTCCCGGGGGCTGGGATGGATGACCCTTGGGTCCCAACCCTGTGCAGTTCTGTGATCCGGGCAAGCAAGCGGCCCAGCCCCTATACACAGGCAGTGGGGCTGCTCTCAGCCCTGGGCTTGATCCAGCCTGACTCCATCTCCTTGGCTGGTGCAAGAGGGTTAAGCTCCTCTCCCGGCGTCCCACAGGGGGCCCAAAGCCCCACGCTCAGGGCTGGTACCGCCTCCTGCCTCGAATCCTAACCCGGACTTCTCTTTCCTTGCCAGAGCTCAACAGCAGCGGAGGCGAGAGGAAGAGTCTGCCCTAGAACAGAGGACCTGAGCTGAGCCTGGCAGAGGCTCCTCCAGGTAAGCCACGGATCTGGGCCGCCCCTCGCCCGTGCCAAGGAGGAGCCCCACTTGGCCACCCAGAGGTGGGTCCGCTCGAGGGGTCCTGGCCCCAGCCTGTCCAGAGAGGCCAATCTGCTTTGCAGGCGGCTGGTTTTTCAAATCCCAGCTCCCTGTGCCAAGCCGGGTCTTGGCATGCCGGCTGTTGTCCTCAGGTGCCCTCTCTCCCGGCTGGCGGAGCCTCAGTCTCCCCCTCTGGAAAATGGGCCTGTTGCTTTTCACTCAGAGGTTGCGCCAAGGGGTTTTCTGGGGTTGGGGGCTGGTTCTGGACGACGGTTTTAATCGGGGTGACCCGATTAGGGCAGAGGCGCAGGCCAGATTCCTGTGTTCCAGCGGGTTGAGCTAAGATGGCCGTCAGGTCCCTTCCCTGTCAATCATTCTGGGAATCAAGGGGGGGGTTGGACTAGATGATCCCTGGGGAATCCTTTCCACGATTCTACGACTTATCCTAACATTGGAATGTTAGAAATTAGGTGGTTTTAGCCACTTGAGACAAGAAAAACTTTGCTGCAGGAAGGCTGTCTGCTGAGAAAGATTGATTTTTGGATGCTGAAACATGGATTATTATTTTTTACGCCAGCTGATGCCTTGTTCCTGCTTTGTCCCACACAGCAGGGCTGGTTTGTTTTTTAAACCCAGGAGAATGCAGTGCTTGGATATTTCTAATAGATTTTTTTTAATAAAACCCTCGTATTTAATGTTAATCCTTTGGGGCTTTTAAAAGGTATGCATGATATGACCATTCTGAAGGGTCTGTCAGTAAAGCACCAAGGTTTTACAAAAAGGAAGGAAGGATGGATGGATGGAAGGAAGGGAAATTAGGTGGTGAAGGAAGGAAGGAAGGAAGGAAGGAAGGAAGGAAGGAAGGAAGGAAGGAAGGAAAAGAAAGGATGTAGGTGGCGGAAGGAAGGAAGGAAGGAAGGAAGGAAGGAAGGAAGGAAGGAAGGAAGGAAGGAAGGAAGGAAGGAAGGAAAATTAGGTGGCAAAGGAAGGAAGGAAGGAAGGAAGGAAGGAAGGAAGGAAGGAAGGAAGGAAGGAAGGAAGGAAGGAATTAGGTGGCGAAGGAAGGAAGGAATAAAGAAAGGAAGGAATTAGGTGTCGAAGGAAGGAAGGAATAAAGAAAGGAAGGAATTAGGTGGCTTTGTTTTAGGCACAGATTCCATTTCCCACCCCGCTTCTCCCCGCTGGATCCCCCAACCCCCCTTGCGAGGTAGGCCAGGCTCCCCCCCCTGTGGGTTTTGGCGGGTCAGCCAGCTTTGGCTGCATTCCTCCCCCCTCGCTCTCTGCTCCTTCTCCCCCCCCCAGGTGCCCGGGGTGCTGAGCCGCCCCTGAGATGGGTGAGCGCCAGGCTCGCGCCAACAGCCTGTTCCTGAACGAGGAGGAGTCCAAGGCGCTAGGGCCGGGGGGCAGCCGGGCGCAGCGCCTCCGCCATGCCCTCCGGAAGAGGGCGGCCCGGGCGCAAGCCAGGATGTACGGCGTCACCCGGGCGAGCGTGCGGAGTTGCCTGCAGAAGAATGCCTTCGTCCTGCTCACCGTCACGGCTGTCCTTCTGGGTAAGGGGGCGCAAGGGGGGTCCCTGCATATCCTCAGATGGGCGTCTTTGGGGTGCCAGTGGGGCCGAATACCACCCTGCAGAGCTCCTTGCTATCCCCAGAAAGCCCTGGTTTTGTCCAGAGCGGAACGGTGGAACTCCCCGCTGCAGGATCGGGGAAATTTGTGGCGCGCACGGCTTCTCGCGACAAAATTGCAATGGGGGGAATCGAGGCACGGGCCAGGATCTTTGCTGGAGAGCGGTGGGCTCTTTTCGGAGGAAAGGGCTATTGCCGAATGAAATCGCGATCAGGATTCGAATCATGGGCCAGGGAAGGAGAAGAAATAAATGGTTGGCGACAGAGGATAAATGGCAGTGGAATGCTGTACTGTGAACAGCAAAGGAAGGAGGGGGAAAGAAGCATCTCTTGGGTGTGGAAAGTCCATTTTTAAATTGGTGGTGAATTCAAATTAATTTGCTGTTAATTTTGGAAAACTTAGGGGAAATGAATTGCCCCCCCAAAAGAAAATAAATGGCAGTTATGGCAGCCGATAAAGAAATTATCTGAAAGAAATGATCACACTGAAAAGGATTTGAATAATGTCAATTTTTGTGTAAAAAAATTAAAATTTGTATATTAAAAAAAATGGACGAGTGGTTTTGGGGCAGCTAGGAAGTTGCTGGCCTCTGAACTCCCAGCATGCACCTGGTTGGCTGCCCCCCGTTTCATATCATGATTGTCGGTGTAACAGACAAGGGTGGCCCCCGAGCATGCGCAGAGTGCCTGGCCACCACTACTTCATGCTTCTTGAGCCGGATGTGCTGGCAGGGCACTCTGCGTATGTGCAGGGGGGGCCTCACACGCACAACCCCCTTCAAGGCAGGAATCTTTAGCCCAACCCCTGACCCCAAGAGTCCCCTGCTCTAACCACTGAGCCATTCCACCGCTGCTCTGAAAGGGCATCGTCACTAGGAAGAACCAGGCGGGGGTGGTGGTTAAACTACTTCTTTAACATCTGACCCCCTCCAAGCCACAACGTGACCACCTAAAATCGACTCCCTCTGGGGTTGGGATGGATGGCCTTTGGGGAACCCATCCCAATTCAAGCCTGTGGTTGTTTAACCCCCTTGTGGCCAATCAAAGAACTGCAGCCAGGGCATCTGGCTGGGTTTCCCCAGCCACTCTGGACGGCTCCCAATCAAATATTAAAAACACAATACAGTACAGCATTAAACATTAAAAACTTCCCTAAACCAGGTGGTACAGTCCTCCTGGGAAGGGCTATAGCATTTAAAATAAATATATTTTTTTAAAAACGCTCCCCCATGCAGGTAGCAGGCTGTGGGGCTCAGAGGAAAACCTAAGGCTCGAGGTTCCAAATCTGCCCCCTGGAAATCAGATAATGTGCTTTCTTTCTTTCAATCCAGTATACGTAGCTCAATCGGCACGAAACTCGATCTCAGGGTCACGAGTTCGAATGCTGCGTTTGGGGGAAAGGATTCCTAGATCATAGAATCATAGAATCGTAGAGTTGGAAGAGACCACAAGGGCCATCCAGTCCAACCCCCTGCCGAGCAGGAAACACCATCAAAGCATTAGATTGCAGGGGGTTGGACTAGATGAGCCTGCGGGGTCCCTTCTGGGAGATCTGGACGTCGGGGAAGGCTTCTGCCTGCTTTGCGTGTGTGGGTCAGATTAAGCCGGTCACGAGCTGCTTGCAGGGTGACGCCAAATAGCTCCGGGTTCCGGAAAAAAATAAAAATTAAAAAGAGAGAGAAAGAGCCAGAAAAATTTGCAAGGATTACAGAGGATTGGGGGGTTGGGGTGGGAACTCTAGCAAGCTGCAGAGAGGAGATCTGCTTCGCTCTCTCCGCTTGCAAGATCTCAAAAAAGAATGATATATTTTCTTCAAAAGTTTATTTTTAAACTTTTTATTTATTTATTTAAGTTTTGCATTTCCTAATCCAGTCTCTTTGCAGTTCATCTCAATTTCACGCGTTTTTAAAACATTATCATTCCTTCCCCGAATTTGTTCCACCTGGTTTGGGAATTAATTGGCTTGGAGGGAAAGAATTGCATGAAAACTCTCTCTCTCTCTCTCTCTCTCTCTCTCTCTCTCTCTCTCTCTCTCTCTCTCTCTCTCTCTCTCTCTCTTTTTAAAAAAGGAAAATATTTAAGCTCTTCTTTAAATATCTCCCCTCCCCCCTTTTAAGTACCGTATACACAAGCTGCACTTCCGTGAAGGGAAATTGTTAATGTTTTTAATATTCTATTGGGAGCCGCCCAGAGTGGCTGGGGAAACCCAGCCAGATGGGCGAGGTATAATAAATTATTATTATTATTATTATTATTATTATTATTATTATTATTAAGCAGGTCAAAGGCGGACAAGAAAACCCAGCCGATATTCACGAAACACAATTAAAAATTTGATAAATAGTCTGGGTTTCTGAGCTTTGTGGGCCCACATCTAAATTGGCTGCAGAAGGGATTTCAGCGACTTTGCTCAACCTGTCCAACTCACAGGGTTAGATCCAGGACTCCGCTTCCCATCAGCCCCGGCGAGTGCGGTCAGGGGACCATGGGAGTTGTAGTCCGCCTCTTGCTCCGAGATTCCCCGGTGGCACTCTGCACATGGCTCCGGGAGCTCTCGACCCGCTATTCAAGTGCCGGGAGCAAATTTCTGTGCCCCTCCTTCCGCCCCGCAGGGATCACCTTGGCGATGGCCCTGCGGCCCTACAAGTTGACCTTCCGCCAGGTGAAGTACTTCTCCTTCCCCGGGGAGCTGCTGATGCGAATGCTGCAGATGTTGGTCCTGCCCCTCATCGTCTCCAGCCTGATCACAGGTGAGCTGCTGCACCTGGAGGGCTTCTGCCTTGCCGGACGCTAACCCTGCGGGGTGGGCCAGGGCGTGGTCTTTTTGCAGCCTGGTCTGCACTCATTTGCACGGGGAAAACACGGGTGTCAATAAATGTGTGTGTGTGTGTGTGTGTAATATAAATATTTCAATATAAATATTGGATTTGGATTTAATTACTTATATTTAAATATTCACTTTAAATTTGAATTTAATTACTTATGTTTAAATATTTACTCTGAAATTGAATTTTGATTTTGAATACAAGTACTTTTAATTTGAATTTAATTGCTTATATTTAAACATTTACTTTTAATTTGAATTTAATTGCTTATATTTAAACATTTACTTTTAATTTGAATTTAATTGCTTTCATTTAAATACTTTGAATTTCAATTTGAATTTCATTACCGGTACTTATATTTACAAATTTACTTGGCATTTGAATTCCAAATTTGAATTTAATTACTTATATTTAAATATTTGCCTTGGATTTCAATTTCAAATTTGAATTTCATTACTTACATTTAAACATTTGTTTTGAATTTGAATTTCATTACTTACATTTAAAACATTTATTTTGAATTCGAATTTCAAATTTCAATTTGATTTCAAATTCAAATAAATATGTATACTCCTGCGTACAAGACTACTTTTTAACCCAGGAAAATCTTCTCAAAAGTTGGGGATCGTCTTATACGCCGGGTCGTATTTCTTATATGGCGAGTATATCCCAAACTCTATATTTTAACTGGAAAAGTCGGGGGTCGTCTTATACGCCGGAATATACATAGTTTTTCCCAACTCCGCATGCTTGATCTTGAGCCGCCGCCGCTCGGCCTGTGTCTTGTCTCTGGAGAGCCTTCTCCCTCCCCGAATCTCCAGCTCCTTTGTCCCACCCCGCAGGCATGGCGTCGCTGGACGGCAGCGCCTCGGGGAAGATGGGCTTCCGCGCCGTCGTCTATTACACGGCGACCACCTTGATAGCCGTCTTCATTGGCATATTTATGGTCCTCATCATCCACCCCGGGAAAGGCAGCAAGGACACCCTCCACCGCGAGGGAACCGTCGAGCAGGTCCACACCACCGACGCCTTCCTGGACCTCGTCCGGTGAGTGGGAGGAGCTCTAAGATCCTAGAACTGTAAAGCCAAAAGGGACCCTGCGGGGTCATCCATCCCAACCCCCCTGAAAAGCAGGAATCACAGCTGAACCATCCCGGGCAGGAAGCCCACCTGCTTGGCGGCGGGAAGATAATCTGGTTTTCTTTCCCCCTTCCGTCCGCAGGAACATGTTCCCCCCGAACCTGGTGGAGGCCTGCTTCAGACAGGTAAGAGGGGCGCAGCTGGGCGGGTTCCTCCCCCCGAGAGGATCTGGCTCGGACTTAAGGGTGTTGCTGCCGGCCAGTGTAGGTGAGACTGGTGGACCAAGCCACAGTCTCCCGAGTTTGTATTCAATTTACCCCTTGATTCAGATTCACGGGTAGGGGATCTTTTTGCTCTCCGAGAAGCCTGGAGAGCTGCTGCTGCCGGCCAGTGTGGGCCACACTGAGCTTGATGGGTCGGGGAGCAGATTCCTGAGTCTGCATTAAATGAGTCCCTTGATTCAGATTCACGAGGACCAGATCCTTCCTCTCTTGGGCTCAGTACTAGATCAGGAGCCTGAAACCCTGGAGGGCCGCTGCTGCCAGCCAGTGCAGGCACTATGGGCTTTTCTGGTTTTGTATCCAATCCACGCTACGTTTTTCCTCTCCCCCTGCAGTACAAGACCCAGTACAGCGTCAGAGTCATCAACCGGACCCTGGCCGAGGCAGCCCCCACCGCTGCCCCCCAGGCCTTGCCCCACAACAGCAACAGCAGCACCGCCCTGGCCTCGCCCCCCTCGCTGCTGCTAACCCCCGCGGCTCCTGAGAACACCACCGGCGTCTGGCGCAATGTCTCCCAGGCGCTGGGCGCCCTCCCGGAGGTGCTGAGCTACGAAGAGGTGATCCCGGGCGCCGGGTCGGTCAACGGGGTCAACGCCCTGGGGCTGGTGGTCTTCTCCATCTGCTTCGGCCTGGTCATCGGCAACATGAAGCAGAAGGGGCTGCCCCTGCGGGAGTTTTTCGACTGCCTCAACGAGGCCATCCTCCGCATGGTGGCCATCATCATCTGGTGAGCGTCGCACGGGGATCTCCGGGTCGTGGGTTCGGGTCCTGCACCAGGCATGGCAGTGGGGTTGGGATGGATGACCTCTGGGGACGCCTCGTGACTCTACGATTCCGCAATCGGTCTGCGACTTCAGGCCAGGCCAGTCGGTAGAGCGTGAGACTCCCTTCCTCTCGGTGTTGTGGGTATGAGCCCCACGTTGGTTCTAGCTCCACCTCCTTGCGTTGCCCAACCTCAGACTCGAACCCAGCACCCCGAGTTTAAGAACCTTAATCTCTGCCAACCTCAAAGCAGTTTACAAAAAAAAACCAAAACAAAACTCAAAGCAGTTCAAAGAAACAAAATATAATTCTCCGTAAAAAGAACCGTTCTTAAAAAAAATAATTAAAATCAACCTGGTGTGTTGGTGCTGCCCAAGGCAGATTCCTAAGTCAATTGCCCTCATGAGGACTAGAGCCAGTGCTTTTTTCTGGGGGTACACATACCCCTAAACATGTTGTGAATTTATGTTTTATCCTCATCTTGGTATGAGGAAGCAATGTATCCCTATATACGGAATTATTCAAGACGCAAGCAAATCTTAGTACAGTAATGGGACCTTGTTTCATTAAGTAATTGCTACAGTACGTTGATTATCGCTTTCATTTTATGGATCAACGGTCTCGTTAGATAGTAAAATTCATGTTATTTTTTAAAATGTTTTTTATTTATTTCAATCTTTAAATATCATACACATAAGTCGCATATATTCTTTTTACAAGAAAAAGAGATAAAAGAAGTAAAAAGATATTTCATTGTTATATACAAAAAAATTTCACATTCAAAGAAAAAGGTGTAAAAGGAAGAAAGAAAAAAACAAACAAATATAAAAAAGAAAAAAAGAAAAAAAAGGTCTTCCAATCATATCCTACGTAGTTTGTATTTATCCGTCATATTTTACTTCTATATTCTCTTCCTTTAAGCTTCAACTTGGTTCAATTCTAGTCTGCCTTCAGGATTTGGTTACTTCATTCATTGATATATAATCATCAAAAATCCTCCACTCCTTTTTTATTTTTTGTTTTGATTGCCCTCTAATTTTTCCAGCGACTTTTGCTAGCTGTGAATATTCCTTCATTAAAATTTGCCAATCTGTTATATTTGGTGCATTCTTATTTTTCCAGTTTCTTGCGATCAAAACTCTTGCAGCTAAATACCGTACATAAGTAATATTCTATTTGCATTCTTAATATCTTCCGGTAAAATTCATGTTCAATGGCTGTTTTAGGGCTTGTCTTTAAAAGCCTGGAACGGATCAGGCATCCCCAAACTTCGGCCCTCCAGATGTTTTGGACTACAATTCCCATCATCCCTGACCACTGTTCCTGTTAGCTAGGGATCATGGGAGTTGTAGGCCAAAACATCTGGAGGGCCGCAGTTTGGGGATGCCTAGATTAATCCGTTTTGCATTCCTTTCTATGGGAAAGCGCTGCCTTGCTTTTGGAACGCTTTGGTTACGGAACGGATTAAGTCTGGGAACCAAGGTAGCTCTGTACCTGTATTAGAAGTTGGCTGGTGCCGAGGTTCCTGCTGTTTCTGACCCCACCTGCATGGGGCGCCCTTCTCCCCCCCCAGGTATGCCCCAATTGGGATCCTCTTCCTGATCGCGGGCAAGATCTTGGAGATGGACGACCTGGCGGTGATGGGCGGCCAGCTGGGCATGTACACTCTGACGGTCATTGTGGGGCTGCTGGTCCACGGCCTCGTAGTCCTGCCCCTCATCTACTTCGCCGTCACCCGCAAGAACCCCTGGCGCTTCATAGGCGGCCTCCTACAGGCCCTCGTCACCGCGTTCGGGACGTCCTCCAGGTAAGCGGGCGCCGAGCAGCCGCCAAGGGCCGTTTCTGGGACCCCGGGGGCCGGGTTCCTGGTTTGGGGTGTGTGTGTGTGTGTGCCGCCCTTCCTGGATCAGGCTGCCCATTTGGGCCAGGAGAGGGAGTGTGGCTGAGTGGTTAGAACGCCAGCGTTCAGGACCTCCTCCAGGTCAGTGGGCGTTGAGCGGCCACCAAGGCCCACCCCCCAGGGCTCTTTCCGGAGTAGATTCCTGGTTTGGGGGGGTGTGCCGCCCTTCCTGGCACCCCTTCCCCAAATCCTCGGCTCTTCTGCCTTTCCCATATTGTGATACGTTACAGGCAAGGAACGAGAGCAGGCAGCAACGAATCGTTCTCCCCATGGCATAGCTGCCAAGTTTTCCCTTTTCTCGCGAGGAAGCCTATTCAGCATAAGGGAAAATCCCTGTAAAAAAGGGATAACTTGGCAGCTATGCCCCATGGTGACAATCTTGCACGAAATAAGCAGGATCCGAACTCGTGCCTCTCTCCCCACCATAGCGTTTCTGGGACCCCGGGCGGATTCCCGGTTTGGGGGGGTGCGCCACCCTTCCCAGCACCCTGAACGGATCAGGTGTCTTATACATGGGGGGCATCTCCGCCCCATTTTCTTAAATTGGACTCCCAAAAAATAGGGTGCTTCTTATACATGGGGGCGTCTTATAGATGGAAAAGTACTGCATATAATATCATATCATATCATATCATATCATATCATATCATATCATATCATATCACATCATATTGTCTATAGAGATTCGGAGAAATCTCATCTTACGGGTATGCATTTGGCGTTTGTAATTGATTTGCATTTGTAAAACCAAATAAAAATGATTTCAGCGAATAGGCAATAAATCACAAGGCAGCAAAAAATAAAAATAAAACCTTAAAGATTGCTCAATTTTGGAGGGAGGTGTTGCAAAAAAAAATATGAGCTCAACAAGTTTTGTGTCCCGGTTTTCACTTTTTGAAAGATGGCCAGCCTTCGCCAACTACAAGGGTGGCCCCCTGAGCATGTGCAGAGTGCATGGCCGCCCCTTCCTCATGTTTCTGGCAGGGAAAGGAGCTACGGGTGCTTTGGACCTGGGTCCCGGGGGTGGGGGTGGTCTACTCTGAGTAGGATTTCCAGCCTGCTCATCCCAGAGCCGCCCTCCTACCCTCTCGCCTGCAGCTCGGCCACGCTCCCTGTCACGTTCCGGTGCCTGGAGGAGAACAACGGCGTTGACAAGAGGGTGACCCGCTTTGTCCTGCCGGTGGGCGCCACCATCAACATGGACGGGACAGCGCTTTACGAGGCGCTGGCCGCCATCTTCATCGCGCAGGTCAACAACTACGAGCTTGACTTTGGGCAGATTCTCACGATCAGGTGCGTGTCGAACTGCCGGGTTTACAGGTGAAACTCGGAAAATTAGAATATCGTCGAAAAGTGCATTTATTTCAGTAATGCAACTTTTTATTTTTTAACCAATGCTTTCTTTTGGAAATTCCACAGTAATAAAACAAATAGTTACAATCGTACAAAAATAAACATCACTATTACATTTCATTAACGAAATTCCATTTATAATTGACCCGCCTAATGACAAAAAAATTACAATTACAACAAATAAAAGCTTGACATATCTTGCTTTGCATGTCATGCATCTATCTCATATATTGGTTTCACCTTTTAAGTTGCATTACTGAAATAAATGCACTTTTCGACGATATTCTAATTTTCCGAGTTTCACCTATACGTCTAAGCTCAACAAGCTCTAACTTAGGGCCCCACTTTCTTGCCCCCCCCAAAAAAACCCACTGGATGCACATTTCCAAAATATAAGATAAAAAAACAAATATGTGCAAATGGTTTGAGATACCTATGAGTTCCATAAATCACAATATAGCATCTATTCAACACAAAAACCAGTGGCAATTTGCTGATGACAACGGACAGCTGGACATAGAAAGGGCCCCATTACCTTCAGGAGCTGAGGGCCGCATCAAACCTCAATCTGGCCCTGTGCGTGTGCGAAAGAGGGGCTCGATTTGTCCTCCTCCTCCTCCGACGCCCCTGCGAGGAAGGTTTCCTGCGGTTGCCGCTGCTTCAGACACACCACAATGTGCAAAACAAGGGTTCCTGTTCCCCACGAACCCTGAAATTCACGCTCGTGAAGCATTTTATTTTAACGATCCAATTTAGAATTTTAAAAAATCAGATTTAATTTTTTAAAAATCCTTGGTTTTTATCCACCCTGGTTAACTGTGTGGCGCATGTCCTTTAAATGACCGGCTGCAGAATCTGGCTGGTTTCGAAGCGCCTTTTGAGCGCCTCCCTGGCAATGCTCTTCGGGGCGGAGGGTTGCATCTTGGCAAAGGGACCCCCAAAGGACATCCAGCCCAACCCCGAAACCCCGGCTCACCCAACTCCCTCTTGCTCTCCGCAGCATCACCGCCACGGCCGCCAGCATCGGGGCGGCCGGCATCCCTCAGGCGGGTCTGGTGACCATGGTGATCGTCCTCACGTCCGTGGGGCTGCCGACCGAAGACATCACCTTGATCATGGCAGTCGACTGGTTCCTGTAAGTCCCTGCGAGGTGGGAAGGGGTGAGGCTGCCTGCCTGGGCTGCAGGAATTAATGTTTATTTCATTTTTTTAAATGAGATTTTGCAGATAGGAATCGTGAGGCTTTCTCGACACCTTTGGCCCCAAACTGCGCCCGCGGCCTGGGAGAGAGTCAGAGAGACAGCTTTTATTTCCAGGGAAGGACCCTGAGTTTCTAGTCCTCCGGTTTCTGGACTTCGGTGCCCTTATTTTTCAGGGAAGGATCCCACCTTTCTAGCCCTTAGGGTGCACTTGAAATAGGAGCATAGGAAGCTGTCTTGTATCGAGTCCACTCAGTAGAAGGGGACCCCGGGGGTCATCAAGTCTGACCCCCCTGCAATGCAGGAACCTCAACTAAAGCATCCATGGCAGGTGGCCTTCTGACCTCTGCTTAAAAAAACCTCCAAGGAAGGAGAGCCCACTACCTTCCATCCCAAACAACTCTGACTACCAGAAAGTAGTCAAAAAAATGAAAGGCACAAATACAGGATGGGAGACACCTGGCTTAACAGCAGTACATGTGAAAAGGATCTAGGAGTCTTGGTAGACCACAAACTTGACATGAGTCAGCAGTGTGATGCGGCAGCTAAAAAAGCCAATGCAATTCTGGGCTGCATCAATAGGAGTATAGCATCTAGATCAAGGGAAGTAATAGTACCACTGTATTCTGCTCTGGTCAGACCTCACCTGGAGTACTGTGTCCAGTTCTGGGCACCACAGTTCAAGAAGCATACTGACAAGCTGGAACGTGTCCAGAGGAGGGCAACCAAAATGGTCAAAGGCCTGGAAACGATGCCTTATGAGGAACAACTTAGGGAGCTGGGTATGTTTAGCCTGGAGAAGAGAAGGTTAAGGGGTGATATGATAGCCATGTTCAAATATATAAAAGGATGTCATATAGAGGAGGGGGAAAGGTTGATTTCTGCTGCTCCAGAGAAGCGGACACAGAGCAATGGATTCAAACTACAAGAAAGAAGATTCCACCTAAACATTAGGAAGAACTTCCTGACCTTAAGAGCTGTTCGGCAGTGGAATTTGCTGCCAAGGAGTGTGGTGGAGTCTCCTTCTTTGGAGGTCTTTAAGCATAGGCTTGACAGGCATATGTCAGGAATGCTTTGATGGTGTTTCCTGCTTGGCAGGGGGTTGGACTGGATGGCCCTTGTGGTCTCTTCCAGCTCCATGATTCTATGAAAGTTTTTTTCCCTGATGCTTATCTGGAATCTCCTTTCTTAGAACTTGAAGCCATGGGTTCGAGTTCTACCCTCTGGAGCAGCAGAAAATAAGCTTGTTCCCCCTTCCATGTGCGATATTAGAGGATGGCTCTCCTACCTCCCCTCAGTCTCCTCATTTCCAGGCTAAACACACCCAGCTCTTTTGACGATCCCTCATAAGGCTTAGTTTCCAGACCCTTGATGGTGTCGGTCTCCCTCCTCTGCCCCCCTTCCAGCTTGTCAACATCCTTCTTAAATTGTGATGCCCAGAACTGGACACAGGATTGCAGGTGGGGCCTGACCATGGCAGAAGTGATTGGGACCACAGGTGAAACTCGGAAAATTAGAATATCGTCGAAAAGTGCATTTATTTCAGTAACGCAACTTAAAAGGTGGAACCAATATATGAGATAGATGCATGACAGGCAAAGCAAGATATGTCAAGCCTTTATTTGTTGTAATTGTAATTATTTGTCGTTAGGCGGGTCAATTATAAATGGAATGTCATTAATGAAATGTCATAGCGCTGTTTATTTTTGTATTATTGTAACTATTTGTTTTATTACTGTGGAATTTCCAAAAGAAAGCATTGGTAAAAATTAAAAGAAAAATAAAAAATAATAAGTTGCATTACTGAAATAAATGCACTTTTCAACGATATTCTAATTTTCCGAGTTTCACCTGTATGACTTCCCTTGGTCTGGACACTAGACTTCTGAGGATGCAGCCTAGAATAGCATTCGCTTTTTTTGCTGCTGCATCACACTGTTGACTCGTGTTAAGCTTGTGGTCCACCAAGACCCCCTAGATCCTTTTCACATGTACTGCTAGTGAGCCAGGGGCCTCCCATCCTATATTTGTGCATCTGGTTCTTCCTGCCGAAGTGCAGAACCTGACCTTTGTCCCTAGGGAAATTCATTTGGTTTGGGTCCAGTTCTCCAATCTGTTGAGGTCTGCAATAAACCCAGATGCCAACTTTGCTGCCACATACACCCAGACAACACCATTACTGGCCCCAACAACATCCAACATACCATCTCAGGACGATTTAATTGCTCACCTTCTAACATTGTGTATGCCATCAAATGCCAACAGTGCCCTTCAGCTCTCTATATTGGACAAACAGGCCAAACCGTACGCCAAAGGATAAATAGACATAAATCTGACATCAGGAATCACAAGACAGAGAAAGCAGGAGGAGAACACTTCAATCTCCCAGGACATTCTATACAAGATCTCAAAGTAGCTGTCTTATTACAAAAGAATTTCAGAAATAGACTGGAAAGAGAAGTTGCTGAATTGCAACTTATTACCAAACTTAAAACCATGGAGAGATCTGGTCTGAATAAGGACATTGGATTCTTATCTCATTATACACGATAAAGCTTTCTTATGCCATCTCACCCCTTGCTTTTTCCTGCAAGACCAATTGCAGTCGTTAACAGTCGCCCACAGGTTTACCACTCCTATCAGCCAATCACCCATTCCCACCACCCTTCTGAGCAATACCCCTCCCCACCCTCTCACTATATATAAGGGTCTGGTGACTTCTGTTTCAGTGTATCTGAAGAAGTGTGCATGCACATGAAAGCTCATACCTATGACAAACTTAGTTGGTCTCTAAGGTGCTGCTGGAAGGAATGTTTTTTATTTTGTTTAGACTTTGGGCTCACATTTAGCTTGCGGTCCACCGAGACCCCCAGATCCTTTTCGCCCTCCCCTCATCTTAACTGCCGCCCCGTTTCTTCCGCCAGAGACCGCTTGCGGACCACCATCAACGTCCTGGGGGACTCGCTGGGCGCTGGCGTGGTGGAGCACTTATCCCGCCACGAGCTGGAGCTGCAGGACACGGACCTGGGGGTTGACTCGGGGGCTGAGGAGAACGCGAAGCCGTACCAGTTGATCTACCCAGAGAACGACACCCAGAAGCATCTCAGCGGAGAGACCTCAATGTGACGACGCCCAGGAGGGGCGGGCGGGTGGGCAGGGGGCTGGGGGCCGGCGAAGGGGGGCCGAAGGGCCTCTCCGGATCGGAGCCATCGACCGACTGTGAAATACCAAGGAGAGGCACAGCCATCATCTGTATCCCCTTCCCCAAATCCTCAGCTCTTCCCCCTTTCCCCATATTCTGATACATTATTGCAGGCAGCTCTCTAACGGTGACAGTTTTGCACGAAAGGATTTCAGGATTCGAACTCGCGCCTCTCTCTCTGCTGCAGCGCGGGGAGGCTCCCCTCTTCCTTCTTTCGATCGCAGGAGTTTCCACGTTATTTAAATCCGGTGCCAGTGTTCCTTTTTTGTGTCCCCCCCCCTCCCCGGTGGCGACCCAGGTGGCGCTGTGGATTAAAACACTGAGCCTAGGGCTTGCTGATCAGAAGGTCGGCGGTTCGAATCCCTGTGACGGGGTGAGCTCCCGTTGCTCGGTCCCAGCTCCTGCCAACCTAGCAGTTCAAAAGCACGTCAAAATGCAAGTAGATAAATAGGAACTGCTACAGCGGGAAGGTAAACGGCGTTTCCATGTGCTGCTCTGGTTTGCCAGAAGCGGCTTTGTCATGCTGGCCACATGACCTGGAAGCTGTACGCCGGCTCCCTCGGCCAATAATGCGAGATGAGCGCACAACCCCAGAGTCGGTCACGACTGGACCTAATGGTCAGGGGTCCCTTTACCTTTACCTTTTACCCCTCCCCGAATCATGTTCATCTCCATCACAAAAAACAAACACTCGTCTTTCCAACACTTGAAACAAAACACACGGTTTTTTTGTAAAAAAAAGAAAGAAAGAATGTATAGATGTGATGCTTTACCGGCGTAGAAAATAAACGCTGTTTATTTATGATGATGGTCGGCGCTTTTTTCCGGGGGGGGGGGGGGGACGGGACGCATACCCCTAAATGTTTTGTGAATCATTTGTACTTTTGTCCATTTGCTGTATTTATCACACACACACACCCGATTTGAACTATAAAATGGTGATTTTATAGAGTCAAAATGAGAGTACCCCTAGAAAAAAAGAACTAGATGATAGATAGATAGATAGATAGATAGATAGATAGATAGATAGATAGATAGATAGATGATGGACATACTAGAAGTAATTTTATTTTATTTTATAAAATGGTGATTTTCTCAAGTCAAAATTAGAGTACCCCTAAAAAATGTTTAGGGGAAAAAAAGCACTGAAGACGGTTATTAAAGCGGAGAATTGTGAAATGTCTGTGATGGGAGGGGGGAATGGGATCGGGGTGGTGTGGGAGCTACCGCAAGCAGGATTTGAACACAAGACCCTCTCCCCTTCAGTAAATTCCAGACACTGAGATTCAGGAGCACGTCTGCCTCTGAAAGCAGAGCCACTGGCACCATTGATGGTTTTTGCCTGATTCACTTTTAAAGCCTTCTAGGCTGGCAACCGTTAGGACACGGCGATATATTGATATATCATCCCAAACTGGTTTGAAGCCGATATAAGTTGCCCGTTTATAAAATGTGGTTTTTTGGTGGTGGTGGGGGAAGCTTTGGGTTCTCAATTTTATTTTTATTATGTATTTTGTGGTTTTATATCTTGATTTTATTCCGTGAACCGCCTTGAGACCCCCGGGTTATAAGGCGGCATATAAATGCAATAAATCATCATCATCATTTTTGACCTGGCAATATAGCGTGAAACACTTTTGCCGAGTTCTGTTTTTAACTATCGGTCGCTACGACGAATCTACCCGGGGAAAAGCAGGAAGTGTCCTGGGAAAAGAGGACCAATGGCAAGCCTATTATCATATTCTGTTAGAAGAATCCTAAGGCCTCAAATATAAAATGAATGTTCATAGGTGTGCTAGGTGAGCACGCATACATCCTATGCCCTTTTAAAATGTGGTTTTTGGGAGGGGGGCTATTGGGTTGTTTTTCTATCTATTATGTATTTTGTGATTTTATATCTTGATTTTATTCCGTGAACCGCCCTGAGACCCTCAGGTATAGGGTGGTATATAAATTCTAATGATGATGATGATGATAGAATCATAGAATCATAGATTTGGAAGAGACCACGAGGGCCATCCAGTCCAACCCCCTGCCAAGGAGGAAACACCATCAAAGCATTCTTGACATATGCCTGTCAAGCCTCTGCTTAAAGACCTCCAAAGAAGGAGACTCCACCACACTCCTTGGCAGCAAATCCCACTGCCGAACAGCTCTTACTGTCAGGAAGTTCTTCCTAATGTTGAGGTGGAATCTTCTTTCTTGAAGTTTGAATCCATTGCTCCGTGTCCGCTTCTCTGGAGCAGCAGAAAACAACCTTTCTCCCTCCTCTATATGACATCCTTGTATATATTTGAACATGGCTATCATATCACCCCTTAACCTTCTCTTCTCCAGGCTAAACATACCCAGCTCCCTAAGCCGTTCCTCATAAGGCATCGTTTCCAGGCCTTTGACCATTTTGGTTGCCCTCTTCTGGACACGTTCCAGCTTGTCAGTATCCTTCTTGAACTGTGGTGCCCAGAACTGGACACAGTACTCCAAGTGAGGTCTGACCAGAGCAGAATACAGTGGTACTTTACTTCCCTAGATCTAGATGCTATACTCCTATTGATGCAGCCCAGAATTGCATTGGCTTTTTTAGCTGCTGCTTTTTTATGATGATGACATGAACCCAAGTAAAATGATATAATACGTTACACCCATATATACACTGTAAAATAATATACAGCAAAATAAAACAAATATATATATACACTGTAAAATAAAATAAAATGACATAATATAATATAATTAACATATGTAGCACATATACACTGTAATATAAAATAAGGGAATAATGTAATGTAATATAACACACAAATTTACACACTGCATGAAATGAGACAATTCTCATTTTTGAAATCCTTCCTACCCGGGAAAGCCAAAGGAAACGAAACTGGCCAATCAGCGGCTGCGGCGCCTCGCCCGCCTCCCTCCCTGCCACCGGAAGTCCGCCCGGGCCCGCTCTGCCCCCGCCCCTTCCGCTCCCTCCCGCTCTCGGTCTCCCCTGCCTCCGGCGTCGCGCGGCGTTGGCGTCACACCTCGCGCGCGGCGTCGGCTTCCAAGATGGCGGCCTCCATGTCGGCGGCGTCTCCGCTGCGCCTGCTGTGGCGGGGCCGGGCCCGTCTGTGCCCGAGGCGGACTCCGGCTGCTTCCCGAGCCTGGGCGGCGGCGGCGGGGTCCGGACGGGCTTGGCTTCCCCCGGCGGCGGCGGTGGCGGCTCCTCGTCCTCCTCCCCCTCCCCCCCAGCGGCTGCTGTGCTTCGTGCGAGGCCCCGGAGACGGTTCTCCTTCCTCCTCCTCCTCGGACGGCGGCCTGGAAGACGGAGAAGGAGGCGGCGAAGGCGGAGGCGGAGGGGGCGGCCTCCCCGGGGATGGCGGGCCGGGGACGGCCCTGGCTCCCCTCATGGTCCCCGAGAGGGTCCCGCACGTGCCGCTCATCGCCGTCTCCAGGAACCCCGTCTTCCCCCGCTTCATCAAGATCCTCGAGGTAGCACGGAAACCCACCTCGCCCTCCCGGTCTAGAGCAGGGCTTCCCAACCTTTTGGGGGCTCTTAGAATAATTTTAAGGTCTTAGATATATCGGTCAAGCGGTTTCGGATATAGCTGGAGACCCACAGACAGACACATTTTTATTTATATAGATGTATGTGCTTGCCTTGTACATTTATGAACATTTTATTCTATATTTGAGACCTTAGGATTCCTATAAGGGGAGGCAAGGGTGCAAACAAACAATATTATTTTATTATTCTTACTATAGTTATTATTGTAATTGTTATATTGTTAGTTACAGGTAGGTAGCTGTGTTGTTCTGAGTCGAAGCAAAATAAAAAAATTACTTCAGTAGCACCTTAAAGACCAACTAAGTTTTTATTTTGGTATGAGCTTTCGTACGAAAAGGTGCTACTGAAGTAATTTTTTAATTTTTTTATATTGTTGTTGTTGTTCCTGCCCTGGTGTGGGAGAGGGGAGGGGAGGCCTCATCCTGATGTGGGGCATCGTGTGTGTGTGTGTGTGTGTGTGTGTGTGTGTGTAAACACACAACACACACACAAAAAACCCACAATCCCTGGAATTTTAGGATGTGACTCATAAACCGGCCGTCTGCTGGATTTCACACCGTTTCATCATCTCCTTTGCCGCTCATTTCAAGAAAATCGAAGCACAGCTCCTTTGGTTCGAACTATCAGCTGTTGTTTCCCTGTGGTTCCAGCTGAATGGCTTTTTGGATCCTTACCAACTCTGCAATGCGATGCCGCAATTTGCTTGCAGTGGCAACGCTTTCAGCCTTGGTGTTGTCCAAAACTCAAGATTAGACACACTGCCCTTTGAATTGCTTTTCCCCTTGAGAGGCCCAGAGCTCACCAAGGCCGCCTTTTCAAGGATTTGTTTGGGAGACAGACTGCGGGGAGAGAGAGAGATTGGGGGCTGTTCTTGTTTGGGCAGAAACCACAGTTCAGCATCTCTTGTTTCCTTGAACTGTGGTGGATGTGACAACATTTATATATGCTGGTAAGGAAGGGCAGAATTGAGAGAGAGGGCTGAATGTTCCTCAAGGGCCTTGTACGACCTTCTGGCAACCAATGTTCATCTGATTTCTACTCAAAATACAAGGAGCAAACCTTAATTCTAGTCAGGGTGGATAAAAATCAATGTTTTTAAATAAATAAATCAGTTTTTTATTTATTTAAATCAGATTTTTAAAATTTAAATTGGATTTTTAAACAACAACAACAACAACAACAACAATTTATTATTTATACCCCGCCCATCTGGCTGGGTTTCCACAGCCACTCTGGGCGGCTTCCAACAAAATATTAAAATACAATGGCCTGTTAAACATTAAAAGCTTCCCTAATGCTTTGGGAGGAAAAAACTTTCTAAAGATAGTTTTCTGTTTAAGTTGCATTATAGTCCAGAGGCTTTTATCAGGAAATAAGGATTTGTTTTAAGTTTTTCATGTGTGCTAAAATTCAGTCTAAAGTGGGGTTGTTGGGTTTTTTTAAAAAAATTGTGAAATCACATTGTGACCCATTGCGATGGCTTATAGCTTTTAGCAATAAAGATTTCATTCATTCATTGGGGCTGACTCCCTAGCAAATGGGCTTCGGTCCAAGAAAAGCTGCAACTTGGAGGTCCATGCTCCCCTCTTTGCCAGACTCTTTCTCTCCTAGGCTTGCCTTAATTGACTGTGACTGCAAGGTTGTTTTAAACTTTTCTTAGTGTTGCATTTTAATTGATGTAACCTGCTCCAGAACCTTAGGGTGAAGGGTGGGTAATTCATTAACAACAACAACAACAACGACAAATTAACCTTTTAGGTGAAAAACAAGAAGCTGGTTGAGTTGCTGCGAAGGAAAGTCAGCCTTGCCCAACCATACGCTGGCGTCTTCCTCAAAAAGGACGACAGGTAAGCCCAGAGATTTCACCCCAGTCGTTCCTGGGGTCCCACTCGAGGAATGCCACCCATATATTGTGCTCCAAAGGCCAAGTGCAGTTTTAAATCTCTCCCCCCCCCCATTTAATGTTCCGCCTTAAGGGGATGAGGTCTGCAGCTCAGTAGCAGATCACTTGCTTTGCATGCAGAAAGTCTGTCCTGTGGGGGCATCTCTGGGGCTGGGAAAGACCCCTGAGCCTGAAACCCTGGAGAGCCATTGTTGCCCCCCCCCCCCGGCAAAAAAATAAATTTCTCTCTGCCTGCCATTCTGCTTTCACTCCGTCTCCAGCAATGAGTCGGACGTGGTGGAGAACCTGGACGAGATCTACCAGACGGGAACGTTTGTACAGATTCACGAGATGCAGGACCTTGGCGACCGGTTGAGGATGATTGTTATGGGGCACCGGAGGTAAAGCCCCCCCCCCTGCAGGCCTCCCATCTCCTTCCTCATTGGCCTCCCCTCTGGTGAAGGGGAGGGTCGGGGAAAGAAGCGGCAAATGAGAAAGATGCAGACTGGATGACGAGCGCTTGCAATTGGGGAAGAATAGCTGCGCTTCATTCTGCCCCTCCTCCTCCTCCTCTTCTTCTTTGGCGATCCCTCATAGCCAAGTAAGATTGTCTTCCATAAACATGGTTTTCACAGTGAGTCCGTAAGTGACTGTAGAGGCCAATTCTGGATCCACACGTCCTTCCACAGTGGGAACATAAGTTTCCAGGCGGGAGTTGATCCCGGTGAGGGTTTGCCAAGCATGCCTCCCTCTTAGCATGTTCCGGTTAGCACTCCGGTTTGCAAACATTCTTTGGAACCCGAACGTCCAACGCAGCTTCCGATTGGCTGCAGGAGCTTCCTGCAGCCAATTGGAAGCCGTGTCTTGGTTTCTGATAATTTTGGAAGTCCAACGGACTACTGGGATGGATTCAGTTCGACTTCCAAGGTACGACTGTAGTAATTTATCTCCTTGCCATCTGGTGGAAGGGCTTTCCACAGGACAGGCACCACCACCGAAAAGGCCCTCTGCCTGGTTCCCTGTAACCTCGCTTCTCACAGGGAGGGAACCGCCAGAAGGCCCTCTGGGCTAGACGATAGGGGTGGAGATGCTCATTCAGGCATACAGGGCTTTAAAAGTCAGCACCAGCACTTTGAATTGTGCTCAGAAACATGCCTGGAGACACCGTGTGTGTGTGTGTGTGTGTGTGTGTGTGTGTGTGTGTGAGAGAGAGAGAGAGAGAGAGCGAGAGAATGCGGATCCCTTTACTAAGCCCATCTCCCCGCCCTCTGGGCCTTCAGGATTCGGATCAACAAACAGCTGGAGGTGGATCCCGAAGAGGCGGCTGAGGAGAGCAAGTCAAAGACCCGCCGGAAGCAGAAGCGGTCCAAGAGGGAGGCAGGCGAGCCTGTGGGGGACGTGGTGCTGGAGCCCCTCGAAGCGCCCCCAGGCGAGGTCCTCATGGTGGAAGTGGACAATGTGGCCCACGAGGAATTCCAGGTCACGGAAGAGGTCAAGGTGAGTGAGCTGGCTGAAAGTCGCCCCTTCGGTGCCCCTTGGGAGTCTGCAAAGGGAATGTTGCCCTTCCTGGACAGGTGCCGAGAGGGGCCAGGGCATTCCAGTGAGTGGAAATGGAGGTTCGTTCCTGGAGGGGGGTGTCCCTCTCCCTTCCCACCCTCCAACCGCCCCTACCGCTGTCTTCCTTCGCAGGCCCTGACGGCCGAAATCGTCAAGACCATCCGAGACATCATCGCGCTGAACCCGCTGTACAGGTGAGTTTGAAGAAGGCTTTCGCGCCACCCTCTTTGCCCCCCGGCCCTGCCTCCCCCAGGAAGTGGCCGTACAGGCAGTGTGGCCCTTGGGGGCTCTGCCCTTCCCTTGAGCCCCCGTTGGGGAGCTGCCTTGGGAACCCAATGGCAAACTAAATAGCAAGCTTCTCCCTTGGAACCATTTTCAACTGTTTTTATATGTTGAACAGTCTGTAAACGTTCAAATTCCTAAGGAATTGTTTTTTGCATTTTTCTTGCTGGAACCATCTTACTTCTTTCAGAACTCTGTATTTATTTTTTACCGTTGCCACACGCCCTGGGACATAGGGTGGGTGAGGGATTTAGGAACTGAACAAAGGAGTTCATAACATATTGGGAGTTTTGTTAGGCAAACAAAACTCCTCTATCCTCTATCAAACAAAACTTCCAATTACCTGGCCCGCCTTAGCAGGGCAATACGCAGCTTCTGAAGTGTACAGGAGTCCCAAGTCTAGCATGGAGTGTACATTGGGACTTTGGTTCTCAAATTTAATCCATTCTGGAAGTCCTTTCCAAAACCAAAGTGATATTTGGAGCTTTTCTTTTTGCTATTTTTCTTTTGCATTTTTGTTTGTGTGGCTTTTTCATTTCCCCCCCCCCTGTGACTTATTCTTCATTTTATGGGACTGACTTGTGACTGTGGCTTGTGACTTTGTTTTTGTGACTTTGTTTTTGTGACTGTGTGGAACCCAGTTCAGCTACTAGTTGATTGATTGTGTGACTTTTATCCGGAAATGGATAAAAGTCCCCCATCCAAACAATGACTGTCATCAGTGTACGTAAGAAAAAATAATAATTTCTATCCTCTACAATGCTGCCTTATTTATTTTATAGTACAGTACATTGATTCTTGCTTTTTTATGGATCAATGGTCTCGTTAGAGAGTAAAATTCATGTTCAATTCCTGTCTTAGGGCTTGCTTTTAAAAGTCTGGAATGGATTAATCCGTTTTGCATTACAGCCTATGGGAAAGAAGCGTGTCTTGGTTTTGGAACGCTTTGGAACGGATTAAGTTTGAGAACCATGGTACCACTGTAAAGTTATTTTAAACATTTTTTTCCTATTCATTATATATCATTTCCCGGAATTCCTTTATCATTTTGCAATTCCACCACATATGACCAAAGGTTCCCTCATACTAAACACCTCAGTCGAGCCCAGAAGCTGCGCATGCATGGAAAACTTCCCCCCAGTGTTGTTTCTGGGACTGAAGGACTCTTCCGTGACAATAAGTGGGAGAGAGGCAGCCCCTCCCTTCTGACTTGCCGTTTTGTCCCGCCCTTGCAGGGAGTCCGTGCTTCAGATGATGCAGGCAGGGCAGAGAGTTGTCGACAACCCCATCTACCTGAGTGACATGGGGGCTGCGCTGACGGGGGCCGAGTCCCACGAGCTGCAGGACATCCTAGAAGAGACCAATGTAAGTGGGGAGGGACAATCTGCTGGGGGGCCCAGGCGGATCTCTCTAGATCAGCCATCCACAGGTAGGTCGCCTGGGTTTTCCAGGTCAATCGTGGGGTCTAAAGAAGTGATCGCCTGGGTGCCCCCGTTCAATCGTGCCCCACCCTGCCCATCGCACCCCCGCACTATGTCCCATCACTGCTGTGAAAGCCTGTATTTTCTGCAGCGGCGGGCTGTTGGGTGAGCGATTTTAAGCATCCCCCCCCCCCAAAGAAGCTGAACAACTCTTGCCACTCTCTGCAACAGAAGCTTAACAATTCTGGTCAATGTCCCCCCCCCCCAAAGCCCAGCAACTCTGGCAATGACAATGGGTAGATCACTGCCAGTTTTATTATACTGGGAGTAGATCGCAGTCTCTAGAGAGCTGGACGTGCCTGGTCTAGATGAACTGGCCGGGTGCTAAGGGCCTCGACTGACCACCTTTCCTCGGTGGAACTCCCTGCCACTAGAGATTCAGCGGGCCAACTTTTAAGTGCCTCCTGGAAGCTTTCCTATCCTGCCAGGCATGTTGCAGGCAGCGAAGAAGACATCCTTCGACAATGGTTAATTGATTTCTCTTTTTAACCTCTCTTTTTTAAAAAAGCTGTTTTTTTGGGTGTTTGTTGCTGAAAACCGCTTTGGTACTCCCCACCCCCCACCCCTTAATATTTTCCCAGGCAGGTCTTTGGAAACTTATATGCAGACGATGCTGGCCTTGTGGGCTGCTGTTTTAATTCCTGGGTCCAGATGTGCAGCACTATCGTTTTGCAAAAAATAATTTCATATAAAACAGAGGACTGCTATAACAAGGATCCGAATGTGCTTGTGATTCATTCCAGCTATTGTTTTTTTTTAACTAGTAACAACGTCATTTTATAGTGATGTGTTTAAAATGTCAGATGCCTCCTTGAACCTTGGGAGAAAGGCGGGCTAGAAATATACAAATCAAGAATAATCCTTGGCGCCGTGGAGCCTTCTTGGACATAACTCTCCTTCCCCTGAACCCCAAGGCTCTCCGACCCCCCGAAAAGACACATGGGAATCTCTTTCCTTTCCTCCTAGATTCCCAAGCGCCTCTACAAAGCCCTCTCTCTGCTGAAGAAAGAGTATGAACTCAGCAAACTCCAGCAACGTCTTGGGCGGGAGGTGAGCAGAAGGTCTCCTTGGAGGTATTATGGGGCAGAACGAGGTTCCCAACAGAACATTAAAAACACGATAAAAGCTCAAACATTAAAAACTTCCCTAAACAGGGCTGCCTTCAGGTGTCTTCTAAGAGTCAGGTACCAGTAGTTGTTCATTTTCTTGACATCTGATGGGAGGGCGTTCCACAGGGCGGGCGCCACCACCGAGAAGGCCCTCTGCCTGGTTCCCTATAACCTCACTTCTCTCGGGGAGGGAACCGCCAGAAGGCCCTCAGGAGATGGACCCCGGTCCAGGGTGGAGACACTCCTTCAGGTCTACTGGGCCGTTGAGGGCTTTCAAGGTCAGCACCCAGACTTTGAATTGTGCTTGGAAACGTCCTGGGAGCCAATGCAGGTCTTTCAGGACTCGGGTTACATAGTCTCGGTGGCCGCTCCCAGTCCCCAGTCTAGCTGCCGCATTATGGATTAGTTCAGGTTCCAAGTCACCTTCCATGGTAGCCCCACAGAGAGCGCATGGCAGCAGCCCAAGCGGGAGATAACCAGAGCATGCACCACTGGCCAGACAGTCTGTGGGCAGGGAGGGTCTCATCCTGCGTCCCAGATGGAGCTGGGGGACAGCCGCCCTAGACATAGAATGGACCTGTGCCTCCATGGACAGCCGGGAATCCAAAATGACCCCCAGGCCGCGCAGCTGGTCCTTCAGGGGCACAGTTGCCCCATTCAGGACACCCGCCAAAGCCCTCTCCGCTCTCCCATGTCTCCCTGCCGGCAGGTGGAGGAGAAGATCAAACAGACGCACCGCAAGTACCTTTTGCACGAGCAGCTGAAGATCATCAAAAAGGAGCTGGGCTTGGAGAAGGAGGACAAGGATGCCATTGAGGAGAAGTTCCGCGAGCGGCTGAAGGACCTTGTGGTCCCCAAGCACGTCATGGAGGTCATCGACGAGGAGCTGAACAAGCTCGGGTTGCTGGACAACCACTCGTCCGAGTTCAGGTGAGTCGGGCGGGGGCAGGGCGGGGGTTCAAGCTGGAACCCAGCGGCATCCTTAGGGGAGGAGGGGCTTCCTGTCCTGACGCGGCCGCCTCTCCCCTCCAGCGTCACGCGGAATTACCTGGACTGGTTGACCTCCATCCCATGGGGCAAGTGCAGCGAGGAGAACCTGGAGCTGGCGAGGGCCCAGGAGGTCCTGGAAGAGGATCATTACGGCATGGAGGACGTCAAAAAAAGGGTTCTGGTAAGGACAAACGGGCGGTCGGGGGGTCTCTGCGCCTCCGAGGCGGGGTGGGGCGGAAACACAGGCCATGTTTTCCCCAAGCGCTGAACCGCGGTTAGGTATGAACCATGGTTTGCTCCTTTCCTTTCTATTAAGAGCAATGGAGAGAAGATAGGTACTGTATTTTTTTATTCTTATTTATTGAATTTATTTACCGCCCTGTAAACCGCGGTTACGTATCAACCATGGTTTGCTCCCTTCCTTTCGTCTTTAAGAGCAATGGGCAGAAGGCATGTAGAAACTCACAACTCATGAACAAATGGGGTATTAGCGTATTATTATTATTATTATTATTATTATTATTATTATTATTATTATTATTATATTATACTACCCTATGCGCTGTGGGTTAAAGCACAGAGCCTAGGGCTTGCCAATCAGAAGGTCGGCAGTTCAAATCCCCGTGACGGGGTGAGCTCCTGTTGCTCGGTCCCAGCTCCTGCCAACCTAGCAGTTCGAAAGCACCTCAAAGTGCAAGTAGATAAATAGGTACCGCTCCAGCGGGAAGGTAAACGGTGTTTCTGTGTGGTTTGAATGTTTAAAATATCTATGCAGTATATCACAAGTTTAATGGTTTAGTAGCTGGAAAATTGGGTAACGGGATCTGGAATGTAAAGATGATTTGGTTCATTTAAAGAACCAGAAGAGGGGGTGGAGGGAAGTCCAGGGATTTTTTTTGGGGGGGGGATGTTTTCTTTTGGTTTTTTTTTTAATGTTAATGAGAAATGTGGGGGATAATTTGGTATTGATAGAATATGGCATATATTGGATTTTTTTAATAACTGAAAACTAATAAGAAGTATTTAACAAGAAAAAGAAATAAGCTCGTTTTCTTTGCTGCCCAGGAATTCATTGCCGTCAGCCAGCTGCGAGGCTCCACTCAGGGCAAGATCCTCTGCTTCTTTGGCCCCCCCGGCGTGGGCAAGACCAGCATCGCCCGCTCTATCGCCCGGGCCTTGAACCGCGAGTATTTCCGCTTCAGCGTAGGAGGGATGACGGACGTGGCTGAGATCAAGGGGCACAGGTGGGGCGGCCATTGTTCGCAGCCACTTTAGTTGGGGGTTGGCTTAGAGGATGCCCTGGGGCTCCCGGGTTCCAACTCCTCTGCGGTCCTTTGCTTCTCGTGCAGGCGGACGTACGTGGGGGCCATGCCAGGGAAGATCATCCAGTGCCTGAAGAAGACCAAGACGGAGAACCCCCTCATTCTGATCGACGAGGTGACGGGGTCTTGGGGGCATCTCCTCTGGGCTCTTGGGCTATTGATTGACTGATTGATTGATTTGTCAGGAGGTTTTTAATGAATGATTTTTTCGTGTATCTTTGATTGTTTGTTGGAAGCTGCCCAGAGTGGCTGGGGAAACCAGATGTGCGGGGAATAAATAATAATTATAATTATAATTATTTGTATGCCGCCCCCATCGTTCAGCCCGGACACCGGGGTCCCTCTCCCAAGGGCCTTCTGGCGGTCCCCCCCCCCCCCGCGAGGTTACAGAGAACCAGGCAGAGGGCCTTCTCGGTGGTGGCACCCGCCCTGTGGAACGCCCTCCCATCTGACTTTTCTTAGAAGACGTCTGAAGACAGCCCTGTATTGGGAAGTTTTTAACGTGTGATGTTTTATTGTGTTTTTCATATTCTGTTGGGAGCTGCCCAGAGTGGCTGGGGAAACCCAGCCAGATGGGCGGAGTATAAGTAATAAATTATTATTATTATTATTATTATTATTATTATTATTATTATTATTATTTATTAAGATGGGCAGGGTATAAGTAAGAAATTATTATTATTATCTCCTCTGGGCTCTTACTAATTGATTTGTGTTCCGCCCTTAATCTGTGGGCAGCTCACAACATAACGTAACCCAAGTTGCGTAATGGAAACAAGAACAACAGCGGGGGTGGGGTGGGGGGAGGACCAAAACACAATAACCCCCCCTCCCCACCAACACATTTTAAAGGGTATATATATAGGGTGTTAATCAGCTCAAGACCTGGTTGAAAGGGAACAGTTTTGCCTAGTGTAATGAAGGCGTCAGGCAAGCCTCCCTGGGGGGAGTGTTCCACCAACGCGAAGCCACCACAAAAAAGGCCCCGCTCCTGCGTTGCCGCCCTTGGGGGGGGGCCCTGCTCCTCCCTGGCGCTGACGCGGCTCCTGTGCTTCAGGTGGACAAGATTGGCAGGGGCTACCAAGGGGACCCGTCCTCTGCGCTCCTCGAGCTGCTGGACCCCGAGCAGAATGCAAACTTCCTGGACCACTACCTGGACGTCCCGGTTGACCTCTCCAAGGTACGTTCCCTCCTCTCTCTCTCGAGGCTGGGCTCCCTGGACCCTTGGGGTGGGGTGGGGTGTGTGTGTTTGGATGGGCCCCCCAGTGGCCAGCAGGGTCAGTGGTTAGTGGGGAGGGAATCCGGGGTCAAGAGACTCCTTGGGGGTTACTGGGAGGCTGGAGAACATCTGTGGTGATGGGTGTTGAGATGGAACAATCATATTTCTATATGCCGCTTTTTGTCTTTTAAAAACATTTTACCCAATTTCCAGGAATTCCACATGCAATTCCAGTACATTTTTTTTTAAAAAAAATCCTTTCAATTGCCAATCCCCTCCGTTTGTCACAGCCCGCCTCCCCTCGTTTAACGTCAAAATCGTAACACCATCGTCTCCAAATCTTCCTGCTCGAATCCTGCTCACAGATGCTTCATGTTGTTGTATTTCTTCAAATAATCTGAATAATTTCGTCAGAAATAAAAGAGAGAGAAAATCGTCATTAGATTTTCTTATTTTGGCTGCCAGAGTTGACATAGTCTGTAATTTTGGTTATCCATTCTTCTCTAGTGAGAACTTCTTTCTTTTTCCATTTCTGGAATACACACATAAGCAACTTAACCATTTTGGGGGGGAAATTCTGTCCCTGTAATCCCTAGCAGAAAAGTTTTTTCTTTTTTCTTTTTTGGTGGGCTCACCTTTTTGTAATCTGTTCCTATATCGTTTCCCTGAACACCCTTCCTTTTTACACAACTCCTATCTGTGCCCCTTTCCATGCACATGAATCGCAAAGCGGAGGACTGAGCGCCACTTCTCTGTGCCCACCAGGCCAGAGCGGCTCTGGGTCTGGCTTTGCGGGTCTGCCAAGGTGCCCAGGCCTAAGCACGCTCTCCGCCTTGTGTGCTCCCACCCCAGGTGCTCTTCATTTGCACGGCCAACGTGACGGAGACCATCCCGGAGCCCCTGCGCGACAGGATGGAGATGATCAACATTTCGGGGTATGTGGCGCAGGAGAAGCTGGCCATCGCGGAGGTGAGACCCTGAAAGCCCCAGCCAAGCAGCAGGGGGATTTGAACCCCTGCTTAAAATGAATGAGCCCGGCTCTGGCGGAAAGGCAGTTTCATCTGCAATGGGTTTACGGAGAACGAGGAGCGAAATGTCCATTTTTAGCGGGCGCCAGGCTTAAGTCCGCCGCTAGGTTTAGCTTTTTGCGAGACAAAAGAGGGCAGGAGGTGAGCGGCTTCTAAGGATTGGGCTTCTCTAGAGAATGATAGAATTGGGAGGGACTCCCAGGGCCCATGTAGTCCAACCCCCTGCAATGCAGGAATCTCAACTCGGGGTGGGGGGGGGGGGTGGAACAGCCCCAGAGTCTGAACATTCAGCACAACTCACTCTGGGATTGAGGGAAAATGAGGTTTCAATGAGGACTAGAACCCCGGGCACTGTTTATATGATTGGGCGTTCCTTTATGACATATACCATACTTTTCTGTGCATAAGCAGGGTTATTTTTTGGATAAATCAATGTCAAAAATTTGTGGTCGTCCTATCCATGGCTAATGCAGAGTGGGGACGGGGGATTCGTCATCTTATACACGGGAGGTGGGGTGTTATACACGAAAAATACGGTATGTTATATACGGTTTTGTGTCATTCGTGGGGGGGCCTGATCTCACTTCTCTTTCCCTCCCCCAGAAATACCTGGTCCCCCAGGCCCGGGTCCTTTGTGGTCTGGATGAGGCCAAGACCAGCATCACCCAAGACGTCCTGACCGTCCTCATTAAGCAATACTGCCGGGAGAGCGGGGTGAGGAACCTGCAGAAGCAAGTGGAGAAGGTGAGAGAGAGGACCTTTTTGTTGTTGTGGAGGGGGGGGGGAACTGAGGCATTGTGTCCTCCCTCACCTTCCCACCCCCCAAAATAAGGGCTCCAACCCCCATCCCATTTGCTTGCTCAGGTGCTGCGGAAATCTGCGTACAAGATTGTCAGCGGGGAGGCGGAAAAGGTGGAGGTGACCCCCGAAAATCTCCAGGATTTTGTGGGGAGGCCCATCTTCACAGTGGACCGGATGTACGACGTGACCCCCACTGGGGTGGTGATGGGGCTGGCCTGGACCGCCATGGGTGAGACTCAGAAGCTCCTTTTCTTTCTCTCTCTCTTTCTCCCTCTCTGGATAAGAATTTTTATTAGTTTTCAAGTACAATACAGTGGTACCTCGGTTTATGAACACAATTGGTTCCGGAAGCCTGTTCATAAACTGAAGCGTTCATAAACTGAAGCGAACTTTCCCATTGAAAATAATGGAAAGTGGATTAATCCGTTCCAGACAGGTCCGCGGAGTACTCAACCTGAAGCGTACTACCCCGGAGCATGGGTGTAATTGGTTCCGGAAGCCTGTTCATAAACTGAAGCGTTCATAAACTGAAGCAAACTTTCCCATTGAGAGTAATGGAAAGTGAATTAATCCGTTCCAGATGGGTCTGCGGCGTTCGTAAACCAAAAATTCGTAAACCGAGGTGTTCATAAACCGAGGTTCCACTGTAATCCAATTATAGCCCCATTGTGTCACAATTACAATACAGTTCCCAATACAGTGGTACCTTGGTTCTCAAACGCCGAAAACCCGGAAGTCTGTTCCAAAACCAAGGTGTGCCTTTCCCATAGAAAGTCATGCAAAGTCACAAAAACAAATGAACCAAAAATGCCTCCAAAGCAAAATGAATAGCAAAAACAAAAGTGCCAAACTCATGGGTAGGCAGACTAAGGCCCGGGGGCCGGATCTGGTCCAATTGCCTTCTAAATCCAGCCCGCGGATGCTCTGGGAATCAGCTTGTTTTTACATGAGTAGAATGTGCCCTTTTATTTAAAATGCATCTCTGGGTTATTTGTGGGGCATAGGAATTCGTTCACCCCCCCCCCCAAAAAAAATATAGTCCGGCCCCCACAAGGTCTGAGGGGTGGTGGACCCGGAAATCGTTTGACTTCTTAAATGTTTGGAAACCAAGGCGCAGCTTCTGATTGGCACAGGCTCCCTGGAAACAATGGCCGACAGCCGCATTTGGCTTCTGGAAAACGGTTGGAAACCCTAACACTTGCTTCCGGGTTTTTGGCGTTTGGGAACCAATGTATGTCTGGCCCCCTTTCCCCCTCCCAGGCGGCTCCACCTTGTTTGTTGAGACCTCCCTCCGCCGCCCCAAGGACCGAGAGAGCAAGGAGGGCTCCCTGGAGGTCACAGGGCAGCTGGGCGACGTCATGAAGGAGAGCGCCAAGATCGCCTACACCTTCGCCCGGGCCTTCCTGATGCAGAGGGATCCTAGCAACGACTTCCTGGTGACGTCTCACCTCCACCTGCACGTCCCGGAGGTAAGAACGAGGCTGGACGTGGCACTGGGCAAGGTTCTCTCTTCCTCCTTCTCCCACCGCAAACAGTCATTAAGCTTTCCAGTCCTCACCAAGCACTTTTGCTGGTGGAGCTGAGGGTTTTTTTTTACCCTCTCAAGCTTTTGAGTTAGGCCCGTAGGAAACGATAGAGCCATAATGGGTTTGCTCCGAGTGAAGCTTAATAATAATAATAAGAAGAAGAATAAGAAGAAGAATTTATTATTTATACCCTGCCCATCTGCCTGGGTTTCCCCAGCCACAAGAATTTAAAAATACAATACAGGCGAAACTCGGAGAATTAGAATATTGTTGAAAAGTGCATTTGTTTTGTTTCAGTAAGGCAACTTAAAAGGTGAAACCAATATATGAGACAAATGCATGACATGCAAAGCAAGATATGTCAAGCCTTTATTTGTTGCCATTGTAATTATTTGTCATTAGGCGGGTCAATTATAAATGGAATGTCATTAATGAAATGTAATAGCGATGTTTATTTTTGTATTAGTGTATTAGTGTAACTATTTGTTTTATTACTGTTGAATTTCCAAAAGAAAGCATTTGTAAAAATTAAGAGGGGGGGAAAGTTGCATTACTGAAATAAATGCACTTTTCGACGATATCCTAATTTTCCGAGTTTCACCTGTATAAAGCTGCCCTTCAGATGTCTTCTAAAAGTCAGATAGTTGTTTATTTCCTTGACATCTGATGGGCGGGCACCACCACCGAGAAGGCCCTCTGCTTGGTTCCCTGTAAGCTCACTTCTCGCAGGGAGGGAACCGCCAGAAGGCCCTCGGAGCTGGACCTCGGTGTTTGGACTGAACAATGGGGGTGGAGACGCACCTTCAGGTACAGTGGTACCTCTACTTGCGAATTTAATGCGTTCCAAACGCACATTTGTAAGTAGAAAAAAATTGTAAGTCGAATCCCATAGGAATGCATTGGGAGAAAAAATTCTCAAGTAGAAAAAATCCTATCTAAACCGCATCCAAGATGGCGGGCGGAGCTCCATTCGTAAGTAGAAACATTTGTAAGTAGAGGTACCACTGTATACTGGACCTTTGAGGCCGTTTAGGGCTTGAAATGTCAGCACCAACCCTTTGAATTGTGCTTGGAAACATCCTGGGAGCCAATGTAGATCTTTCAAGACCAGTGTTATGTGGTCTCAGCGGCCGCTCCCAGTCTCCAGTCTAGCTGCCGCATTCTGGATTAGTTGCAGTTTCCAGGTCACCTTCAAAGGGAGCCCCGTGGAGAGCGCATGGCAGTGGTCCAAGTGGGAGATAACTCTTAGTTTGAAAGCAGCAAGATTCCCCCACCCTCTCTGTCATTATTCTTATTGGGTGGGTGTGCAGGGTCTGGTCTCTGATCTGCGCAGACTAAGCCTTGCCTCTCCCTCTCTCTGTGCGTAGGGAGCCACCCCGAAGGACGGGCCCAGCGCCGGGTGCACGATCGTGACGGCCTTGCTGTCCCTGGCGTTGGGGCAGCCCGCACGGCAGAACGTGGCCATGACCGGGGAGGTGTCTCTGACGGGCAAGATCCTTCCCGTTGGAGGGATCAAGGAGAAGACCATTGCGGTAAGTCAGGCAGCAGAAATGCTTCCTTCCTCCTGTGGCCGCAGCAGGGCTTCCAGGCAGGGATTGGGGGTGGATCCTGTTCGTTCTCCATTCTGCGTATCTGTAGCATCTGTCTATTAGGCTACCATTTCTTATCCCAAAGAATGGCAGCGTTGGGAAGGGATCCCGAGGGTTATCCAGCCCACCCCCTGGAATGCAGGAATCTTTTTGCCCAATACGGGGCTCGAACCCACAGCCCCGAGATTAAGAGTCTCAAGCTCTACCGAATGAGCTATCACTGGACAGGAACCAACAATATTTCCGATGCCTTTTTAAAATGTGGGGTTTTTTCGGGGGGGGGGGAGCTATTGGGTTGTTTTATTTTTATTAGGTATTTTGTGGTTTTATATCTTGATTTTATTCTGTGAACCACCCGGAGACCCCCTGGTATAAGGCGGTAGGTAAATTCAATAAATGATGATGAGTTGGCTCCTGCCCTGCCCCATTTTGCAGATTAAAACGTGTGTTTTAATTTGGTTTTTAGCTTGCTGTCAATTTTGATTATTTTTCAGCGTGTTTAGTTACATAACTCTTTTTAATTTTTAAACTGATTTCCTTGATTTTATTCTTTTGCAAACCGCTGAGGTTTCGGGTTGTTGCCCTTTCCTACAAGCAAGCGGTGTAAAAAAAAGAAAGAAAGTGAAATAGCAGAGCGCTTGATCCACGTGAACTGTCTCTGTCTCAACCCCCTCCTAGGCCAAGCGAGCCGGCGTCTCCTGCTTGATCCTGCCTCTGGAGAACAAGAAGGACTATTGCGACCTTGCGGACTTCATCACGGAAGGACTGGAAGTGCATTTCGTCGAGCACTACAAGGAGATCTTTGACATTGTTTTCCCAAAGCGCGATTCCCAGGAAGGAGAATGAGCACCTGGGCTCTAGCTGCCTTTGTTCCTCCTCACGCCGCCGTGGCCGAGCTCCGGCCCCGGGTCCAGGTCCAAGAGATGGGCTGAGCAGAGTGGGCCACCCTCCAATTATGCCTCTGTTTCCACCTGATGTGCTACACACCAAATGATGTGAATTATGAACTAATTAAAAAGCCTTTCAGTGAAATTTCCGATGCAAAGGGAAGTCTTGTGGAATGTGTTGGAACGTCTCCGTCTTGGCAAAGGGCAGCGTAAGGCATGTTTTGTTCGAGCGAAGCCAATCCCACCCTGTTCTACTCGTAAGAGGGTATCCGCAATGATCTTGCAAACATGGGAGCGGTAGACGCAAGTGGGGTAGTTGCTGCGGACGTTTGCACGATCCTCGCCAGTTAAAGGAATTGCACATCGCGCGAAGAAAGCAGCTAGAGGGAAGTTGGGAGGATAAGGCTATGCAGCGGAATCTCGGTTGTGGAACGTAATCTGTTTTGCCAGCTGGCAAAATCCATTGGAGAAATGTGCCTCGGAAGCAGCCCCAACTTCCGAAAATGGTTTGCAAACAGAACCAAACTGTTCAGCGTCCGAAGTGTTCGACAACCGAGGTTCCAACGTATAAAGGTTTCTGGGAGTCGCAAGTGAGCCAGAGTTGCTGCTGCAATTTTCCTTTGGGGGGTGTCCGGCCTCTCAAAGACAACCCCCTTTGCCCCGATTCATCAGACCCACTTTCCTGTCACGCCCACCTGGCTTTCTTGTGGCTGGCATGGCCAGTTTTGAAGCAGGCGCCCCCCTCCCCCCGCTTCTCTCCTGAGGTGGATGCAACCTCCCCACGTTGCACGGGTCAGGGTGACACAGCCTAGGGCAGGTATCCCCAAACTGCGGCCCTCCAGATGCTTTGGCCTACAACTCCCATGATCCCTAGCTAACAGGACCAGTGGTTGGGGAAGATGGGAATTGTAGTCCAAAACATCTGGCGGGGCGAAGTTTGGGGATACCCGACAACCCACCTCCTTGGTCTTCCTAAATCCCCACAGACGATGCTTCCAGATTTATTTCTTTGAAATAGGTTTATTGGGAGCTTTCCTTGAGGGGGGGGGGGACAGGGAGCTGCTAGTCCTTCTTGGCAGCTGCTTTCCTCATGGCCGCCAGGACATTGCTCAGCTCCTCCCTCTTCCTCTTGGCTCGGATGTGTGTGCCCACCTGGTGGAAGCAAAAAAGAAGCCGTCAGACCCCAAGAATGGCGGTGGGGTGGGGTGTGCAGGGGGTCTTTCAGAGTGGGACCCGCGTGGATTATGGGGCAAATCTTGTACTGAGGCAGAGGGATCCAGCCCTGCAAACTCCCCCCAGTCAGCAAGGCGGGATTTGGGACTGGCTGCCTGCGGGCTGAGAGCTCAAGACTGGGGAAAGAGCCTGCTTCTCCCTTTACGCCAGTTTCCCCAACTTAGCCAGAAGGGATGATGGGAATCGTAGTCTGAAAAGTTTGGGAAGCCCTGCTCTGCACATCCAGCGGTTGCAGCTGTGCCCCATAGGCTTCTGGGATGAAGGCAGTAGCTGGAGGGGGACTCGGGTACGAGGTGGCGCCCTGGTGCCAGCTTGGGCTACTTTCTGCCATAGTGTTAAGGGCAGGGGAAAACACCCACGCTCCTCTCATGCAGGGCATTGGAAGTCTCCCCTTATGTTGTCAATCTTTGGAACTCTCTGCCACAGGATCGGACAAGTTCATGGAGAGGGCTGGTGATGGCCGGCAGCCCTAGTGGTTTTGTCCTGCTGCCAGTTGGGAGGCAGCGATATCCTGATTTCCCACTGGGGCAACTGGCCTAACCCTGCAGGCTCCCCCATCCTGGCCAACTCAGGCCGGTGCTTGCCGCTTGGCCACTGCATTGCGGATGCCGCCCCACCCCCACCCTGCCCAGTTTCGGAGCACACACCCTTTTCTTGATGAACTTCAGAGCTCGCTTGTCTTTGGAGACCTTGAGAAGCTCCATCGCGCGCCTCTCGTAGGGGGCGAAGCCGCACACTTCCCGGATCATGTCCCGGACGAACTTGGTGTGCTTGGTCAGCCGCTGGAGTAGGAGAGATACAAGAATTAAAGCAATACAGTGGAAAAAATATTCATTTCTGATTTATTTTTTTGCCCTGCAGAGTTTAGCTCAAGCTGGCAGAGCACGAGAGACTTCCTCTCAGGGTCAAGAGTTCAAGTCAGACCTTGGGCAAAAGATTTTTCAGTTCCAAGATAACAGGCCTCCTGATACACGCATACACACACAGGAACCTCGGTTTTCAAACGTAATCCATTCTGCGAGACCATTTGACTTCGGAAACGTTCAAAAACTGAAAGCGGAAGCCTCAATACAATAGGGAAACTCAAAGCGGAAGCCGCATGGCATGTTCGGCTCCCGAAAATTGTTCGAAAACCGAAGCAGTTACTTCTGGGTTTTCAGCATTTGGGTTCCGAAACGTATGACAACGGAGACGTTCGAGAACCGAGGTTACGCTGTATATATAATTTTTATTAAATTTTATGTTTTCCAATTCAAAATACTACTTTTTACATCCTTAGGATATCAGCGAGTTCCATTCTTCTCTTTCCATGGTTCGTTTTGCATATCATAAACCCCTGCATATTTTACAAAAACTAAACCATTCAGGATTCCTTTACTGCATCCATCAAACCTCATTTACACTGCTGCATTTATCTTAATGCCGCCAACGTGTTCAGGTGGACACCTGCCTTTAAGCATTTATCCTGAGTGCTATGGGAAGGGCTGCAGCTCTGGCCGTGCTCTAGAGGCAGAAGGCCCCACATCCAGCCCCTGCTGCCTCTATTTAGGGCTGAGGGAAGCCACTGCCAGACAGTACAGTTTCCGTGTGCTGCTCTGGTTTGCCAGAAGCGGCTTAGTCCTGCTGGCCACATGACCCGGAAGCTATACGCCGGCTCCCTCGGCCAATAACGCGAGATGAGCGCGCAACCCCAGAGTTGGTCACAACTGGACCTAATGGTCAGGGGTCCCTTTACCTTTTAAACTTATCTACTGTTAGGTTAGAGCCGATAACTAATGAGGCTCAGCTGTCGGACTTGGCTGATAGCCCGGAACTGGAAGGGAGGCTTGCTTTGATAAAGGAACTGGCTGGGAGGGGTGAGCAAATGGCAGAAATAACTCAAACCTCAGAAGAGAGTTTGTCCGAGTCTGTTCCTAGTTCTTTAAAGTTACAGGAACGTAGGAGGGGAGGGTTACAGGATAAGAGGAAATGGCAATTACAGAGAGAGAGGCAGAGGGCGTTGTTCGAGCGTAGGAATAAAAGGAGGTGGACTCACGCTAGAGAGCTAGATGAGTCATCATCTGATTAACTAGTGGTCTTGAGCAGGAAGTTGCAGTCTTTCTTGTGGTTACTTGCCTTTGTTTTTGTCTATTTGGAATAAATCTCACTATTTACACACAGACTGTGTGCTAGCCATTGCTGTTGCTTACAGCATGACTCATCTAACTTGCTGCTGAAGGGGAAGCACGTAGATTTAAGCAAGAATGGAAGAAAAGGGGAAGCAGCAACCGGCTGGGGATTTATCAGTCGGCGCAACAGCAATGGAGATGAAGTTAGAAGATAATACTGAAGCTCTCTGGGCAGAGAACCAAGAGTTGAAGGCAAGATTAGCACGGCTGGAAGGAGTGACCTCAGAACAAGCAAGACAACTCTCTGACTTATCTGGCAGGCAAGTGGCAAAGAATTTTGTTCCCCTTCCCCCACGTTTTAGTGGGAGCGGTGCAGAGTATGATTCATTTCGGGCTTCCTGCTTGTATTATTTAAGGCTTAAGGGAGAAGAATACAGAGATGATGATGCCAGAGTGGCCCTGGTGGTGGGGCTTTTGGAAGGGAAGGCGCGGCAGTGTATTGCCCCTTACCTAATGTCTAATGACCGAGTGCTCACCAACTTATCAGCCTTCTTGAAGCTTCTGGATAGCATGTTCAGGAATCCTGCACAAGAAGCAGAGTGGGAACAGGAGTTCTTGAGCCTTAAGCAAGGAAAGGGAACTGTAGCACAGTTCTGGTCCTCTTTTGTGAGACTTGCTAGACAACTAGGCTGGGAAGGAAAGGCCTTGGTTGGATTGTTTAAGGCGGGACTCAGTGAAGAGATTCGGGTGGAGTTGGCAAAAAATCCTGGGTTGAAGACCTTGGAAGAGGTGGCACAAGTCGCCTTGCAACTAGACCTGAGGTTCCAATCGCTGGATAGGTTGCGTAGGGGCCAAGGAAGGTCAGAAAGCCGCAGGACATTTGTGCCCTTAGAGTTGCCGGATTCACGAAGGGTGGAGGAAAAAGCACCCATGCAACGTAGTTCTATCAGAAGGGGTACAACACCTAGTATTACACACGCTGAGAGAGAGAGAAGGTGGAGAGATCGGTTGTGCTTTATCTGCGGCTCCCCCAATCACATGGCTCGTCAGTGTACTGTAGGAAGAAACCGAGGTGCGCTGTCTGGCACAAATGTAACAACACCTGGAGAGGGCATAGTGGAGCAGTCGGGAAACGAGATGACCCAGCCCGTTCTGGAGGCCTCGGGTTGGGGGAAAAGAGACCCGAAGGGCTTCCACCTGGACCGATCTTACCAGTAATTACAGCATTTGCAACGCTACGACTCCCAGATGGAAAGGGCGAGCGTGTGGAAGTTCTTATTGATTCTGGAGCCTCGACTGATTTTATAGACATGGACTTGGTGAGCAGGTTGGGAATAGAGACACAATCATTGGAAGAACCTTTAGAAGTTAGAACTATTGATGGTAGAGTGTTGCTGTCTGGCTGTGTGTCAGAGGCCACAATGCCAATTGGTCTAGAACTGCCGGGACACCGAGAGGTCATTGCATTCCATATCACCAGGTTGAACTCCTACCCCGTGGTTTTGGGGATGAGTTGGCTATCCCGTCATGATCCGATGATCTCCTGGGGCCAGAGATCGATGACCTTTTCGTCGGTGTATTGCCGACTACATTGTTTGGGAATCAGGGCGGAGAAGAATGGTGAGGCCAATGGTACGTCAGACTGTGGTCCGCTCACTGGGGAAGAGAGACAAATACCCCCACAGTATAAGTCTTTTAGAGACGTATTCTGCGAGAAGGAGGCAGATCGGTTACCACCGCATCGCCAGTACGATTGCAAAATAGATCTGGTGCCAGGGGCCGAGATACCTGCCAGCCGTATCTACGCTATGTCAGAAGTGGAGTTGGCAGAACTGAGGGAGTTCCTGCGAAAAAATTTGGAACGGGGTTTCATACGGCCTACCAAGACTCCGGGAGGAGCTCCAATTTTCTTTGTGGATAAGAAGAACACTTCTGAGAAAAGACTTGTCGTTGATTACAGGAAGATCAACCAGCGCATGATTCCCAGTCGTTACCCGTTGCCACGAATTGGGGATTTGCTGGAAAGATTACGGTCGGCTAAAATTTTTACAAAACTGGACTTGAGGGGGGCATATAATTTGATACGAGTAAGAGAGGGAGATGAATGGAAGACGGCCTTTAACACCAGGTACGGCACATTTGAATATCTTGTCATGCCGTTTGGACTACAGTCGGGCACGGCCACCTTTCAGGCATTTATTAATTACGTGTTTTCCGACTTGTTGGATCGTTCGGTCCTTGCTTATTTAGATGACCTATTAATCTACTCGGAGAGTCTGGAAGAACATGTACAACATGTGAAGGAAGTGTTAGAGCGTCTAAGAGAACATCGATTGTATGCTAAGTTGGAGAAATGCCACTTTCACGTAACAGAAGTGGAGTTCTTAGGCTATAGAATCACCCCAGAGGGGGTGCACATGGATCCAGCAAAGGTTCAGGCAGTAGTGTCATGGCAAAGACCCAAGACTCGCAAAGATGTACAAAGATTCTTGGGGTTTGCCAATTACTATCGGAAATTTATACCAAGGTACTCAGGCCTTACAGCTCCGATAACAGATTGTTTGAAAGGCAAAAAGGCGTTTAAATGGACGGAGGAAGCCCAGAGGGCGTTTGAGAGACTTAAGAACTTGTTTGTGGAGGAAAGATACTTGGCTCACCCAGACCCGTACAAGCCGATGGTCGTGGAAACCGATGCTTCGGACAAAGCGATTGGGGCGGTGCTTCTCCAGGAAGATGACAAAGGGGAACTGAGACCATGTGCCTTTCACTCAAGGAAATTAAACTCGTCAGAACAAAATTATACTATATGGGAGAGAGAGTTGTTGGCAATAAAGGATGCTCTACAAACTTGGCGGCATTTCTTGGAAGGGGCGCAGCATCAGGTGGAGGTACGCACTGATCATAAAAATCTAGAGTACTGGCAGACGGCTCGTCAATTGAACCAACGACAGATTAGGTGGGCGCAATTCTTTGCCAGGTTCAATTTCCGGATTAAGTATGTGTCTAGTGCTCAGAACCAGCGGGCGGATGCATTGTCCCGAAAACCGGAGTATTCCGAAATAGAGACCGGGTTAGAACGGAGATTGATCCTGAGCCCCGAACAACTGCAGCTAGCAACAATGACGGCATTAGAACGGTCAGACTTTCTCCAACAAACGCAGAAGGATGGGTTCGCTCAAGAGAAGAGGAAGGCAATACGTAAGGGGGAAGTCCAAGGGAAGGAGTTTACTGAGAGAGGAGGGCTGCTGTACAAGGGGGAAGCTCTCTATGTGCCAGAGGGAGAGCTTCGTGCGAGGGTGCTGAGACAATGCCATGACAGTCCTACAGCAGGACATTTTGGGCAGTGGAAGACGGAACGTCTGGTATCAAGGGATTTTTGGTGGCCACGGATGCAGGAGGAGGTCAAGGAGTATGTCCGGGCATGTGAAGTGTGCCAACGGTCCAAAAGACCTCGCGAAACACCAGCCGGGCTACTTCAACCACTGCCCACACCACAAGCACCGTGGGAAGGCATTGCTATGGACTTTATCACTGATTTGCCCGAGTCGCAGAAACAGACAGTGGTTTGGGTGGTAGTAGATCTGTTCTCCAAGATGGCACACTTTGTTCCTTGTAAGAAATTACCGTCGGCACAGGAGACCGCGCAACTCTTCATAGAACATGTGTTCAAATTGCATGGATTACCGCAGAAGATTGTGTCTGATAGGGGAACGCAGTTTACCTCCCAGTTTTGGAGGAGACTGATGCAATTGCTGAAGGTGGAGGTGTGCCTCTCATCGGCTCGGCATCCTCAGACAAACGGAGAGGCCGAACGGACGAACGCGACGTTGCAACAGTACCTACGTTGTTACGTGAATTATCAACAGGATGACTGGGTTGGGAAACTAGCGTTGGCTGAGTTTGCTTATAATAATGCCGTGCATGCTTCTACACAGCAGACGCCATTTTTTGCCTGCCATGGGCGACATCCACGGGTGTTTCCGGGTCAGGGTGATGGACTGGCAGTGCCTGCAGCTGAACAGTTCGCAGAAGAAATGGAAGCGTTGCACAGTATTCTGCGAGAACAGCTAGAAAAAGCGAAGGCTCTGTATAAGGCAGAAGCTGATAAACACCGGCAAGTGGGCAAGGAGATAAGGGTAGGGGACCAAGTTTGGCTATCCACTAAAGATTGGCCGAGCAAGGGACGTTGTAAGAAGTTACTGCCGCAACGGGTAGGGCCATTCGAAGTGTTGGAACAAATAAATCCTGTTTCATATAAGTTACGTTTACCAACTTCAATGAAGATGTATCCGGTGTTCCATCGGTCACTCTTATCGCCAGTAACGCCAAGACACCGGTATCAGAAGAGGAAGGAGCCACCACCTTTGCCCATCTGGGTGGAGGGTGAACCGGAATATGAAGTGGTTCAGCTATTGGACTCTCGTAGAAGGGGCAGGGGGGTACAGTATTTGGTGGCTTGGAAAGGGTACGGACCAGAGGAGAACTCGTGGGTGAATGCGAGTGATATACATGCATCTAGGCTGCAGAGAGAGTTTCACCGTAGGTACCCTAATAAACCCAAACCCCGGGGTTGGGTAGAGGAGCAGGCAGAACAGGCAGACTGGGAAGCTGAAGTGAATGGTGGGTTTGAAGAGGAGGAAGAAGTAGAAGAGTCGCAACCGGGTTGCAGTTATTGGGGAAGTGAAGAGGGAGAATGGTGGGAGGTATCTCATAACGCCCCAAGTAAGGAAGTGCGGAGGCGGGAGGAAGGAGAGGAGGCCCCTAGAGGGGGGGATGATGTTAGGTTAGAGCCGATAACTAATGAGGCTCAGCTGTCGGACTTGGCTGATAGCCCGGAACTGGAAGGGAGGCTTGCTTTGATAAAGGAACTGGCTGGGAGGGGTGAGCAAATGGCAGAAATAACTCAAACCTCAGAAGAGAGTTTGTCCGAGTCTGTTCCTAGTTCTTTAAAGTTACAGGAACGTAGGAGGGGAGGGTTACAGGATAAGAGGAAATGGCAATTACAGAGAGAGAGGCAGAGGGCGTTGTTCGAGCGTAGGAATAAAAGGAGGTGGACTCACGCTAGAGAGCTAGATGAGTCATCATCTGATTAACTAGTGGTCTTGAGCAGGAAGTTGCAGTCTTTCTTGTGGTTACTTGCCTTTGTTTTTGTCTATTTGGAATAAATCTCACTATTTACACACAGACTGTGTGCTAGCCATTGCTGTTGCTTACACTGTTAAATGGGACGCAGGTGGCGCTGTGGGTTAAACCACAAAGCCCTAGGCTTGCCGATCAGAAGGTCAGCGGTTTGAATCCCCGCGACGGGGCGAGTTCCCGTTGCTCGGTCCCAGCTCCTGCCAACCTAGCAGTTCGAAAGCACGTCAAAGTGCAAATAGTGCAAAAAGTGCAAATAGATAAATACGTACCACTCCAAGCGGGAAGGTAAACAGCGTTTCCATGTGCTGCTCTGGTTCGCCAGAAGTGGCTTTGTCATGCTGGCCACATGACCTGGAAGCTGTACGCCGGCTCCCTCAGTGAATAACACGAGATGAGTGCCCAAACCCCAGAGTTGGTCACGACTGGGCCTAATGTTCGGGGGTCCCTTTACCTTTACACTGTTCAATGTGTCTTAATGCTGCCAACTGTTTCAAGTGTACACTGTTTCCCCCCCCCCCATATATTCAACAAACATCTTCCACTCTCCTCTAAACATATGTTCTTCTTGTTCTCTTAGTCTATATGTCAAGTCTGCAAGCTGTGCATATTCCGTGAGCTTAAGCTGCCATTCCTCTTTGGTTGGGACCTGGCACATTTTCCATTTTTGGCCTAATGAAACAACGGCCGCAGTAGTGGCAGACATGAATCACCTTTTTTGCGGCGTTGTTTTTCAAACTTGGGAGTCCCTGCCATTGCCGGACTACAACTCCCACCGTTCCGATCTAGCAGGACCGGTGGGCAGGGGGTGATGGGGGCTGTAGTCTATAACAGCTGAGCACCCCAGGTTTGAGGAAACACTAGCCTGGCAATTGCAGATCCTTTACAGCAGGCACCCCCAAACTTGGCCCTCCAGATGTTTCAGGGCTACAACTCCCATCATCCAGGGGCTAACAGACCAGTGCTCAGGGATGATGGGAGTTGTAGTCCCAAAACATCTGGAGGGCCAGGTTTGGGGGTGCCTGCTTTACAGGGTCCCCAGGCGAGTTCGAGAGAGCCCAGCAACCCACCCCCCTTTCTCCCTGACCCCAAACTCACCCCACGGCGTCGGCACTGGCGTGGCTTCACCACATTCTTGGTCACCTTGTGGCCCTTGTTCAGGCCCACGGCCATCGGGTAGCGGATTGCCATGGCTAGAGAAAGGAGGGGAGGTTGTTATTACCACGTCTACACTCACCGTACAACAACCCTGTGAGGTAGGCCAAGGCAACCCTTTGGGGCTGAGCGAGGATTTGAAGGTGGTTCTGACTGCATTCTCCCCACAGAAGGCAATGAAAGCCATAACCTTGGGTGGCTTCCCAAGAGGATTTTTATTGGATTTATATACCGCCCTATAACCGGGGGTGTCTCAAGGCAGTTCACGGAATAAAATCAAGATATAAAACCACAAAATACATAATAAAAACACATGAGACACATTCACAGAGGAAGAGGTGGCGAACAATGATGGCTCCCAGCTGTGCATCTGAATAATACCTGGAGCCATGGCGAGGGAGCGTTTCTCAAACAAGGATTCTTGTCCGACTACAACTCCCATCCCATCCCTAGCCAGCAGGACTAGTGGTCAGCGACTGACCAACTCCAAATCTTTCATTATGGCCACAGGGAAGCATGAAAGCACATAGAACATGCCAGTCAAACCTTTGGTGGCACACGTGTCAATTTTAGCAGCACAAGGTCTGGCCACTGAATGATGGGATTTGTAGTCCAACAGCCGCTGGGGACCAGTTTGAGAAGCATGGCTGGGTGACCCTTTGGGCTAGATTTTATATGTGCCTTTCCCCTCTCGCCCCCTTTTAAAGTCATCTAGGCCTGTAACACCCCCATACCTTGTGGCAAGGAGTTCCACAGGGCATAGTCATTTCTTCCTCTTTATTCCACCTCCCAAAAAAAATATTTATTTGATTTTCCACAATAAAATTTACATTCACACCACAACATACTATATAAAAACAAGATTCCCAAGAATCTCCTGGACTTCTCTCCTCCCCTTTGTGGGTCTTATTGTTAACCCTTCTGCATCTTTTATAACAATCCAAATTTATATACCCTGTTTCTCATATTTTAAGACATACCCATAAAATAAGCCATAGCAGGATTTTTAAGCATTCAAGGAATATAAGCCATACCCCGAAAATAAGACATAGTGATAGGCGCAGCAGCACTGCCGGCCGCGGCAGGAGGAGAAGGAAAAAAATAAGACATCCCTTGAAAATAAGCCATAGTGTGTGTTTTTGAGGAAAAAATAAATATAAGACATGTCTTATAATATGAGAAACACGGTATATACAGTATATATCCCTTATATCCATAGCTCATTGTCACATAACGTTACAAGGGAAATTGCAATCCCACTAAGGACTGGAACAGTTCACAATGGGATGGGATATATATGTAAAAAAACACTGTCAAAAGATCAATCCGTTGGCAGGTCTTGCTTGAGCTTCGTTGTGCAATTAGGCTAATTTTATAAAATAAAACTGACAGTAAGTCAAATAACGTGGAGAAACTAAAGTCTAAGCGCGTATCTAAGGGATTTGATTCAGGAACGCAAGGGGAAGATCGGAAGCCCTGTAAAACCTCATCACAAATGTATACACAAAGCAAGTATGAATAATTGCTTATTTTTCATTTTGCCTATTGTACATTTCTGTTTTAAAGTTTTCAACCAACAAAAAAGGAAGTGTTCACGATGGTTTTTATGATAAATTGCCAACATTCCTTATTAAAGCTTTCTGACTTTTCTGGTCATTTTTGCCATTTCGGCATAATCCGTCCACCATTTCTTCCCCTTTAGGTCTCCCAATTTCCAGAGGGAGCCTGGGGGACAACCTGTGGACCCCCCCCCCCGACGGGACTCTCCAACTCCCATGATGCTCAGGGGCCACGCTCTGCCTCCAGCTGCCCCCCCATGGCCTATTAAGAGTATCAATGGGACCCGGACTGGCCCTGGAAGGGGCTGCCTCCTCCGTCCCGCCTCGGCCGGGGGCCCCTCGTGTCCCGCGGGCTCCCCGCCGCCCGCCCCGCCGCCCCTCGCCGGCGGATGGACGCGGATTCTCCCTCGCCGCCCCGGCGGAGCTCACCTGCTGCAGCTACTGCTCCGTCCAAGCCCCGCCGGAAAAAGGAGAGCCGGAAAGGAAGGAAGCGGCTACTGCGCGTGCGCGACCGAGCCGGCCGGGGAAACCATAGAGACGCCCGCTTCCCAGAGAGGACGGGCGTGATTGGCCTGACCCGGAAGCTCCCGGCGTTTTCATTTCCGGCTTCGACGCAGCGATGGCGGCCGCGGCTCCGGTGATGCCGGTTCCCCGCGCGGAGCTGAAGCTGGTCCGGCTGCTGAGCCGCTGCGAGGCGCTGGCGGCCGACCGGCGCGAGCCGGACGAGTGGCGCCTGGAGAAGGTCGGTGCGCGGCGGCCGAGGGGCGGGGACCCAGAATGCACGGCGGGGTTGCCATGGGAGCGGGGAGCCGCCCCCTTTGGATCGCTGCCTGGCAGGCAGGCATCCGGCAGGTGCAGCTTGTCCTGCAAACAGCCGCACCTGTAGGCCGCCTGCCTGCGTCGCAGGTGTCATTATTATTAATGTTTATTATTATTTGTTGTGTTATTGATCATTATTATTCATAGCTATTATGAATAATGTTTAGGGAAGCTTTTCATGTTTAATGTTGTTGTTGTTGTTTAGTCGTTTAGTCATGTCCGACTCTTTGTGACCCCATGGACCAGAGCACGCCAGGCACTCCTGTCTTGCACTGCCTCCCGCAGTTTGGTCAAACTCATGTTTGTAGCTTCGAGAACACTGTCCAACCATCTCGTCCTCTGTCGTCCCCTTCTCCTAGTGCCCTCCATCTTTCCCAACATCAGGGTCTTTTCCAGGGAGTCTTCTCTTCTCATGAGGTGGCCAAAGTATTGGAGCCTCAGCTTCAGGATCTGTCCTTCCAGTGAGCACTCAGGGGCCCATCTTCCTGAGGGGCTCATCTTCCAGCGCCATAACTTTTATATGCCTGTTGTCTTTGTCCATGGAGTTTTCTTGGCAGGGATACTGGAGTGGCTTGCCAATTCCTTCTCCAGGTGGATCACGTTTGCTCAAAACATAACTTCTCTAAGTTATTTAAGCCCCTTCGCCACGACAAGGCAGTGATCCATGAAGGGGTCATGTTTAATAGATTATTGTATTTTAATTATGCATTTGCTTAAGTGCTTATTCACTTTCATTTGTGAACCATTCCTCATAGTATTGCAAAACAAATATTCACAATAAAGGACCTGCATTTGTACGAACCCAGATGGTTTAGTGTGGCAGCACCTGAATTATGGAATCATCATCATCATCATCATCATAATGTTATTTATACCCTGCCCATCTGTCTGCCCTATTATGGAATAATACTACTACTACTACTAATAATAATAATATTGTTATTTATAGCCTACCCACCTGCCTGCGTTGCCTCAACCACTCTGTGCGGCTTCCAACATGTATAAAAAATAATAATTCACATTTTAAAGCAGGTATCCCCAAACACCCTCCAGATGTTTTGGACTACAATTCCCATCTTCCCCGACCACTGGTCCTGTTAGCTAAGGATCATGGGAGTTGTAGGCCAAAACATCTGGAGGGCCGCAGTTTGGGGGTGCCTGTTTTAAAGCTTCCCTGTACAGGGCTTGCTCCTTGCTGTCCTTCCATGTTGCAGGTGAAGACTGCTTCATACCCTCCAACATTTCTCTGATTAAAATAAGGACATCATATTCAATAAAAATAACAATACAGTAGTAATAATAACTAATATTTATTAGTTATGCCCCACCCATCTGGCTGGGTTACCCAGCCATTCTGGACAGCTTCCAACATAGATAAAAGCATAATAAAACACGAAACCTTAAAAGGCTTCCCTATCCAGGGCTGCCTTCAGATGTCTTCTAAAGGTTACTCCTTGACATCTGACGCCAGGCAGGCAACTTCAATGTGCCTGATTCAAATATTCCTGTTTAGGCAGGTCTTCCCAGATGCTTAGAAAATGAGGTAATTGTAATCTGTTTTAGCATTTTAATTTTCTGTGTTCTTAAGTAGGGTTTGTTTCTCAGTTTTGTAAACTGCTTTGAGGGGTGTTGGTTTTTGTTTTTGTTTGCAATGAAGTGGTGTATGCATTTTATTAAATCAGATTTTGTTTTTGTTTTTTAATATGCAATTTCATATACTCTCATGATTATAAGAATTTAAAAATAACAATTATACTTTCACTTGTTAAAAGAATTAAAAAATATTTCCTATATTATAAACAACTTCAAATCCAATAAGTCTGGAGTGAAGATCACTTAAATGGCTCAATGTAAATTTACAAGAAGATGTGCATTATTTATAAACAGTCTTTGCTATTACTATCAGCAGTTGTGTTTTGTTACTTACTAATTGTTATGCTGCCCTGTTGCTCAAAGAAGTTCATGGAGCAGCTTAGCAATGAGTATTTTTTAAAGAAAAAATTAAGTACAAATTAAAACGTAAAGGCACAAGATTAAAGGCAACAGAAATGCCACAACGCAGATTTAAAAGCAGAGTTTGCATAAAAGACCCTGGGACAGCTCCCCACACTTTGGTTTCCAATGGGTGGTGATGTTTGAAACAGTTGTGACTGTTTGCACTGGCCCAGGCTCACCCAGCGTGGTCCCATGGTTGATGCTGCTCGAAAGGGTCCTTTTTTGTTTATTTGCTACTAATGTTATTATTAATCATCTTCCACACACACATCTCAAGGCGATGTACAAAATGCAAAATCAGTAGACAAATAGCTTCAGCAACAGATAAATTTCATGCCAAAAATATCAGCAGGTACATTTAAGAAAAATTCAAAACCGATATCCCTTGGCAGAGAACCTTCTCACCCAGCTGGGAAAACTTGTGTCTTCTGTCGTTTCTCAGCAGGTACATTAAACAATTGGCTCTGCCCCCTTAACCACCATTTCCCACGTGGCTCCAGGTGATTTTTTGAAGTTCTTATTCAAAAGGAAAGCAGGCCCTCCCTGCAGACCTCAATTCCTCCCATTCCTGCATTAGATCCCACATTCCAGCTACCAGTCTTGGCCTTACGTCCATGTAACAGATGCAGGAAATCTGAAAACGCACAAGAAAATATCCGAGGTCGTATTGTAGCAAAAATGGAGAGGTGGTTTTAAATGCACCCACCCACGGAATGCCATCGAAAGAGTCCTTTTTAAGCTGGGGGCGGGGAGGAGGTTTGGTGGCGCCCCTAACCACGAGGTTGTAATATTAGAAGATTTTTGAAGCGTTGGCAACCTTCCAACCATGCAAGGCGACCTCATGGAATGTCCTGCCACCCGCCACCCGGTCACCACTGGGTGTCGCCCTCGGCCTAAGGGGACTCCGTTCTAGCTTTGCCTTGAGAGGACCTTGACAGAGCGAGCTTCTCTCTCTCCCCCCCCCCATTGCTATCAAGCTGCCACGTCATGTGTCCATTCAGAGCCAGAGGGTTGTTGTGCCCTCGCGGTCTCCCTCCACCGTTGGAGGCAGGGAACGTCTCTTAAGTCATCATGCTCTGCTAGGAATCACCAGCGGGGAGCGGGGCTGCTGCTGCTACAGTCAAGCCCTGCTTCCAGGTGTCAAAAGAAATCACACCATTATCACAATTAAATTTTTAAATTCCGAATCTTTTTTAATAAAAAAATAGTTACTAAATTTCCATTTTATATTATTAAAATGCAATAACATTTTCCCATGATATTGATTCAATTGAAATGTCAAGCTCCTTCCCTTCCCCAACCCATGGTTACCTGAATTATGTTTTTAATCTTTTAGCATTTGTACATTTCCCTCCTTACTTCTCTGCACCCTCATATATCAAAAGGATAGCCAGTATGTATAAAGAGGTATACAGTGGTGCCTCGCAAGACGGATTTAATTCGTTCCACGAGTCAATTCGTTTTGCGAAAAATTGCTCTTGTGAATGGCGGTTTCCCATAGGAATGCATTGAAATTTCTTTTTTTGCCCATAGGAACGCATTAATTAAATTTCAATGCATTCCTATGGGAAACCTTGATTCGCAAGACGAATTTTTCGCAAAACACTCCAAGCCCTCAGGGCAGGGCACAACCTTAAAGTATAAAATTAAAAACACAGCTTATGTCAGCTTCTGACGAAGACCCACCAATGGGAGGGAGTTCAACTGCCAAGGGATGCAAAATCACACCTGGTTTGGGGGCTGGCGATTCCCCTCTCTGCCCAAGGAGTTGGGGAAACGTTGAATAAAGTGTTGGTCGTCTTTATGTCCTTGCCGCAGCCCTGCAGCGGCCGGGTTAAGGCTGTGAAGAAGTGCAGCAACGAAAAGCCCCTTTCAAATGCCCTAAATAGGTTACTTGGCAGGTTTCTGTGGCATGTCCAAACCGAATGCCTGTCTGGGCTGCTCCTTAGCTTCTGGCCCAATGTTGCTCACACCAGTTCCCTCTCGTTTCTTTCCCAGTACGTCTCTGCCCTGGAGGAGATGCTCCTTGACCTCAAGAAACACTCCAGGTGAGTTCCTTTCCCTAGTGGGATCTGCAGAGGTCTGAGAATCATAGAATTCTGCAAGGCAGAAATCTCAACAAAAGCTTAAACACCTCCAAGAAAGGAGAGTCTGCCACCTTCTGAGGGAGTCCGTTCTCCTTCCGAACAGCTCTTGCCTTCAGAAAGTTCATCCTGGCGCTTAGTTGGAATCTCCTTTCTTAGAACTTGAAGGCCTGGGTTCGAGACGCAGCCCTTCAGATATTTGAAGATGGCTCTCCTGTCTCCTCCCAGTCTCTTCTCCGGGCTAAACACTTCCAACTTCTTTAACCGTTCCTCGTAAGGCTTGGGTCCCCAGACCCTTGATCGTCTTGGTCGCCCTCCTTCGAATGCCCTCCAGCTTGTCAATACTCTCTGGAGGTACCCAGAACTGAACTCGGGACTCCAGGTGGGGTCTGTCCAAGGCAGAATAGCCCCTTGATCTGGACATTAGACTTCTCTTGATGCAGCTTATAACAGCACTCTTTTTTTTCCTGCTGCTGCATCACACAGTTGACCTCAAGGGCCTTCTCCAGACTCTTAGCAAAACAGATGTAGGAACAGAGGAAACTGCTTCCTGCCAAGTCAGACTATTGGCTAACCTAGCTCAGTATTGTCTGCACTGACTGGCAGGTGCTCTCCAGGGTTTCAGGCATGGGGAGACCCGGGATGCCAGAGACCAGGCAGTCCACCGTTCTGATCCAGCCGCTTTCCTTAACGTCCTGATGTTTCCCCTTTCAGCAAACCTGCTCCCGAGGTGCTGAACGAATATTCCCGCAAGGTGGATTTCCTGAAGGGGCTGCTGGAAGCAGACAAGCTGGTAAGGCCTTGTGTGTAGAGGGGGGAGAGGTCCTTCTCGACGTCCTCCGAGGTGGTCCTTCTCCCCGATAGCAGATGGCCAGGTGGGCTGCATCGTCGCAAGCCCTTTTCTCTCTCCCGGTCTCTCTCTCTCTCTCTTTTCCTCCGCAGTCGTCGTCTTCCGAAAAGGCCCTGGCCAACCAGTTCCTGGCCCCCGGGAGAACCCCCACCACCACTAAGGAGAGGACGCCGGCCACCAAGACAGTGCACCTGCAGACCAAGGCCCGCTACACGGGCGAGATGAGGAACGAGCTGCTTGGTACAGTTATGTCTCTCCGGCCGAGGCTGGCGCCGGCGGCTCCTCTCACCACTTCCCCCTGGGGGGGTCGCTTGGGCTCGCTGCTTTCTTCACCTTGGCTCTGGCTCTCTGTGTGTGCACCTGTTTCCGTGTGGGGACTCCCCTGATGGCATCTTCTGTCTTTAGGGACAGGCCACGTTCCAGGCAGGGCGATCCTTTTGAGCCGCAGGGCCACATTCCTTTCCGGGAACCAGGGTTAGCTACGTAAGCTGGGTGCCAAATGGCTCCTAAAACCGAGGTTGCAGCCGCTAAAACAGATACAGTCGTACCTTGGTTGTCGAACTTCATCTGTTCCAGGAGTCAAAGCGGTTTGAAAACCAAGGCGCGGCTTCCAATCGGCCGCAGGAGCTCCCTGCGCTCAATCAGAAGCTGCATCAGACATTGGGCTTCCGAAAAATGTTTGCAGACCGGAACGCTCACTTCCGGGTTTGCAGTGTCTGTCAGCCAAAACGTCCGACTTGCGAGGCGCTCGGGATCCAAGGTACGACTGTATCTGGTTGCCATTTTGGGGCAAGTCTTACTTTGCAAAGGATGGACTGACTGTGGTCGATTCTCAGTTAAATTCGGAGGACAACCTTGAGCCGGATTAAGAGCTTTGAGAACTTGGAAGAAGGAAAGTCACTTGATTCAGGGACAGTCCACCAATATATCGGTCAATTCTGACCTCTTTTTCTTACTGGGGACACGGACCATTCATGACGTAAGAATATTTTTCCCCAATGGAGAGCAGGGGGAAGCGAAGACAAGCGACAACAATTTCGCTTTAACGTCATTCGCTGCTCCTCAGGCTGCACGGAAAAAGCATTTTGGTTCCTGAAAGTCATTCTGATTGTGCAGATAAAACAGAACTGATAAAATTCTACAGGATGTGGTCTTAAGTGTGTGAAAACAGTCCAGATCCAAAGATCTCCTGGTGGTGGAGACGTCAGGAGGCATCCAGGCACCTGGGCATCTTCGCTTGGTCACAAGTGGCCAGTAGCCAGCTGCAAAATGCGCCTGGCGCCTGGCTAATTTCAAACCCACGCCTCAGTCTTACCTTCATAATATTAGGCAGGTTTCCACACCTATCCACGCTACCTGAGCTCTAGGAAACATTTTCAGCCATGCCAAAAAAGGCAGCTGCAGAGCTGAGCCAGTGAGAGGTGTGGCCTGGGGAGTGTTGCAGGGGCTGGGTAGAGATGTTCAGATGGCCACATGGAGCCTGACATTCCCTGTTCCTGGGCAAACATAGTTCCTCCAAAAGCCCCAATACCTCCGGCTCCAATTCCCCGCTATCACTGAACGCTCTCTCTCTTCCTCCCTATCTTTCTGCTTCACCAGGACCCCTCACGGCAGCCTGGTAAGTGTCTGCTCAGATCCATGCGTACAAAAGCGCTTCAGAAGGCGCCTTTGTGTCTTTTTGAGGAATTAACTTTGCCCGGTTGTTTTCGGGAGATCCGTTTTTATTTCCAATGGAACTGCTTTCTCCTCTTCTTCGAGTTCGTTTGGGGCGATTCTGTTGCTCGTCGAACCGGTTTTCACAGGGTGGGAGAATTGTAGTTGGAAGGGCCTCAATTCAGTCATGTCTGTTGATTTCAATGGGTCTCCTCTGAGTAGGACCCTGTATCATCCCATCCTTTGGGCGCTCGCTGTTTCTGGCCGTCTGCCAGCTCTTGGGGGGTCTCTGTCGCCCCTTCCCCTGCCTGCCTGCCATTACATTTGGGGCGCTGTGCCTCGACCCTTCCCTCTTTACCCCTGCCCCCCTCAGTCCGCCTGCAGGTCGCCTTCTGCTGGCCTCTGGCCTTTTCTTTGCACCTCTCCCCCAGCTGATGAACACAGACAAAACCTTTTCCTCCTTCCTTCCCCAGATCTGGAGGAGACGAGCCTGAGAAAACGCACGTGAGTGTCACAAGGGACTTTTGCTCTGGGGCAGCGTGACTCAGCAGGTGTCCTTTGTTCTATTTGGGGAGGCCGGGTTTTGATGGGGGGCAGGAAGGGGAGGGCGGGGCTATCCTGGCTTGCTCTGCCAGGAACACAACGTGTGTACCAGCCCGGGGGAGGGGGGGGAGATAGGCAGTTGCACAATGTGGGCCTTGGGCTGGAAGAAGGGTCTTCTATCCTTTGAACTGGGAGGTATGAGAAGTTCCACAAAAAGCTCAACAACTTTGGCTTCCTAAAAAAAGCTCAACCGCTTAGGTCCACCCAACAACAATGGGTAGATCAAATCACTTCCAGTTTTTTAATACTGTGAGCAGATCGCAGTCTATTGGGAGTTGGACGCCCCTGTACTATATAATAAAAAGGTAAGAATGTTGTCATGCTGCTGTTCACTTGGTCACAGGCAGGTGGTGCTGTGCAGTACAGCTTGAAGAAGAGAGCTGGTGGGCGGGTGGTCCAGGCAAGCGGGGGGGGGGGGGATCCAGAGCAGACTGCAGCAGCTCCCCCCGATCCACTGGCTCCTTGAGGCCTGCCAGCCCCGGGGCCCCTGTCTTCTGGGATTGTTGGGGGGAGGAGTAGGTGTGCCTGGCGAGCGAAGTGACCAGTGGCACAGCCCCTAGTGCAAATGTAAGGAGGGCGCTCTCTCGCTCTCTCTCTCTCTCTCCTCTCTCTCTCTCTCTCTCTCTCTCTCTCTCTTGATACACCCCAGGGGCCCCCTCCCGGATGAAAAGCAGTCGGCCGCCGAGCTGGACGCCGTCCTGCAACACCACCACAGCATCCAGGAGAAGCTGGCCGAGGAGATGTTGCACCTGGCGCGCAACCTCAAGAACACACCCTGGTGGGCGCAGAACGTGATCAAGCAAGACAACCAGGTGAGGCGGGTACTCAAGAGATGGGGTGGGGGGGAGAGAATGGCTTGTGAATACCCTTGCCTGCCCCCCGCCACCCCCTAGTTGCACAGGTTGTAACTCCGTATCCGCACCCCCTTTCAGACTCTGTCCCCACTCGCTCAAGCTGGCCGACCACAACTTCGAGAAGCTGAAGGACGAGTCCGACCGCCTGGAGCAGCATGCCAAGAAGTCCGTCAAACTGGCTCCTCTGGCTGATGCTCATCGTCGTCTGCTTCATCTTCATCAGTATGATCCTCTTCATCCGCATCTTCCCCAAGCTCAGGTGATTCCGGAGCCGCGGGCGGCAACCTGGCCACACCTCAGTTCACCGTTGCCCACAAAGTCCAAGGCCCCCCGGCACTTCTCTGGCGGAGTCTCTGAAGACACTCGCTGGAAGGGAGCTCCTGGCGCTTCTCTGAAAGAGTCTCTGAAGACACTGGCCGGAAGGGAGCTCCGTTCCTGCTGGAACATGACTCATTTTGACCGCTTTGGGAGGAACGGCCTGCCTGCTTATATGGTTGACAAAGGGGAGGCTCCTTCAGCTCCTAAGCTGGGCCTGAGCAGGGAGCGCAGCCAGGGGTTCAAGCCGTGGGCGTTTGGGACCTGGGGGTGGACTGGGCATGGTTTTCTCAGGCAGAGGCGGAGTTGCCAGACCAGGGGGATAATCCGACAGAAACGGCTCACCTTCCTTCTTCCTCCTGACTGCTTGCAGGGAGCTGAGTCTCTGGATGAGGCTAAACATTCTGTCATCGTGTAAGGCACCCCGTATCTCCCCCCCCCAAAAAGTGCACCTTCACTGCTTAGCTGCCATTTGGGGATGGCCTGGAAGGAGGGATCTGAGGCCGTTGGGGTTTCGTTTGTCTCTGAGGTCCTGCCGCCCGTAGAGGAATAACCAAGACTCTGGAGGTGGGGGGATTCTTGGCTGACAAGTTGGGGCAGGTTTTTTTTTGGGGGGGGGGAAATCACCTATCCTGTTCTTCTCCCCAAAAAGCCCTAAGTCCTAAACATTCCAGTATAAGGACTCCGCCACCTTTCGCTCTTCTTTCTCCCTTCCAGCCAAAAAGGAAAATACAACTTGGCCTTGGGTGGAGGTGTGTGTGTGTGTGTGTGTGTGTGTGTGTGTGTGTGTGTGTGTGTGTGTCAGTGTGTCAGCCACAGTTCTTACATCTGGGGTTAGACTGGATCTGCCACAGCGGCAGCAGGGGGAACGAGGGGAAGAGGGCTTTGGGGCGGCTGCCGGAGGCACCTCCCTGTTTTGAGAGCAAAGGCGTCCCCACCTCACAACGGCGGTGAATCACCTGCAGAAAGAGGCACCGCTCCCCAGTGGGGGCCTCGCCCTGCCGCTTGCCAAGCGCACACAGTCAGCTTGGCAGCTGAGCCAAGAGAGGCACAGTCCCCCCAGGGGGGAGAGGCTCTGTGTCGCCCCCACCTCCACGTGCTGCTGCTGCTCCCCTGTGCCGGAGCGATGAGCCTCTGCTTGCCCCCCGCCGCACGGAAAATGTGCCTCGGCCTGCCGGCGAGGGAGCCAAATGATGCATTGCCAGCCAGCCTGCCTGCCGCCACTCACACATTAAAAACAAAACCCGACTCGCTGCCACGGTGTGATTCTTTTGTGCGTGCGGCCTGGGCGGTTTGGGGGCAGCGGCGAGTCACCTGCAGCCCTCTTTGACGTGGGACTTTGCGCTCAGCGGTGGAGAGTTAAACTGCGGAACTCCCCTCCGTGGGAGGCAGCTTAACCGGAGACGCCTTGGCGCCTTCTGCCTGCCAAGCAGGTGTCCTGCCCATGGAGGGACAGCTTGAGACGCCTCTGCCACAACAGGAGCCTTTGGAGCTTCCTGCTCCGGACGAGGGACACTTCTGGGAAGCCCTTAATTTTCTTCACACCTAAGGTGGCAGGATCCTCATCCTGCCGGCGCTTTCCCCGCCTGGAAGGAAGCGGGAAGGGAGGGTGCGATGATGCAGAAGCCGTCTTGGTGTTCCCAGGCTCGCAGGAACCAGAGAGGGGTCAGCTTCCCAAGCTCTTGGTGCCAACGGCTGGTGACAGAGGAGGATATCCTCTGCCGGGGGAACTTTCCAGGCCATGGGTCCTGGCGGGCTGGGGCAGGGGTGGGGAGAGCCAAGGGGGAGGCAGAAGGGGCCTCAAACTGCTTCCCTTTTGGGGTTGGGTCTGCTGGACTGGGCTCTGGATCTTGAGAAAATGCCACCAGAGTTTGATCTCTGTCCATGATAGAGATAGGCCTTTGTAAGTGAGATAGGGGACAAGGAGGAGCCATTAAGAGCACAGGAGGTCCCCGCCGGGCCAGGGTTCAAATCTCCACTCAGCACAAAGCTCGCTGGGTGACCCTCGAGCCAGTCACTTCTCAGGCCCTTTCCCTACAATGCAGGGTTGTCGCAATGATAGCCTGGGGAAGGGAAGAACCACACACATTCTCTTGAGCTCCCTGGGAGGCGAGAAAGGGGATACAAAGGTAAAAATAAATTAATTGGGCAGGGGTGGGGATTGATTTCATAAATTATTATTTCATAAATTGATTTTTTTTAAAATAATCCTAAAGCTGATTTATGAGAAAGCTAAAGCAATGACTATCAATTGGGGGGGGGAGAGATGATTTAAAACTTTGAACAAGATAATAATGGACTAAATGCTGATTGAAATGGGTGATCAGCTTTCGAACACCCGGCAAGGCCTTGCGAGGGAAGCCCCACAGAGAGCGCGTTGCAGCAGTCCAGCCCGGAAGTAACCAATGCACAAACAATGGCTGCTGTCGAAGCAAAAGATATCCAATTGACCCATGGAAGGAGCAGGGTGGAAAGGGAGGTCTCGGAAGATTCAGTTGCCATCAGAGGAGACAGAAAAGTCCCCCCCCCACCTCCCCCACCTCATTAACAAAGGGGAGGAAAGTGAGTGTCGCAAGTTACTGCTCTCTGTCGGCAACCCACCTTGAGATTCCCGGCGACGGGAAGAATATAATTTCTTTCAGCGACCAGATTCCAGTTACTGGTTTTTGTGTGTGTGTGTTTGTGGTGGTATCTAGGTGACTGCTGAAAGGGGGGGAAATTACCAGTGGAAATGGCTCTTTTGCGTGAGAGAGGATGCCGAGGGGATTCCGGGCAGGGGGGCGTCTCCGGGCCCCAGGGAGGCAAGTGGCCTGGCGCCAGAAACATGCCTGGGAAAAGGTCTGCCGAGCACCTGCTTTGCATTCAAGAGACCCCAAGGAAGGCTGGGAGTCCAAAAACATGGAGAGCCAATAAATAATAATAATTATTATTTATTTATACCACGCCCATCTGGCTGGGTTTCCCCAGCCACTCTGGGCAGCTCCCAACAAAATACTAAAAATACAATCAAACATTAAAAACTTCCCTAAACAGGGCTGCCTTCAGATGTCTTCTAAAAGTCTGGTAGTTGTTTTTCTCTTTGACATCTGGTGAGAGGGCGTTCCACAGGGCGGGCGCCACCACTGAGAAGGCCCTCTGCCTGGTTCCCTGTAACCTCGCTTCTCACAAGGAGGGAACTGCCAGAAGGCCCTCAGGAGAGTGTCAGGGGTGGAGATGCTCCTTCAGGGATACTGGGCCGTTTAGGGCTTTAAAGGTCAGCACCAACACTTTGAATTGTGCTTGGGAGCCAAGGAAGGTCTTTCAAGACCAGTGTTATATGGTCTCTACTCCCAGTCCCCAGTCTAGCTGCCACATTCTGGATTAGTTGCAGTTTCTGGGTCACCTTCAAAGGTAGCCCCACGGAGAGTGCATGGCAGTAGTCCAAGCGGGAGATAACCAGAGCATGCACCACTCTGGCCAGACTGCGGACAGGGAGGGTCTCATCCTGTGTACCAGATGGAGCTGGTAGAGAGCTGCCCTGGACACAGAACTGACCTGCGCCTCCATGGACAGCAGTGAGTCCAAAATGACTCCCAGGCTGCGCACCTGGTCCTTCGGGGGTACAGCTGCCCCATTCTGGCTGCTCTGTTCCCAGAGGTGCTCAGGCCCCATTCTGGCATGTAGCCCCCCCTCCCGCCCCCTCCAATTGGGGGCTGGGTTCTCCTCCCCAATTGGTGGAGGGTGGAGAAAGGACAATTGGTGCCCTTTGGTTTGCCCTTGCAGAGAACGTAAGAAGAGAAGAACAGGGTCCCATCCTGTTCTCGCAGGGGCCAGTCAGGCCCCCCCCCCGAAGCCAGCAAGGAGGAGCTCAGCACTACTACTACTACAACTCTCCCCACCTGCAGTTTGCAGGAACTGGGGTTATTATTACGATTTATTAAACTGGTGTGCTCTGGTCCGTGGGGTCACAAAGAATCGGATGCGACTAAATGACTAAACGACAACAAAAGTTGTATACTGCCAGTCTCAAGGTGGTTCACAGCATAAAACCAGAATAGCAGAATAAAAATAAATGATATCCCACCCCAAAACACATTCTTAAAGGGCATCAGATGTCAATCAGCCCAAGGCCTGCTTGAAGAGGAACAGGAAGATGGAGCAAGCTTGTCCTCAGATGACCTGATTCAAAGGGCGAGAAATGGGATTCCGACCTCAGAAAGTTATTCCTAATGTTCAAAGCCGTTTGGCTGTGGGGCTGCCTCAGAAGGTGATGGACTCTCCTTCCTTGTTTTTTCTTTTTTAACAAAATAGGGGTTGAATGGCCAGGGATTCTTTAGCTGAGATTCCTGCACCTGTGGGGGTTGGAGTAGATGACCCCCAGGGGTCCCTTCCGACTACAGTTCTGTGATTCTATGCTAGTCCTATCTAGCAATGGCAGCAGCTTTTAATTCCAATTGGAGGCCCAAGGCTGCCTTATTATTATTATTAAATTCATTTCTCTATGGCTTTATATCTTCAAGAAAAAAATAATCTCAAAGCTGTTGACAACACATAATAATAATAATAATAATAATAATAATAATAATAATAATATTAGAATCATAGAATCATAGAATCATAGAGTTGGAAGAGACCACAAGGGCCATCCAGTCCAACCCCCTACCAAGCAGGAAACACCATCAAAGCATTCTTGACATATGCCTGTCAAGCCTCTGCTTAAAGACCTCCAAAGAAGAAGACTCCACCACACTTCTTGGCAGCAAATTCCACTGCCGAACAGCTCTTACTGTCAGGAAGTTCTTCCTAATGTTTAGGTGGAATCTTCTTTCTTGAAGTTTGAATCCATTGCTCCGTGTCCGCTTCTCTGGAGCAGCAGAAAACAATCTTTCACCCTCCTCCATATGACATCCTTTCATATATTTGAAAATGGCTATCATATCACCCCTTAACCCTAATCATATCACCCCTTAATTATTTATACCCCGCCCATTAAAATCGAGAATAAAAAAATATAGCAACTATAACGTACGCAATCAAAGCAACATTAATGAACAGGAAACGAAAATATTACCGTAAAGGTTTCGAAACAAAACATTACAGTACAAAGGTCAACTGCAGAAGAACGTATTGAACATGGCAAAGTCTCTCCCCCCCCCCCCCCCGGCAAACTGAACATTTTGGAAGAAAACATTACAAGACACCATATATAAAATATATGCTCGTTAAAACAGCATGATTAAATTGTGAATGAGAGAGGGGGGGTTGTTCCTGAACGATAGGCCGGGTTGGGATTATTTTAGCGCAGGTTGCAAACCGCAAAACAAAAGACAGGAAAACCAAATTGTGCATGAGTAAGACTGTTAACCCATTAACCCGGAGGCCTCCCTGGATGTGGTTTAGTGGTGGAGAAATTGTTTTGAAGGCCCAGGTGTCAAAAAAGGTTATTTCATGTCTGCCACTACTGCGACCCGTGTTTCGTTAGCCCCAACATGGAAAATGAGAGAGGTCCCAACCAAAGAAGAATGGCAACTTAAATTGACGGAAAATGCGCAGCTTGCGGACTTAACATGTAGAAGAAGAGAACCAGAAGAACATAACATTTAGAGAAAATTGGATTTCATTGCATATATGGGAAATAACTCTACAGCTGAAAACGCTGGCAACATTAAGATAAATTCAACTGGGTAAATAAGCTTTGGTGGATGCAATCACGGAATGCCGAATTGTAGTTTCTATAAAATATGCAGGGATTTATGATATGTAAAATGGAAAGAGAAGAAAGGAAGTCATTGACACCTTAAGGATGTAAAAAGTATTTTAAACTGTGAAACAGAAAATGTAATAAAAATTATATACAAAAAAAGAAAAATGGTTTCGAAGAGGAACGAGCGAGGGCCCTTGAGTTTAGCAGGCCCCGTTGAGGGAGTATCTTGACGGGTTAATAACGCGATAAGGCAAAATTAATAAATAACCCAGTTCTGGATCCACAGCGCCCAGTGGCAGGGAGGTTCTGAGTCATGCCTGGCTGATGGGATGCAGTCCAGTGTTTTGGACGGTCATGTGGCAGGTTGGGTAACAGGTTGGGTTTCTGGTTAATAGCGTGCATTCTTTTCATATAATTAACCTGCTCCTAGGCGGCCTGGCAATGAGGGCAAAGTCAGGATTTGCCCAACTGGGCACCTTCCAGATAGAATAATAGAATCATAGAGTTGGAAGAGACCACAAGAGCCATCCAGTCCAACCCCCTGCCAAGCAGGAAACACCATCAAAGCATTCCTGACAGATGGCTGTCAAGCCTCTGCTTAAAGACCTCCAAAGAAGGAGACTCCACCACACTCCTTGGCAGCAAATTCCACTGCCGAACAGGTCTTACTGTCAGGAAGTTCTTCCTAATGTTTAGGTGGAATCTTCTTTCTTGTAGTTTGAATCCATTGCTCCGTGTCCGCTTCTCTGGAGCAGCAGAAAACAACCTTTCACCCTCCTCTATATGACATCCTTTTATATATTTGAACATGGCTATCATATCACCCCTTAACCTTCTCTTCTCCGGGCTAAACACACCCAGCTCCCTAAACAAAGGCATTGTTTCCAGGCCTTTGACCATTTTGGTTGCCCTCCTCTGGATACGTTCCAGCTTGTCAGTATCCTTCTTGAACTGGGGTGCCCAGAACTGGACACAGTACTCCAGGTGAGGTCTGACCAGAGCAGAATACAGTGGTACTATTACTTCCCTTGATACTTCCCAGATGTTCTGGACTATAACTCCCAGCAGCTAGTTGTGTCAGGCAGAAGGGAGTTGTAGTTTTTATTTTTATTATTAGGTATTTTAATTATTGTTTGATTTTATACTGTTATATATTTGATGTTAGTTGCCCTGAGCCCAGTTTCGGCTGGGGAGGGCGGGATACAAATAAAAGTTGTTTATTGTTATTATTATTATTTTTAGGTATTTTGTGGTTTCTTATCTTGATTTTATTCTGTGAACCGCCCTGAGACCCCCAGGTATAGGGCAGTATATAAATTCAAGAAATACAGTGGTCCCTTGGTTCTCAAACGCCTTGAGACTCAAACAACATGGAACCCAAACACTGCAAACCCGGAAGGAAGTGTTCCGGTTTGCGAACTTTTTTTGGAAGCCGAATGTGCTCCATTTTGAGTTTTACGCTTCCGATTTGAGTGCCACACTTCCGTTTTGAGTGTTACGCTGAGGTCTGTCTGTTTTTGCTATTTATTTTGTGTTTTTGTGACTGTGCGGAACCTAGTTCAGCTACTGATTGATTGATTGCGTGACTGCAGTACATTGTTTATTGCTTTCATTTTATGGATCAATGGTCTCGTTAGTAAAAGTCATGTTCAACTGCTGTTTTAGGGATTGTTTTTAAAAGCCTGGAACAGATTAATCTGTTTTGCATTCCTTTCTATGGGAAAGTGCACCTTGGTTTTGGAACGCTTTGGTTATGGAACAGATTTCCGGAATGAATTCAGTTTGAGAACCAAGGTACAATAATAATAATAATAATAATAATAATAATAATAATAATAATAATAATGGCATAAGTTCCGCAGGCGCCGAGAATAAACACAGGTCAGGCAGCTGAGGTTTTTGTTGCTTTTCTCTCCCTTGGTTGCCAGGAAATCAGTTTGCAAAGGATTTGCAAGCGTTGCAAAGGGCCAAAACAGCCTTAGGTCCCTGCGTTTAAACCCAGCTCTCTTGGGGAAGGAAATTGGAGGAAGCTTCATGTTTTGGAAGCTCTGAGGCAGACAAAATGGAAGGTTTTGCGCGGTGCAGAGTTAAAACCCATGGAATTTGCCCTTTGGAGAGGCGATGAGGGCTGGCAGCTTGGACGGCATTCAAAGAGGATTAGACAAAATTCACGGAAGAGGAGGCGATCAATAGTTATGTTCTGCCTCCACTGTGGGGAGAGTGCGCCTCTGGATGATAATAACATAGAATCAAGGCATTTTAGACTTGGAAGGGGACCCCAAGGGTCATCTAGTCCAACGCCCTGCAATGCAGGGGTCTCAACTAAAACAACCTCTGCTTTAAAAGCTCCCAGGAAGGAGAATCCATCACAGTCTATCCAACGGTCGAACAGCTCTTACTGTCAGAAAGATTTTCTATATGTTAAGTTGGAATCTCCTTCCTTGTCACTTGAAGCCACGGGTTCGAGTCCTGTCCTCCAGAGCAGGATAAAACAAGCTTTGTTCCCTCTTCCATGGGACAGCCCTTGAGATATTGGAAGATGGCTCTCCTATCTCCTCTCACTCCCCTCTTTCTGAGGCTAAACATCCTCAGCTCCTTCAACCGTTCCTCATCAGGTTTCCAGACCCTGGATCATCTCGGTCGCCCTCCTCTGCCCACCTTCCAGCTTGTCCACATCCTTCTTAAATTGTGGTGCCCAGAATTGGACACAGGATTCCAGGTGGGGTCTGACCAAGGCACAAGAGCCCTCTCCCCTCCAATACTTTCCCCCCGTCTTGGCTCAGACTACCTCACAGGGTGGTTGTGAGGGGGGGAAGGGGAAGTCATTTAATTAGCAGGATGGGTGCATATGCAACACGTGGTAATGAATGCACGTCGAATCATTAATTGCCCCCTGTTAATCATGCCCGCAGGGGTAGCTCAGTTGGTAGAGCGGGAGACTCTTAATCTCTGGGTCGCGAGTTCGAGCCCCACGTTGGGCAAAAGATTCTTGCACTGCAGGGGGTTGGACTAGATGACTCTCAGGGTCCCTTTCCAACTCTGAATTCATAGATGCCCAGTGTCTTGTGCAATTAATACAGTAATATGTTTCCACGCCCCCTGCTATTTTCTTACTGCAAACGAATTCTTACTCAGATCAGGCTTCGTTATTCTCATTAATAAAAGCTTAATCCCCCACGGTTTTGAATAGTTAAGAAATTAACCCCGCATTACTTGCTACTAATATGTTGCCACATTCTCATGAATAACATCCAACACCCGCGACCCCTTATTCCCTGCAGATAACCATTCAACCCCTAAAGAGAGGCGTCATTCATCTATTCTTCTTTGTAATTAATCTATTCTTCTTTGTAATTAACAAGCAAATTAACCCACTGGTATCCTCCGTTATTACAACACAAGTCAGCCTCTGCTTGCTGTTCTTGTGAGCTGGTTAATTAACGCCTCGCTTCCTATTACTAACAGTAATTAATACATTTAAATCCTCTTTGCTGTCCTCATCAAGCAATCAGATGCCCCCTTCTGAATTTCTCCAGTCAACAATAAGAGGAAAGTGGCCCATATTTATTCGTCAACGGGGTGCTTAATTAATAAATCAATTAATGAATGATCAGGCTCCTCCTTTCCCCCAGTTGGAATAGCTAATCCTATGTCTGCTCAGAAGTAAGAAGGGTTAGGATTGCAACCGTGACACATAAATAAATACCTCCCCCACCGCTCATTAACGATCAGTTCCTAATGACTCAAGCAGTGCCCCTTCGGCCGCCGATTAATTAGCCCATTTGTTTCAATTTCTTACCTGGTTACATTTTCTTAACATTTATTAAGCCTGTGCATGTTCGTTAATATGACTACTACTGCCAGCCATTAATTATTTTTAAGGGAAACTGTAAATAATGGTCATTAAGGGAGCCAATAATAATAGTAATAATTAAAATAAGGAAAACCAGATGGCTTTCAAGGAAACCAATCATAATTTAAGGAAATCCACAATTCGTAGCAAGAGGAAACCAATTAGGATTGGTGATATTTAGCTAAGTCGGGCCGGTGCTTATTATGGGATGAGTGCTCTTCACGCCTGAAATTTCGCATCGAAATGCCAGCCAGAATTCCTCCCCCCACATTTAATCCAGATTTACCTTTTCCGTGGAAAAGCCAATATATTAAACCTTGTGGAGGAAACCTTGTTTGCAGTATTAAGCCCTTGTGAAAGCAGCCCTACTCAGTGTAAACCCATTAATTTGCAGGGAGCCTGCTCTGAACATGACATGCCTTGTTGCCCCGGAATTTATAGAATCGTAGAGTTGGAAGGGACCCCTGAGGGTCATCCAGTCCAACCCCCTGCAATGCAGCCATCTCGGCTAAATGACATTAATCAATAGTGGGTATGTTGTTGTTGTTGTTGTTGTTGAGTCGTTTAGTCGTGTCCGACTCTTCGTGACCCCATGGACCAGAGCACGCCAGGCACTCCTGTCTTCCACTGCCTCCCGCAGTTTGGTCAGACTCATGTTGGTAGCTTCGAGATAAATCACACCGCAGTGGGGTCTGGAAACCAAGCCTGATGAGGAGCAGTCGAGGGAGTTGGGGGTGTTGAGCCTTGGAGACCTCAAAACGTCGGAAGGGCTGGCGGAACATGGAAGATGGGAGCAAGCTTGTTTTCTGCCACACCGGACAAATGGCAAGAAAGGAGATTCCAGCGCAGAACTAATAATAATGATAGAAAAATAATGGGGGGGGGTGTTGCTGCCTGATTTCCCAAGGGGCCTGAGACCCCAAAGCGCATCATTTTATATAACAAGAATAATGGTAATAATGTCAATAATAATAGAAGCCTCCAAGGACGTTGTTGTTGTTGTTTAGTCGTTTAGTCGTGTCCGACTCTTCGTGACCCCATGGACCAGAGCACGCCAGGCACTCCTGTCTTCCACTGCCTCCCGCAGTTTGGTCAATTACAGCAATAATAGGTGGTGAAAGCCACCCAAGACCTTTGGAAAAAAGAACACCCCCCCCCCAAAGATGGTTGTGCTTCTGTAGTTCTTCTTCTCCTTCCAACAATAGTAACAGTAATAGCCACCCAGCACAAAGATGATAATAATCCTAATTTCTAGAGATGATAATGATAGCCATAATACAGTAATGACAAAAGGCACCCGAGACCTTTTGGGGGAGAGCTGAACTAATAAGAATAATGGTCATAATTTCAACCACGATAAAAGCCACCCAGGAAGGTGGTAGCGATAATAATAACAACAGCAATAATAATAATGAAAGCCGCTGGAGACCTTTTGGGGAAAGGGCGGCCTATGAGCCGGAGTAATTCACAATAATGGTACTGATTCCAACAATACTACTACTACTACTACTACTAGCCACCTGGGATGTTAGTGGTAATAAGAACAGCAATAACAATAACAAGAATAATAATAATGATGAAAGGCACCAAAAACCTTTGGAGGAGAAGTAGTAGTAGTAGTAGTAATAATAATAATAATAATAATAATAGCCACCTGAGATGTTAGTAATAATAGCAGTACAGTAATAATAATGAAAGCCACTGAAGACCTTTGGAGAAAATAGCTGCCCAGATGGTTGCGGTTCTGTAGTTGTTCTTCTCCTTCCAACAATAGTAATAGTAATAACAATACTGTAGTAGTAGTAGTAGTAGTAGTAATTATTATTATTATTATTATTGCCACCAGGGATGATGATGATGATGATGATGATGATGATGATGATAACAACTGCCACCCACGAGGGTGGTAGTGATAAGAACAACAGCAAGAATACTAGTAATGAAGGCTGCCGAAGACCCTTTTTGTGTGTGGGGGGGAGAGGTCGGCTTATGAGCTGACATAATAATAATAATAATAATAATAATAATAATAATAATAATAACAGCCACCTGGGGTGTTAGTAATAATAATGGTGGTAATAATAATAATAATAATAATAATAATAATAATAATAGCCACCCAGGAGGAACAGCAGCAATCATACTAATAACGAAAGCCGCCGAAGACCTTTTGTGTGTGTGTGTGTGTGTGTGAGAGAGAGAGAGAGAGAGAGAGAGATTGGCGTATGAGCTGAAATAATAATAATAATAATAATAATAAATAATAATAATAATAATAATAATAATAATAATAATAATAATAATACTCCTGCTGAGGGGGTCCCGTGAGGGGTCCGTGGCTCCTCCTCCTCCTCCCCTTCTCTCTCCTCCGGGGAGGAGGCTTGTTTACCGGCGGCGTCGGTGGCGGCGTCGAGGTCCTGGTCTGGTGGGCCTGGCGGAGGAGGAGGAGGAGGAGGAGGAGGAGGAGGAGGGCCTTGCCTGCTTTGCTTGCTTGCCTGCCTTGCTTGCCTGCCTTGCCTGCCTGCCTGCCTGCCTGGGCCTGGGACTCGGCCTCTTTTTTACCTCAGGAGGAGGAGGAGCAGCGGCGGCGGTGGCGGCAGCAGCGTCGCCTTCCTCCTCGCCCCTCGCTCGCCCTTCTTCTTCTTCGTCGTCGTCGTCTCCCGTGAAAGGAAAAAGGGAGGCCTCGTCCTCGTCCTCCTGCTCGTCGCCGCCGTCGCCCCCGCCTGGGTCTCGGGGCCCCCGCCCGCCCGCCCGCCATCATGCCCCGTCTTCCTGGGCGGCGGGGGGCTCCTCGGGCTCTCTCTCCGGGACTCCTCGCCTTCGCCCTCCTCGCCTTGGCCGGAGGGAGCCTCGCAAAGAGTGAGTGGGGGATATGGGGAGTAGGGGGATAGGGGCTGGGCGGTAACCGAAGGGCTCCTCAGGTGGGGGGGGGTAGCGGGGAATAGGAGGGGGTAACGGATGGGAGGGAGAGAGAGAAAATGGGGGGGCTCCTGAGGTGGGGTGCAGAAGGGGAGAGGGGGGCAAAGGGGTGGGGAATAGGGGGTGGGGGTGAACAGACAGGAGGGAGAAAATAACGGAAGGGCTCCTGAGGTGGGTGGGGGGTAGGGAGAGGGGGTGGAAATATGGGGGGACATAGGGGGGGCGAAAGGACAGGAGGGAGAGGGAATCAAGGGGCTCCTGAGGTGGGGGGTGGACGGGGAGGGTAACGACCAGAAGGGGAGGGAGGGGGTTACGGGCGTAGGTAGGTAGGTAGGTAGGTATGTGGGGGGGGGGTAATGGGGCGAGGAAGGGGAGGGAGGCTGGCAAGTTAATAGGGGGTAACAGCCAGAAGAGTGAGGAAGGGGGGGAGGTAAGGGCCAGAAGGGTGACAAAAAGTAATGAGGGGTTGAATGGAGGGAGAGGTTAATGGGTGGGGGGGGGGCGAACAGCCAGAAAGTTAGTGAGAGGGTTACTGGGGTAGGTTGGTTGGGGGGGTGTTAATTGGGGGGGGGTAACAGACAGGAGAGTGACAAAGGGGAAGGAGGGGGTGAATGGGAGTGGTGGGTTAATGGGGGGTAGCATGGAGATCCCCTCTGGGGTGGGCCCTTCATTGCAGGTGTCAGGAGAAAACCGGCCTTGGCTTTTGCAGCTCAGCTCCCCGTTGGGGGGCTCCAAACCCCCCCAAAGCCTTGCTTCCTGGATGTGGCCCCTCTTCATAGCTCTGCCCCATAGGGGCCCAAAGTGGGCTGCAGAAGCCAAGCCCAGGTGCGTGGCAGCGGATTGGCGGCCTCTGGGGGTGGGGCTCCCAACATCTGGCCGCTCTAGCTGGAGGGCGCATGGGGAGGGGAGGAGGCCTCTGGGGTGCCCTCCCCCCAGTCATGGGGAGTTCTGCCTGGTGGGGAGACATCTGGGGCGATTGCAGGGGTTGCATTGGGGGACGGAGTGATTTCAACACATAATAGCAGTGGACTCAGAACAGACGGCTTGGAGTTGCGCTCAGGAGTGTTTGCAATGCATTTAGCAACCCGCTTAGTAGAATCCTAGAATTTGCAGAGGTGGAACGGATGCCAAATGTTATTTGGCCCAACCCCATGCGAGCTTTTGCCCATCGTGGGGCTCGAACCCACGGCCCTACATCTCTCTGCCAGCTCAACTAGACTTAAATTGTCCTTGAAAAGGAGTACAGTAACTGTTCAAGACTGGGGTGTTGCTGTCGGTGGTGCCCATCTGTGTGGCTGCAATGCGTTTGGCGGTAGTGGAAGATTTAAAACGTAACGGTCAGAATTCTGGCATGAGTTGCAATGGAAGGGGAGGCCTTAGGTGCCATGTTTCGGGTGCCAGGTTTAAGACCCAGTCGTGGGTATGTACCTAGGGGAGATTTCAAGGGCAGTTGCAATATTCTGGGCAGCTGTAGCCAACGTAAATTGGAATGGCAAGAGGAGACTCGATTGCAATGCATTTATTAATGGAAGTGCTACCAGTTTAGGAGACTGGGGTCATCTTGGTGGGCCAGTAACCAAGACCTTGGGGGACTGAAGCTTGGCAGTGGTTGTGGACTTTTTATTCATAATACCAATTCTGGTGTGGAACAGGAGGAGGGTGAAGAAAGAGCTGGGGGTGGGGGGGTGGACACCTCTTTCCCCACCCTTTGGACCCCCTCGGAAACTCAGCAAACCTGCCGTACCTGGAAATGAGTTTGGAGAGTGACTAGGGGCACAGCTGTGGGCAGCCCACCTTGGGCAAGTCTAAAGCGAGAGACAAGGCTGACGTCCACTGTTTCCAGAAACTCCTCCTTTTTATTTATTCTGTTCGTAACATTTTTATACCTAACTGTATATCCTTGAAATGCTCTGTTTAGGTTCTCGGCTCCTTTGAGATGTGGTACAGAAATCAATTAACTAACAGATAAGAGTAGGAGATTTAAATCACAACCGAAGGGAAGTCCTCCGGGGTGATTTTTCGGTAGCGCTAATAGTAGCCAAAGATTTAAATCCTAATGACAGGGTTTGCCTAGAGAAGTGACCACTGGGGTGATTGCTCTGCATTTACTAGTGGTAGTATTACTGGGAGTAGCCTTAGTTAAAAAGTTTTTTAAATGATGAGTGTTTTTGGCTTGTCAAGAGTTTATTTTATTGATATAAACAGTATTATGGTGGCACGCTAGCAGTAGCAGCAGCAGTAACAGTGGTGGGGGTTATTCTAGTAACTGCATAATTAGAATTGGTAGTAGCAGCCTCAAAGTGTGGTCTACTCAGAATCCACTGGTTCAATGCGGTTTGCTTTTGGGTCAGTGTGTGTAGGTTTGAAACACCCGTAATGGTAGCTAGTAACTAGTAGAATTAGAATTAATCATAACAGCTCCAGGTGATTGGAAAGGATCCGTTTGGGATTATGCCCTCTCTTCTTGTGGTAGCTATGACTTTTGTACTTGCCTGGAGGTGTAAGCTTTAACAAAACTGATAAGAGTAGAAATAATAATAATAATAATAATAATAATAATAATAGATTATGATGAATGGAGAGCAGTCCTCTAGAATTATTCTCTCCTCCATTTGGACACGACTTTAGTTAGTTATCAAAACCGTCTGTACATCACTTAGCATACAAAAGCATTGAAGCAGTTGTACGAGATGATGGAAAGGTATTCATCTAAAATAAAAGAACAAAAAACATAGTTTAGGCTTCATAAGCCGTAATTAAGGGCAGGGCGATACCTGCAATATGTCACCAGCTAAACATTGCAACAGACTGATAGATCACGATGTCTGGAATAAGGATGGAGGCGAGGGGAGTTTGGGTACAAAAAGAAAAGTCATTGGCATGCTCTGAAAGTGTAAGATCGTTGGCCGATACCTCTGAATGTCAGAGGGAAGATCGTTCCCGTGTGTCTCTTTTTAAGGAGTCGTGCGGGATGTGGAGACAAACGAATAAAAGCAAAAACATCACAAGGAAAAGCTGTATTATACTAAAGCCATAACAAGCTGGAAGAGGCAGCGAGCATGAAGGCCGGCGTGGGGTAAAGCCATAAGCATGAGATAATATAATAAACAGATCACGCTTATCTTCCCTGAGGCCTCATCTCCACCCATCCTGACCATCGATAACAGTAATTAAGTGCCACATTGGATTCCGTGGTTGGCATGTCAGGGTCATGGCAGCAGGGCCATGGTTCTGTTCTACGGGCAGGGCTGGAAAAGCTCCCCCCCAACCCCTGGGCAGCTGCTGTCGGTCAGTGTAGGAGACATTGCTGAGACCCACTCGGCCTGCCACTCGCAGGAGGGAGGCGATTCTGCTCCCCAGCTCCCTGCGGCAGAGCAAGGCAGCTTCCTGTTGAAACCGGCGCTTTGTTCAGACCCATGAGGACTTAAACCTTGGCTTGCTTGTAAGGAAAGGACCATCTCTTTGGGGCAGAGCAGCTGGGAGAAGGAACTGGATGAGAGGGGCTGGCCCGATGCTCCTTGCTTCGCTAAGAGTTGGCGTAAGAGTTGGGGGGTCCTGTGGGGCGCATCCCCCTTCTGCCACGGGGAGCCCCTCCGATGCCCGATGTCGGAGCTGATTGCACTTACGGTACATTGGTTCAGCACCGGCAAAGATCATTATCATTTCAGGAAAAATATCTGGCAGAAATCCTGGAGAGAGCTGCTGCCAGCCAGTGCGGGTAGTATTGAGCTAGATGGAGTCAGTGGCCCTGACTGCGCAAGGCAGTTTCCTCTGTAGCTCCCAGATTTCGGGGGAAGGTGCTGTAAGATACTCGCATCTGTGAGGGTTTCATTGTCTAGCAGAGAATATATATATGAAACAGTCTGTGGGGAGCAGCACAGGAGTGGGTCTGTTCTGACCTACAGGTTTGGGTAGGCTGTTATTTGGGGCTATGTTTGAGCTGTGTGGGGCCACACTGTTCTCCCTCCCTCCCTCCCTCCCTCTGTGCCTCCTGAGCAGTTTCATCACTTGTTGTGTTGTGTTTTGTGATGTATTTTGGTCGCTGGCGATGTCGGGTTCCTAGAACCAGGCCAGAAAGAGCGATGCCGGCAGTGGGTGCTTTTATTTGGAGGGAGGGTCCCTAATCTCCCCCCACCCCCACCCAGAACTGGCTTAATAATAACAGGAATAAAGACACCTGTTGACAAGATGAATCACCTGGAAGCTGGCTTATCGGAACTCTCCCATTTCCAGGCCAAAGTTCCTTGCTTCGCATAGGGACCGTCTCTAGTGTATTAGCAATGATCGTTCTGTTTGGTCGATGTGGCGGGGGCTGCTTATTTGCCGTCGCTCTCTGTGCACTTGATGCGCGCAGCTGCCATTATCCCCGGATCAAAACACGAAGCTGCCGTTCTGTTTGCTCTCTGCCATCAGTGCCCACCTCCCCGGGTCCGTTTCCACGAAACACGCTTTTATATTCCATTCCTCCCCGACGTTCGCCCCGACAGCACATTCTGCCAGGCGATCCTCTCTGCCTCTCGTTTCCAGAGAAGCAGAAGGAGGCAAAAAGGGGTTCTCCTTCAGAGGTGACCAAGTCTGAAAATCTCTCTTCATCTAGTATTTTGCATGTGTCGTGTTTGTGTGAGCACACAGGTCAGGCTCCGAGCTGAAACCAGCCTGTTTGTTCAGCCCGTAAAACTCTGGGGCCTGTGTCCTCCCTGCCCCCTCCCCTCCCCTCCCACAATTTGCTGGGACTGGCATTTCCAATTTTGCACGTTCAACTTCTCAGGCCAGGCTGGTTCTGCCCATGCAAAACCCAGAGGTGGGCAACACTTTCAGGAAGCAGGCCGGCCCACCGAGAACCGAGAGAAGTGGCTTGTCTTGCATCTGCTGGGAGGGCGGAATTGTTTTGGGGCTGGAGGGAGAGGCAAATTTAATACAGCCCTCTGCCATTTGGAATGGGAAAAAAGAAACACCATTGGAACCTTACTTCGGTCTGTTTTCATAGTTTTGTAGTAACCCCTCCCTGGAACCTTATGGTGACAGATGGGATAATTTTTTTTAATTTTGTAAGTAAATAAATAAAATCAGTTTGGAAGCAGTTAGGCATTGCAGTGCCAAACAAGCACCCCATAATAGCTAGAGGTGGCTGTTATACCCTGCACAGTTTTCATTCTTCCCCTGGTGTAGTCTTCTCTCTCTTTTTCCCAGTTGTACTGTACATTCTTTGGTTGCCCCCCCCCGTGTGTTAGAAAAAATGAGGCGGTGGATCTGAGAAATGCGTTTGGCAACCTTGGACTTGACCTAAGCCATTTTCTGAAATGCGTTCCTTGAAAGCGTTGGAAAACAAAACTCTTATTCTTCTTGACCAGGACTAAGGATTGTTTTAGTTGTTGGTGCTGGGTTTTTTTTCCTTACCCCAGATACGGCTTGTTGTTTTTTGTTTTTGTATAGGGAAGCCCCGTGGTTTCGAGATTCCAAAAGTTGGTTCCTTAAGTGGGAGTGGGAGGCTTTGCAGAGAGGGAAAAGAAGTTTTGGTTCCCCCCCTGCTTTTACTACATAGCCAGAATGCAAGGAGCTCAGCACACACGGAGGGAGGCTTGTGAAAGCTGCCTTGGGCAACGATCATCCGTCCAGCTTGATATGGGCTACACTGGCTGACAGCAGCTGGTTTCCAGTGGGGAACATTTCCCCCGCCCAATGCTGAGCAATGGAGTCCACCCCCCACATCACAACATGTCTTTGAACATGAGAGATGAGGGGGGGATAGTTCCGTCAGTGCGTGCACAGTGAGGTTACTCACGAGCAAGTGACTTCTGACCCAGCTGCTGGCCATGTTTACATGCATCCAAGTTAAATTTTTACATCGTGCGTTGCAATGCTTAACCGAGGGATAACTAGGAACACGGCTGTTTCCTCCACGCTTAAGCAGAGGTGCTTTGGGTCGTGCTGCCTTTTAGGCCTCCCCACAAGCGTTTCTGAAACGGGTCCCGAATCGCTGCTGCGACTTGCTGTCCCTCCCCTCAAAAACTGCTTCTCTTGACTGTGGCATTTGGAACACAGAGGGGTATAATTGTGCTCCTCCCGTCTATATATCCGTCCTTTGGCTATATATAAAAGCGGGCGTCAAAGCGGCCACTCACTCGCCAGGGGTTTGTGCAAGTGTTTTTTTCATGCTGTTATAAGAATTTTGAGGTCATATCTATATATATATAATAATTGTTCATAAAACATGTACATGAATGTACAGAAACATGTCTGAAGCAGCACAGGAAAACAGGCCTGACTGACACCATTTTGACTCTCTCTGACCAGGTGTTCCTCTGCAAGGAAGAAGTGGGGTGGGGGGAACCTTCTCATTGTCTCAGGAATTAAAGTGATAATCCCTGGCATCCTGATACCTGACTGCCAGACAAAAGGGTGTGATTAACTTGGCTGGGAAACAGGGAAATGTAAATATCTCTCAATTTTGTTGATTAGGTTTTGGGGGGCAGGGGGCAGGGTCCAGACTGCTCAGATTACTGCCACCAGACCTCCCCTTTCATGATGTACCTATGATGAATCTAGGGAGGGGGGTCTTGGGCTACACCCCTTCTGTGACATATGGATGATGCTTCTGGGGGGTGGGCTGAAACCAATTTCAAATTTCTTTTGAAGGGCAAGACATCTTTGTTTGGGGTTCCTTCCTTGTTCTCCTGTGTGAGAGGAAGGACCCTGTTGCAACAGCAAAAATAAAAGTGCCTTGCTTCGTACGTCCTGGTTTGGTCTCTGTTATTTGGTGGGCAGGAGACGCTTAAATTCGTCTGCTTGCCTGGATCCTTGAGCTCTCCCTGGGTCAAGATCCATTTCTCTGGGTTCATAGGAACCAGCTTAAATTTTACAACAATGCAAAACACGGAGCAATGTTCTGGGGCTTGGGGCAGCGCCAATAGACCGCCAGGCTACCGTTTTTGAGGCCGCTCTTCTGCCGCTCGGCCTTCCCATCCGCAGAAGCGCGCAGCAGGCTGCCAACCCGTGCAAAACGGCAGGGCGTGTGTCCTTGCTTTTAAAGTGCTGCCCAGAAATGTTGAGCAAAGTTGGAAAGAATAGAAAGCGACTATGACCGGGGGTAGACCAGCCCTCTTGCATTCAGGAGGCCCCAGGTTCTATTCTCTGTGGCGTCTTCGTACGAGGCTGCTGCCACGTCAGTGTGGTCAATATGGAGCTTGCTAGAATAGTGGTAGCTTCCTGCATCCTTATTTAAATCCGCCCTTGATTGAGACGATGAGGACTGGAATCCTGTTTTTCCTTTAAGGTAAGGAGCAGGGCTTTGTATGCCTAGCAGCTCCCAGGTTCAGCTCCTCTGCATAAGGCTGGGATTACCCCGTGCCTGAACCCACAGGGAGCCCTTGCTGCCAGTCAGTGCTGCCAGCACTGGGTTCGGTGGACCTCAGAGGCCTGGCTGGCCGAGGCCTCTTTCCTGGGCTCCTGGAATGGCAGCGATGTGAAGAAAGGCTTGTTAGGCAACCTCAGGTCCTTGCCAAAGGCGTGTGCTTACGCCCCCAAGGCAGGCTTCGGCAACCTGGTGCCCTCCAGGTGCTCTGGAGTGCAGCCGCCCCGACCAAAACCTCTGGAGGAGGGGGGGCACCAAGCTGGCAAAGGCTACCCAGAGCCCCAAAACACAACTGCTCTGCAAGAGGTGCTAACTCCCCTCTGGGGACTCTTGAGTTCAAACCAACCCAGTGTGTAAAGAGCCACATGCCCTTCGCTGCCTTATTAACAGTACTATAAAAGTGGAGGCTTTAAACGGAGACCTGGGTACGATTCAATAAAATTTTCCCACTGAGTTTGTTTTGTTTTGTTTCTGTTTTTTAAGGCCCTTTGGAGAACTCTTGTAAAGAGAGAGGGAGGGGAGAGAGAGAGAGAGAGAGAGAGAGAGAGAGAGAGAGAGAGAGAGAGAGAGAGAGAAGCATTAGTCTGATTCTGTCCTGTCTGCAGCAGACTTGGAGAAATCGCAGCTTGATTTCAAGCAGCGTTTGCATTTCTCAACTGTTGAGAAATCTATTCTTTTATATTTTAGACAGCCTGCTTCCCTCATATATTGAATGCAACTTTCACCAACCTGCATTGAACTACAACTACCATCAACCCCCTGTCCGGGTAACCAGGCTGAGAAAAGCTGATTTAACAGGGGGAAGGGACCAAAGGGTGTGGCTAGCTCCCTCTCCTCCCCATCCTAGCCCCTGGGAATAACCTAAGATATTGGGGGCTCTGGTGGGGGAATGTGCCCCAGCATTGTTTCTGGCGAACTGTAACTAGGCAAGCAGAGGAGAGTTTCTGCCAAAAAGATTGCGCCAGTTTCTTTCATTTAAAGGGCTAGCCAGCCCCTGGGGCCGCTGAACCCCTAGGCATTTGCAATATCGAGTCTTCTTAGTCTCCTCTTCTGTTATTGCCCAGGCCCCAGCCTTAGTTGCTTGGCATCCGCCTGTGTTGGGAGGCAAGGCAAGAGAGCGCCTTTGGGGGTGAAGTCAGACGGCAGAAGAGTTTCATGCCACTTTAAGGCAGCTGCAGCTTCCCTGGAAGTATCCGGGGAACTGTAGTTTGTTGCGGGCGCCGGTAGCTCTTAGGAGGCCCGTGTTCCCATCATCACAGAGTTAAAGTTCCCTGAGTTCCCCTGTGTGGGGAAGAGGGGTTGGCTCTTTAAGGCACACCGGAAGAGCTTGCTGGGTCAGTCCAATGGCTCTTCTCGCCCACCATCCCATTTTCCCAGGGGTCGGCCAGATGCGTGTGCGAATCCTGCAAGCAGAGCTTGAGCCCAAGAGCACAGTCTCCACTCCGGCACTTTCCAGCCAGCACTATTTGGAAGCTTTTGCTGCCCCCGCTTGACCTCCCCTCCGTGCATTTGCCCGAACCCTCTTTTAAAGAGGTTGCCGACTCTCGCTGCCTCCTGCGGCGGCGAGTTCCAGGGTTCAACGGCAGCGCGCTGAGAATTGCATCTCTTGTGAGAGGGTCTCTTGAGAACTCACATGGCACAGGCTACAGACTCCGGCAGTGGGTGGGTGGGTGGAAGCTGGGACGAATCACAACGCACGGTACTACTTTAAATGCAAAGTGCAGAGGCCGCCCCTCGTGAGTCATTAAAGGTTTGTTATCCAGATTGTTTACTACAAACATACTCTTGCTGCGTTCCAGAATTGCCCTCGCTCTTTCAATGCCTCAAGGGTACGCTACCTTCTGAGCTTATGTAAGATGCTCTCTCCCCCCCCCCATCTCCCCAAACCGCCTGCTGGCAACCAACTTTTTTTTTTCTGGGACTTGTATGTTGCGGAGAGGAGGCTTTGCTTTAAAATTTGGGTTTCGGTATATGTGTGTGTGCCGAGAAGGTTCTGATTCTGCTCAGGCTGGGGGTGAGGGAGCCTGTCCGCCTTGCTCAGTGTTGGAAACGGCTCCCTAGGGTTTGTTTCTCAGCCCCACTAGAAGGTGCTGAGCATGCAAAGCTAGCACCGAGCTGTGCCCTCCGTTCCAGGATATAAATGGCTCTCTAGCACACACCCGTCTTACCCAGTATGTGCAGTGAAACTCGTGATCCACTGCGATTCCTGCTTCACGGGGGGTTGGACTAGATGTCCCCTAGGGGTCCCTTTCAGCTCTGCGATTGTGCCGTTCAGCAAATGAACCGGGTTGCGTGGCTCAACAAAGGTGCAGGTGCGTCCATCCAGCAGACTTGACCTCACTGCTGCCCTGCAATCTCCCCGAACATTTTTCTCTGGGAATTAGGGAGGTAGTGGAGGATCGGAACTCAAGGCCAGCCGGTTCTTCCAGAGGCCAGAGTGGCCACCTGGCCCGTCCAGGAGAGAGGGACCTTGAGTGGCACCTGTGTGTGCCTCTGGCCGAACAACTCCCTGGCCAGATAACGGAGCAATATCTCAAGCAAGCAAATTTTCCCTCAAGGATTTGTTTGTCAAGACGGTTTGCACTTGCAGCTTTCAAGGTGAACAAATAAGTCTAACCTTCTGCACAGGAACAGCAGCCAAAAGAAAAGCCCCAGTACTTGGGTTTTCTTCCCCCACCCCCCTTTAAAGGAAAGACAAGCAAGTTTTGAGCTGTTTGGACTAAGGAGCATTGCAAGGAAGGCCTCGAGGATTTGCAAGCGGTGGGTGGAGAGGCAGCTCGTTCCAAGAGGTCCCGAAAAGTGGCTACTGGCCATGATGGCTCATGTTCTGCCCCTGGCTACCAGTTGCTGGGAGCCACACATGGGGAGGGTGTCCTCGCTTGCACTCAGGCACCGCCTGGGGGCTTCCTTGGGAGCCTCAAATTCATGGAGGGGAAGGCCAGAATCGGACACAGGTGGTTGTACAAGTGAGGAGGGTTTGGGACTAAAAGCCACGACCCTGAGATCGAGAGCTTCAGGCTCTGCCACCTGAGCTATCTTTTCTTCTTAACGGGAAAAGGCCAGTCTGGCTGGGTCTTCAGCTGGCGGGACAGAACATATTCACAGACTGCACCCTGGCCCAAAATGGGGGTATCTGGTTGGCAGCCATGGGGTGAGCCAGGTGGAGCCACCTTGGCCTGCCCCCCAGCAAGGCTGTTCTCACCTGAGGGTCAGTTGCCCCCTTTTGCAGCCGGGCAAAGAAGAGGTTTCAGCAGCTTGGGGGGGCCAAGTGTAAGATGGACCAAACAGCACAAGGCAATCAGCTGAGCTTTACGTTCAGAATGCCGCAGGTCATTGCTGCCAGTCAGTGCAGATGGCAAGGAGCTAGATGGGCCTGGGAGCTGCGAGGGCCTCCAACTCGGATATCTTAATTAAAAACGGAGAATGGAGAGGGTGTAGAAAACTCCAGCTACCTTGTGGAAGGGGAGATAGTCTAATCCGCTGCAGGGTAGGTCTGTCAGTGGCTCTTAGTTGCGATAGTTAAGTCGAACCTCCAGACTCAGAGGCAGTCTACTTGGGAATGTTAGTCCCCGTGGCACAAGTGAGGCAAAGCTGTTTGCAGACTTCCCGAAAGCTTCTGGTCGGATTCTGCACCAAATGGAAACCACCTGTTTAAATCAATATGTTAAACGTGCCCCACAAGGAATCCTTAAAATGATCAATATTTTTAGCCTGTATTTGGGGCCAAACGTTTTACTTCCTTTGTCTCTCTGCTGATTTTTTGCTTTTTTAAGAGGAAACAGTTGTCCAGGGGCCCCTTTTCCAGCATTGCCTTTATAAAGACGCGAGATCGACGCCACATTTCTTTCTGCATCTTTAAAAAGAGGGGAAGGTGAAAAATTCCACTGACGATTTACAAGACGGCCTGGACCTCTTGCCAGAAGAATGCTGTCGAGCAGCCATATTGTTCCAGATTCCGCAGCAGCACTGCCAGCTAAATTTTATTTTATTTGTGATTAATGGACTTTAAATGATTACTCATAAAAGGAGCTTTCGTGTTTTAATTAGATGGGGAGAAGGCAACTCTGGAGCCGGCCTTGCTGAGCTGCGTGTCTTGAGTGGGAAGGAGGAGGGCTAGGATACTACTCTGTTTCCCAGCTCCCCGCACCCCCCCCCCGGAAAGACCAACGCTTGTCCCCTCCGGCTCCCTCCTTCCTGAGCGGCTCCTGAATGAGCACCGGCTCAAGTTGCAGCAACATTCAGCGTCCTGGGCTTTTGGCAATCCCCAGAACTTGCGGGCGGGCTCTGGCGAGGCGTTTCCAAATACCTGGCCATAGGCCGCGGCCGCTCACCTACAAAAGGACACGCAGGGAAGTGGCCTAGCTGGATGCCTTGCGGTGACATTTGTCGGGGTTAAGCATGGGTGACCTTTGCAGATATTGGGTTGCCTGGCCTTGGCCGCCTCTAGCCCCACCTCTGGCCTAGCTCTCCTTCCCTCCGGGACACGTGCAGCCGTTTAGAGAAAAGGGCAGGATAGGAACACCACAAATAATAGTAATATTCAGATAAGAAAGACCCCTTGGAATCGACGGACTTTGCATTTATCAATAGGGCAGGGTGATATCTGCTTTTCAGTGTCATAACATGCCACCAGTTGTGATATACAGTGGTACCTTGGTTCTCAAATGCCTTGGTACTCAAACAACTTGGAACCCAAGCATTGCAAACCCGGAAGTAAATGTTCCAGTTTGCAAACTTATTTCGGAAGCCAAAAGTGCTCCATTTTGAGTGCCACACATCCAATTTGAGTTTTACGCTGAGGTCTGTCTGTTTTTGCTGTTTATTTTGCATTTTTGCATTTGCGGCTCTTTTGTTTTTGTGACTGTGTGGAACCCAGTTCAGCTAGTGATTGAGTGACTGCAGTACATTGTTTATCACTTTCATTTTATGGAACGATGGTCTCATTAGAGAGTAAAATTCATGCTAAGTTGCTGTTTTAGGGGTTGTTTTTAAAAGTCTGGAACGGATTAATGCGTTTTGCATTACTTTCTATGGGAAAGGGCGCCTTGGTTTTGGAACACTTTGGTTTTGGAACGGACTCCTGGAACGGATTCAGTTTGAGAACCAAGGTACCACTGTACTGATATTATATCACGATGTCCGAAATAAGGATGGAGCTATGGAGAAGTCACTGGCTGGCTCCACGCTTTTCTCCGCATTGTGATTTCTGCACAGTGCACAAGTATAATGATCCTTGACATATTGCCAAGAATCATGAAACCGGTACTGTATCACAATATTGATATATCGCCTAGTCCTATTCATCCTATCTGCTGGTTTCAGTGGATCTGCTTTGAGTACGAGTTTTGCCAACCCGTTGAAATTGAAGGACACGTGCTAACTAATCAGGCCCATTAATTTCTGTGGGTCTACTCTGGGAAGAAAGGCGTGCTATAAATCCAGTAACAAACAGGATAAAATACAACCCGCTCCCTCCCAACGCTGATAGGGTGGCCCGTCACTCTCGTGGCCAGTGGCCGCTGAACATATTAGCTCAAATCCCCTTTCAGAGCCATCCAAATTGGCTTTTGGAGATGAAGCCTTTTAAGCACCGGCAGCTTATCCCGCAGCTGGGAGGGGATATTAATCCCGGCCCTCTGGTTATCCAATGCAGATTAGCATGTCTAAATCAGATTATGACACCAGAGCGTCCTCATGGCCAAGGGCTCTGGCAGGGGGGGGGAGGCAGAGGCAGATAGTTGGCCTGGCTGGGTTCAGATTCCCAAGACTGGCCCTCTGGGTTGGCCCAAGTGAAATGGAGGCCAGGCAAGGGGTGGGCAACCCTCTCCCCAAAAATGGCAAGGGGTTTGGGGTTTTCACACGCTGCGGGTTTGCCCTTTTGGGCTGAGTGGCTGGAAAAGGAAACCCAAAGGCCCTCTTAATGTAATTGTCTTTTTTATTTTCCTTATTTTCACACACACCACCCCTCCAAAAAAGAACCCGTCACCGCCATCACACCTCCTAAGCAATATCAAAGATGAAGAAACAGGCAGTGGGTTGTATCCAGCTTAAGTTCCTCCCCGACTGATGTAGCCCTGTTCGTTTCAGTGGCTCTGCTCGGAGTGGAACTCGGTTCAGTTGCAAACCTGCAGCGCTTGAAGTTACAGCCATGTTAGAAACTCAGATATATAAGCTGGATGTCAGGCGCCTCCTTAAATCGGGGTTACAGTCTCCAAAACAAAATGCCTAGTTGCCATTTTGGGGCAAGACAGTTCTAAAGTCTTATTTTTCGAATGATGGGCTGACTGTGGCTGATTCTCAGTTGAACATCTGGCTTGTTCAGATGACAACCTTGAGCCAGGTTGAGAGCTTTGAGAACGGAAAGAAGGAAAGTCACTTGAGCCAGGGACAGTCCAAATAGATATTGAGCTATTCTGACCCTCTTTCTCTCAGTAGGGACATGGACCATTCATAACATAGGAATATTCTTCTCAACGGCGAGCAGGAGGAAGCGAAAGACAAGCGACAGCAATTTGCTATAATGTCATTCGCTGCTCCTGCTCGGGCTGCACGGAAAAAGCATTTTGGTTCCTAAGATTCAGACCAGTTGCGCAAATAAAATGCAACGGATATAATTCTACAGGATGGGGTATTAGTGCAGGCATAGTCAAACTCGGCCCTCCAGATGTTTTGGGGCTACAACTCCCATGATGCCTAGCTAACAGGACCAGTGGTCAGGGATGATGGGAATTGCAGTTCCAAAACATCTGGAGGGCCGAGTTTGCCTATGCCTGTCTTGGTGTGTGAAAACAGGCAAGGTCCCCTGGCCTGCACCTCCAGGTGGTGGAGATGTCGGGCGCCATCCTGTCACCTGGGCATCTTCACTTGGTTGCAAGTGGCCAATAGCCAGGTGCAAAATGTGCCTGGCGCCTGCCTAATTTCAAACACTTACAAGCTGTTGCCGCTGCCTGTTGGGAGGAGAGGTGTCTGTTTGGCGCCTGGAAATCTCTCCCAGCAGATTATTTTAACCATTTTTGTGTGCCCCCCCCCCGGTTCTCTTTCCAGTTTGCCCGAGTATGAACATCCGGAACGACATTTCCAACTTCCGCCAGCTCGAGAACTGCACGGTGATCGAGGGCCACCTGCAGATTCTGCTCATGTTCGGGGCCAAGACGGAGAACTTCCGGGGCCTCAGCTTCCCCAAGCTCACCATGGTCACCGAATACCTGCTGCTGTTCCGGGTCTATGGCCTGGAGAGCCTCAAGACGCTCTTCCCCAACCTGACGGTCATCCGGGGGACGCGGCTCTTCTTCAACTACGCCTTGGTCATCTTCGAGATGGTTCACCTGAAGGAGGTGGGCCTGCCGAGCCTGATGAACATCACCCGGGGGGCCGTGCGCATCGAGAAGAACGCCGAGCTGTGCTACCTGTCCACCATCGACTGGTCCCGGATCGTGGACTCCGTCGAGGACAACTACATCGTCGCCAACAAGCGGGACGAGGAGTGCGGGGACATCTGCCCCGGAAAGGCGAAGGGGAAGAGTGTCTGCTCCCCGACGGTGATCAACAGCATTTACATTGAGCGCTGCTGGAGCCACGAGCATTGCCAGAGAGGTAAGGGAGGCCTCTGAATGCTGGCTGCTGCTCTTACGCTGGGGAGAACAGGATTCTGGCCTGGATGGGCCTCTGCTCTAATCCGGGATTTCCCAAACTTGGGGCTCCAGCTGCTTTTGGACTACAGCTCCCACCATCCCTAGCTAGCAGGTCAGGGGTGATGGGTATTGTATGTAGCCCAGTCGCTGGGAACCCTAGTTTGAGAAACACCGTTTAGCCCAGTGGTTCCCAACCTTTTGGGGAGGGGGGCCATGCCCCACCTAAGCATCTCTAAAATTCTGGTGCCCCCCCTCCCATGACATATAATTCTTATTATTCAGAAAGTGAACTCCTATTCACGTGGATGAAGCCTAAAAGGCCGTTCATTTGATACAGTGGTACCTTGGTTGCCAAATGCCTTGGAACTCGTATGTTTCGGCTCCCGACGGATCAAAAACTGGGAGGGAGTGTTCTGGTTTTTGAATGATTTTCGGTAGCCAAACGTCCGGCACAGCTTCCGATTGGTTGCATGATGATCCTGCAGCCAATCGGAAGCCATGTCTTGGTTTTTGAACAGTTTCAGAAGTCAAACAGACTCCCGGAACGCAATCTGTTAGAGAACCAAGGTACGACTGGAACACATTCTCAAATTGTCCCCCTTGAAAATCAAATTGCCCCCCCATGGGGCATGTACCCCATGTTGGGAACCATGGGCTTAGCCCAGGCATCCCCAAATTGTGGCCCTCCAGATGTTTTGGACTACAATTCCCATCTTCCCCGACCACTAGTCCTGTTAGTTAGGGATCATGGGAGCTGTAGGCCAAAACCTCTGGAGGGCAGTTTGGGGATGCCTGGCTTAGCCTCTCCTACCTTGCAGGGTGGTTGTGTGGATGAAATGCGGAGGAGGAAGAGCCGTGTGCACCTCACTGCCTCGGGGTTCCTCGGAATACCCAAGTTTGGTAACATAAATTATTACGTTCTGCTGCTAGGCGGAGTCCGTGGTGTTTGCCGAGGGCAGCGGTCTTTAACTGGCCCAGACACAAAGCCCCCACCTCTGACTGGGGCCCAGCCTGTACCGCGGGACCCACCCTTTCCTATTTGCTTTCGAATTAATAGTGCAAATAATGCACGCTATGAATCTGAAAGTGGCAGTTCATGGAGCAATAGACATAGTGCCACCCTCGCATGACTACTAAATGAAGACCAGTGGTTTAGCCAAAACCCAGTGGTGGTGGTGGTGATTTTTAAGACTCCCCTTTCAGTGAGACCCCTGGGCAGGTTTGCTCTTCCAGTGGCAGGCGTTGTTGGAAAGTCTTAACTCGCAACTCGTTTTGGGCGGCTGCGCTGGTTTTTGGTTTCTGTTTTGAGGGTCGCTGCAGCGGAGAAGCCCGCTCACAAATATCTGTGGGTACCAAACAGCAGCAGGTGGACTAACCAAAGTCCAAAACCGGTTTCCTTCCCCGCTTTGGCATGCTTCAAGTTTCTGAAGCAAACCCTGATGCTTTGTGTTCGATTTAACTTCAGTAGCTGCTTAACTTCTGCCTGGAAATGTTTTTTTTTTTTTTGGTATGTTTACTTTCCAGTTGTCATTCTTTGGAATCTCTCCTGTCAATGTTTGGGTCTTGCTTGCTAGGAGAGAAGAGACAACAAAGGCTTTGTGATGGCAAAGCTCGTTCTCCGGTTTACTTAACCTGCCCAAAGCTTCCTTGTAGGTTCTGCGTTCTTACGTTCTTTTATTTTTCTTTAATTGTTTTACAAGCTCAAAACATTTGGACTGGTAGCGTTTGCAGCCGGTGAGAGATATATATACACACATACACAGAGAGAGAGAGCGCTTGGAGAAAGCTTTTTAAACGCCACAAACTGCTGCCACGACCGAACTTCCTTTGTGTATATTTTGACTGCCAGATTTCGAAGGAGCTTGCTACGTAGACAGCAGCTGCTGTATGTTTGCACAGATTAGACAAATTCACAGAGGGGGCAAGGCTGTTGGGGGGCTATTAGACCCCACAGCTAGGTCCCCTCCTCTGCAGAAAATGCAGGTGCCGGTTCTGCTGGGAATCATCGCAAGTGGAGAGAGTTGCTGCCCTTGTGCCGGGTCCTGCTTGTAAAGGCTTCCCCTGGGGGCATTTTGTGGCTCCCTGGGAGGACAGGAGGCTGAACCAAGGGGGGGGGGCTGCTACAGATCTCTTCTTATATTCTTATGAATGACTTTAAAGGGGGGGGGGTTAAGCAAATTAAGATAGGGAATAAAGCTCTCCGTGGCCCCGATGGCTGTGTTCTCCCTCTGCCGCCTCCAAATGCCAGTTGCTGGGGATCACAATAAACCAAGCCTTTAGCATCACCGGCCCTGTGGAACTCCCTGCCACTAGAGGCTCAGCAGGAGTCTTCTATGCCTGCTGAGAACTTTCCCATTCCACCAGGCCTATGCAGGCTGCTGTAGAGCCACAGGATTGTAAAGTCGGAAGGGACCCTTAACCCCCCCTGCAGTCCAGGAATCTCCATTAAGAAGACGTCCTTCCACAACAGTGAATTGGTGTCTTTTAATGGCTTTTGTTGCAGGGTTTTATGCTTTTATTGCCGAAAACCTGCTTTGACACTGCAGTATGCAAATACTCTTATGGGTAAATAGGGTGGGGAGGGAGGTGGTGTTGCGCCCAGGTTCTGCTCGTGGCCTCTATCCAGGAGCCTTTTTTTATGCATGTTCCTTTTGGACCCCTGGCTTGCATCCAGCGACCGCGGTGCAGGGCGAGAGGGTTGTTTATGCCGAAGTTGAGGGGTGCCGCTCCTCTTTCCAGGGCCTCAAACCCCCTGCAAAGAACAATTTGCCAGTCTCCTGCCCCGGCTAATCTCTCCTCCTCTCTCTGATCCAGCAGACAAAACAAGGCAGGCGTGAGTGGGTGGGTGCTGAGGCCTCAGCCGTGAATCCTGGCAAGACGAGGGTTTTCCTCTCAAACACGTCCGTATTTTCCATTTCAGCTCCCTCACAGTTGCATCTCCCCCCCCCCCAGCCTCCATCTTTCCGCTACTGCTCCCCAAACTGGCCACTCCAACCCTGGCTTTGGCTTGCTGGCTGGCTGGCCCAGGTTTCCCCCAATTTCTTCCTGGGTTTTCCTCTGCTGCTGATTTACAACTGCTGTAGGGAGAGAGCAAGGAATTATTATTAGAATTCATTTCCTAGGCTTGTGGGTCCCTTCTTCCCCGAAGGTCTCCAAGCAACTCGCAGCACACTTGAAATGCGTTGGGGAGCCCAAGGAAAGCTCTTTGCCTGCAGGAACAGCCTCACTTCCTCAATTTTTTTTTAAAAAACCCTCCTTTCCTTGCTGCCGAGACTTTGCCTTCTCAGAGGGTGGCAAAGTTCAGAGGTGTGTGTGGGAAAAACAGAGTCTTGTAATGTTTGCTTAGGTGGGGGAACATTCCTTAGCAACAGTTTCCTGTGACTTAAAAATGAAAATAAAAATCCTGAGAATTCCTGTAAATCATAAGCTGGTCTTTGCTGCAATCTGCTTCCGCCTCCCACCCTATAACCCCGTCCCCTCTTGACACGGGAAGCTGGGCCTATAGATAGCTCTGGATTAAATCACCCCTGTTCTCAAGGGTGTGATATTTCTTTAAAGCTCCAAGAAAAGCAAAGGAAAGGAATATATTTCCTGTTGCTGGTGTGAGAGAAGGAAGGAGGCTATTTCTTTATTTATTTCAGACTTTGGCGCATCTATTATTATTATTATTGGTGGTGGAAGTTGGCAACCGGAGGTTGCAGCACGTGCGTTTTCCCATCCTAGCAAGTGATAATATTTCCATCGCCCACACACGCAAGGTGGGGCTTCTGAGAACACGCAGAGAGCCTTGCAGGCTGGCGGTGTTCGAAAGTCTCATATATAAGCTAGGCACGGAACGGCTCTTTAAACCAAGGCTGCACTAGCCAAAACAATATCTAGGATCAGGGGTCAGGGGGCCGGTCCACTGTCCCTCAGACTATGTGGTGGGCCAGACTATTTTTTTGGGGTGTGTGTGAACATATTCCTATGCCCCACAAATAACCCCAAGATGCATTTTAAATAAAAGGACACATTCTACTCATGTAAAAACACGCTGATTCCTGGACTGTCCGCAGGCCGGATTGAGAAGGCGATTGGGCCGGATCCGGCCCCCGGGCCTTAGGTTGCCTACCCGTGGTCTAGATACCATTTTTGGGCCAGGCAAATCAAAAGTTGTATTTTTGCAAACGATGGACTGGCTGTGTTTGGTATCCAAATAACAACCTTGAGCAAGTTTGAGAACTGAGAACTTTTTTTTTAAAGTCCCTCAATCCAGGGACAGTCCGCATACAGTATATACTGGCCTATTCTGACCTCTCTTTCTTGGTGACACGGACCATTCATAACCTAGGGATACTCTTCAAAACTGTGAGCTGCTCCTGCACGGGCTACATAGGAAAAGCTTTTTGGTCCCTCAAATTCATTCCGCTTGTGCGGATAAAACATAACAGGTAGAATTCTACAGGACGGGGTCTTAAGTGTGCGAAAACGGTCCAGATCCAATGACCTCCTGTTGGTGCCTGGACATCTTCACTCGGCCGCAAGTGGCCGATAACCAGGTGCAAAATTATTTTTGTATAAACTTTTTTTTAATTGAGTTTTACACTGCACATTTAAATTCAAACATTAAACATCATCATCAGCATTTCAGATTCCCTGAATCCTTAGACTCCCCTCCGCCCTTTTTCAACTGCCTCACGTATTTTCTCTATTTTTCTTAAGTAGTCCAATTTTTACCTTAATTTTTAATACACTACAAGCGGTACTGAAATCCTGCCAAAGTTTTTAGTTGTTTACAGTGTTCTCTTAAGTACATTGTAAATTTTCCCCCATTCCTTATTAAAGTTTCTATCTTCCTGGTTTCTGATTTCCCCCCAGTCATTTTCGCCCTTTCGGCGTAGTCCATCATCTTCATCAGCCTTTCGTCTCTGGCCGGGACTTTATCTTCTTTCCATCTCTGGGCCAGTAGTATCCACGCTGCTGTCATTGCATAGATAAATAATCGTTTCTGCTCCTTTGGTAACTCCACACCTAAAATTCCTAATAGAAAAAAAAGCCTCTGGTTTTTTCACAGACGTTATTTTAAACATTTTTTTCCAGCGCATTATATATAATTTCCCAGAAAGTGCCTTCCTTCTCCTTACACTCCCAACATACATTTGAAGCAGTTCTATACATCTTTGCTAATTTTATAGGTGTTAAATACCAATGGTACGTCATTTCCGTATAGCTCTCCTTCGACACGCAGCGCCGGATGCAAAATTCTAATTTCGAACACGGCACTCTTGGTCAGGCCAAAGGGGTCCCGTCCGGCACCTGTGGTCATGGTGGCCAACCACAGGTGACCCCGTAAGGGAAGCCCCCAAATGCACACCAGAAACTGGTGGGTGGCCCCTGGGTGATGGCCATGGGTGCAAGAGCGGGTTGCGCCCTGCCCTCCCTCGGTGCAGCCTCCCCGCTGCATGCTTTCCCACTTAGCAGAGCACACACATTTGTCCCTCTGAGCTTCCACGGGAGGCCCGTTGCTCTGGAATTCCTGTGGAATGCTGGCTATGTGGCCACGTTGGAATTGCTGGGCCCGGATCGGCAGGCGGCTCCCAGACTGTCAGCTTGGGGGGGGGGATGACGACGATGAAGATCTCTCCTTCTTTAAAAAGAAATCTGTGCAGAATGGAACTTGCCAAACAAATTTGAGAGCGAGCAGGCGGGACAACAAGCAGCCCAGAGCCAAAGGCAGGAACTGTTTGTGCCTTCTCACCAGTCAATCTAGAGCTGTGTTGTCTCCACAGACAGGCAGCAGCTCTCGAGGGTTTCCGGCAGAGAGGGTATTTCCCAGCCGTTTGCGGAGGCGCCGTTGGGGAACTGGGCCTTTTGGACACCGAGCAGGTGCTCTGGCGCCGAGCGATGGCCCTTTCCTTCAAAATAAACATGAAGGTTCTAGTCCTCATGATTACGGCTTGGCATTGGAGAGGCAATATGTCTCGAGAGGCAACGGAGCGTGCCGGGGGTGAAGCCAAACTGCTGCGTTAGCAGCACACCGAAGTGACCTCCTTGGGGTGCAAGCTTATTTATTTATTGAATTAATATACTGTACTGCGGTTCACATAAAAGATCAACATAAAAACCACTACAGTATCTATATCTATCTATCTATCTATCTATCTATCTATCTATCTATCTATCTATCTATCTATCTATCTATCTACACAGTATATAATCAAAATAAAAACAACCCAATAACACCTCCTTTCCAAAAAAGGAGAGCCACATTTTAAAAGGGTATAGGATGTCAACCAGATCACTCAAAGGCCTGGCTAAAAAGGAACGTTTTTGCTTGGCGCCTAAAGGTGTGTAATGAAGGTGCCAGGTGAACTTCCCTGGGGGGAGCATTCCCACAAACGGGGGGCCACTGCAGAGACGGCCCCGTTCTCTTGTTGCCACCCTCGGCCTCTCGAGGAGGAGGAGGCACATGAAGAAGGGCCTCAGAAGATGACCTCAGGGTCTGGTAGGTTCATCTGCTCTTGCTCCCCTGAGGGATTGGCCCGTGAGGCAGCAGCGCTGAGGGTCCCCTGCTGCTCTTTCTCTTCTGCTTGTGTTGCCGTTCTTTAGGTAATTGGAGCTCTTCCAGCAAACGTTCCCTGCCTCTCTTTGGGGCACGGCTCACTCCAGATGTTTTCCTGGAATTCCCGCTCTCTGGCGTTCCCCAGAATCCAAACAAGAACAAGTGCAGGCCCTCGCAGGGGTAAAATCCTGCTCCTCGGATTTCTATCCCCCCCCTCCGCCACCCTTAATAAGGTTGTCCATGTTTCAGTACGAACCAGAGGAAGGAAATGGAGGGGATTTCCTTTTCTCCCCTCAAGATTCTGCAAAGGGGATTTGGGAACTTTCCCTTGTTGGAAATTTGAACTGCGGAGCTGGGGTGGGGGTGGGGAGGAGATAAAAATCTCCGTTGTCAGAAGCCAGAACAGGACGAATTAATGAACTGCTGAAATGCCAAGAGCTCTGGGACACCCGCGGTTGCAAAGTCTTTCACGTGTTGCAACCGCGTTGCGTAAGACGGGGCTCACTCTTCCCACAGATGTGGAGCTGCCCTTGTATGTTACGCGGCAAGTTGCCTGTCGGATCCGGAGCTTCCCGGGGCCCTTCGCCCCCTTTTGCAGACACGGCCCCTGGGGACGCGCAATCTGATGTGGACCTCTTTGCCCCCTGGTCTTTAATCCACAAGCGAAATAAAGCATTTCAGAGTTTTGAAACCTGGGGAAAATATAAATATATGTGTTTTTTGTTAGCCTTAAGATTCCACATGCAGCTGTGGAATAAACAGCTTCTCTGATACTCCTGTTGAGAATGAATGAATGGCTGCGGAAACGTCCCGGGCGCAGGAGGCAAGGTTTGCTGTTTACTTCGCCGTTTCAAAACCAAGCCACTTACTACAGCTGGTCTTTGTCCCCCTGGACACCGAGTCACACCTTGGGGAGTCTCTGCCCGGGTGCAGCTGAGGTCAGCCTAGCCCTCTCCCTTTCAGCAAAGCCATGGGCACCTGGGCCTTCCTGCCTTTTTGAAACGGCGCCTGTCCCAAAATGGGCTCTTCCCCCAAACTGCAACCATGCTGAAGCTGCCTGGGTTTTCCTTGTTCCGTGTGGCTTCCACACCATTGCTCCAAATCGCCACTCTCTGGTCACAGTGACCTCCTGCCTCGCTTTCAGGCCTGATTTATTGCGGTTTTGACCTCGAAATACATGGCCGCATCAGCTACCCTGGCAGAGTGCTCTCGAGGCATTTGGGGGGCTCTTACCAAAAGCTTCCTCCTCGCGGATTTCCAGGGCTACTGTTTTCTTTTTAGCAGACCTTTTCCCCTTGCAAATTCAGCTCATTTGGTTGGTTCTGGTTCAGCAAGCAGGTGGATTAGTGACGAGCCGCCCCTGTGAATTGTCAGCTAAAGTTCCCTGCCAGTTCTGCATTTGACAATAGGAGGGACTCTCTCCTTCCTTGGAGGTTTTTAAGCAGAACTTGGATGACCCTCTGTCCTGGATGCTTTAGCTGAGATTCCCACATTGCAGTGGGTTGGACTGGATGACTCCTGGGGGCATAGCTGCCAAGTTCTCCCTTTTTTAAGGGAAATTCCCTTATGCTGAATAGGCTTCCTCGTGAGAAAAGGGAAAACTTGGCAGCTATGCCTGGGGGTACCTTCCAACTCTACAATTCTAGAATTCTGTGATTATACCCTGATGTGGAGAAAGTGAACAGGAAGAAGTCTCCCCCCCCTTGCAGGCTTCCCTTTGGGGCATCTGCCTGGCCACAGTGAGAAGAGCAGGACTGCGGACAAGATGGGCTCCTGTTGGGCTGACCCAGCAGGCTCTTTCTTCCATCGTTCTGGAACAAAATCTCCCTTAGGCCTTCTCTGTCTTCCTCTTACAGCTGTGAGGGATTCTGCAGGAAGTTCTGGGACAGGCAGCAAGTGGAAACCAAGGTCCCTGCCTCCCAGAACCTTTTGTATTTGGAAGCAGGACCATGCAGAAACCACCCCCACACCGTCACGGGCACAAGCGGCCACAACAGGACTCACGAGGAATAGGGTGGCCGGCCGGTGAACGCCGCCTCTCTGGAGCTGACATCACAGCCCGGGGGTCACGTCAGGAGAGCATGGCTGCCCAGACGCCACCTTCCTTCCTGCCCCGGGAAGCGGTTGCATCCTGGCTCTTGACCCAGGCGTGCAGAGGGTGGCAGATGCCAAGCAGAGCTGGGACCCCCAACAGCTGGATGCCACCTTTCTGCATCCCTTCTTTTTAAAATTTATTTCTAGCGGTCAAGCACTAGAGGCCGGGGCACGGCTTAATTAGGTTGTGGTGAAGATTGGGCAGATGTTTCCTCCTTTGGCGCCAGGTTCCTGCACAGAGGGGGCTTCCTTGACTTCAAAGCCTGCAAGCCCTCTGTTCTTGCTGCTTCTGGCCGTGGTGGGCTTTCCTCCTGAGAATCTTCTTTCTTCAATGCATCCGCCTGGCATTTTCACGGAGCTCTTCGCCAGCAGCTCCTTGGGGAGATGCTTTTGCAACTCCCTTCATTATTACTTTTCACTCGCTCTGCCAAAGGTGTTCCCTTCCCTCCCCACCCAAACCCCTTTGTGCAATTGCTTTGGGGAGGAGGGGGGGGATCCTATTGCCTCAATTCAGTGCTGCTGAGTACAAGGCTGTTGTTTTTCCCCTCTGTGGCTTTTGGGCTTGCATAATAACCGTCCTGGGTTTGCAAACAGGGAGGCTGACTCTTGCAGAAGGAGAAGGGTTTATGTGTGTAGGGGAAACCAGAACGGCTGCCGTATGCCACAGGGGAACCGGTGGGGTGGAGAAAGGAGCTCAGGGGAAATTGGGAGCTGAAAAGAAACTTGCTTCTTCTTCTTCTTGACCTCGAGCAGATTTTTAAAAACGCATCTCAGAACAGAGGCGTCCGGTGGTCAGTGACTGCATCCCTTTCTGAATAGAGGCATTGCAGGGGGTCGGACTAGATGCGTCTCGGGGTCCCTTCCACTTCTTGGAGCAGAGATGGAGAGCGCCAAGGTGGTGGCAGGATCTGCTCCTTCCCCCTCTTCCTTGGTCATGCCTTGTAGGATCCCTTTTCTCTGGGCTCCCTCCCCGCCCCGAATCGCTGCTGCTGCCGGCCCGTGTAGACCGTCTTGAGCCCAGTGGACAAAACTGGCTCTGGACAAGGCAGCTTTCATTCTGCATGTGTGTGACAGAATCGGGGAAATCTCTCTCTCTCTCTCTCTCATGCACATATACAAACACACCCACTCCAGTTTCACTCTTCAGATGGCCGGAGGGCCTGTTGCTTCCCTGCTATCATCAGATAAAAAAGATGAATGAGTTAAAGAAGAAGAAAACTGGTTTTTGTGCTTGTTTTAAAATGCGCGTTATTTATTTATTGTTTGAAGCTGCTTCCTTTGCAGATAAATTTCACTGAGGGGTTGGGGTTTTTTTGCATCAACGTGAAACCGAATCGCAGGACTCTTGCTTTGAGTTGTAAAAACAAAACAAGTTCCAATGAATGATGGACCCCCCAGGTTCCGAGCAGAAAACAAGCGCAGGATCCACCCCACTGGCTGTTGCGGAAGAACATATTTCCCTGCTCATCTAGTTGGGCCCAGTCTTATTCAACATCTTTATCAATGACTTGGATGATGGGCTTGAGGGCATCCTGAGCAAGTTTGCAGACGACACCAAATTGGGAGGGGTGGCTAATACCCCAGAGGACAGGATCAAAATGACCTTAACAGATTAGACAACTGGGCCAAAGCAAACAAGATGAATTTTAACAAGGAGAAATGTAAAGTACTACACTTGGGCAAAAAAAAAAAATGAAAGGCACAAATACAGGATGGGGGTGACACCTGGCTTGAGAGCAGTACATGTGAAAAGGACCTAGGAGTCTTGGTAGACCACAAACTTGACATGAGTCAAGATTCCACCTAAACATTAGGAAGAACTTCCTGACAGTAAGAGCTGTTCGACAGTGGAATTTGCTACCAAGGAGTGTGGTGGAGTCTCCTTCTTTGGAGGTCTTTAAGCAGAGGCTTGACAGGCATATGTCAAGAATGCTTTGATGGTGTTTCCTGCTTGGCATGGGGTTGGACTGGATGGCCCTTGTGGTCTCTTCCAACTCTATGATTCTATGATCTAGTCAGGCTTCGCGTTCTCGCCGTGGTCTTGCAAGCAGGACCTGAGCTTGGGACTGGACTTCAGAAACATCATCGCTTCAAACCACAGAGAGAGGAAGCATAACCATTGGGGCTAGCAGCGCCCTGCCAGTGGCCTCTTTCTAATATTTCTCTAATCCTCTTTTAAAGCCGTCCAAACTGGCGGCTGCCTCTTGTGGGAGAGAGTTCCATAGTTAAACTCTGCGTGAAGAAGGGCTTTCTATTATCTCTCCAGAATCGCCAATATTGTGCAAAAGAGAGAGAGAGAGAGACTATTTTCTGCTGCTTTCTCCAGGCGGCAGCATAATTCTTCTAGCTCTTAACCTGTCGCTGCTCAGTCGCCTTTTCCCAACCGCTGCCCTTGAAGGGACGTTGCTCCACCACCACCACCCCCCATCTCGTTTTGCTCGCCCTCCCTGAACCTTTCTTGGCTCTTTTTGAGGCGAGGAGGCCGGCGTCGTATTTTCGGGGTCACCCTTGTTGAAAAGGAAGTGGCCGTCAAGTTCAATTTTATTCCCCCAGCCCCTGCATAGATATGGAAGTTGAAGTTTGGGTCTGCTGCGAGGAAGACTCAGTTGGATGCAAAATTTGAGCGGGGAAGGAGCTGGGAGAGGGACATTTCCATTCATTTATTTGGGTCAGCCATGTGGAAGAGGAGGGGGCTTGGCCAGCTGCTCCCGCGGCATTAAAAGGTGTGGTTTTTTTAAAATAAATTGGTTGAGGAGGCTGCTAGCGTCTACTGGCTACGAGGGCCGTGCTCTCCCTCTCCTGTTGGATACAGCATACTGGGGAGTCGCAAGCGGGGAGATCGTTTCTCTCATGCTCGGGTCCTGTGTCTTTACTCAGACATACCTTAATTTCTACACCACCCAACTGAGAAGAATTTAAGATTTATCAAAGTGGTGTAACATGAAACCACCAGAATCAAAGACAGGGGAAGCAGGAGAATGAAAACATGGCGGGGTAATATTGAATTAAATTACAAGAAAGGGTTTAAGGTGTTGTCTTAAAGGCAAAATGCCTTGTCTCCTTAAGAAGTCCAATAACTAAGAAGTACTATAAACATGTTTGTGATAGGGGAGGTGGTGGTTCTGTTCTTTTAACTATTCATTTGTGCTTTTTAGCTTGTATATTTTTATCGAAGGGCAGCATGCAAGTCTAATAGATGAAAACAAGTCATGTGGAAAGGCAGGGAACTCTGTTCACAGGGCTGCGTCGGCCTGTAAGGAGCAGCTCACAGTGTTTCCTCAATAGACACCCAAGGATCCGCAGGAGCAGGCAGCAAAAGGCAACTTCATCTCAGAGTCAGGGCTTCGCCCGCCCACAGCAACACTTTAAATTTGGCCCAGTAGCATCTTGGCAGCCGGGGCGGATTCCTCAGCAGGCTTGTCACATGCTGCCGATAACCAGCTCCAGTCAGCAGCCTAGGCGTCCTGCCCCCCAAGGCCCTGGCTTGCCCTGGGGTGTCCCAGCCCTGGCTCCCCCCCCCCAAGCAGGATCCTCTTCCTGCTCCCCGTTGTCCTGCCAGTTCAGGACACAGACTAAGGTGGAGATGCCTGCTGGAAAGGCGCGTTGGGGAAAGGATCTGGTGAAGGAGCTGTGTAAAGCTTTGGAACTCCCTCCCGCAGGAGTTGGGGGAGGCTGCCAGCCTGGGCGGCTGGGAAGGAGGACTGGATGAATTCGTGGAGGAGAGGGCAGCCGACAGCTCCTAGCCCCGAGGGCCGTCCTCTCCTTCCACATTTTGAGGCCGCCTTGCGTCTTGCGTACGGCTTGCTGGGGCCCAGAGGAGGCAAGAGGGCTCTGCTGGCGAGTTTCCTTTGGGGCATCCTGAGAACGGGATGCTGGGCTAAACGGGCCCTCAGCCTGCTCTTCTTAGGGGCTGAGAAGGCCAGAGGGAACCACCCTGCAGCTGAAAGGATGCCTGTTTTATAGGGTGGGGGTATTTTGTGGCAGATGAGAGTTCATTTCCCGCCAGCAGGACACTGAGTCTTCGGGGTGTGTGGCAGGGGCCTCGCACAAAACACAAACCTCAAAGCCCAGGCGCGCCCTCCCTGCAGAGTTGTCAGCAGTTCTGCTGGCGGAGGCAGCAGCAGCCCTCTCTTCTCCCCTCTGCCCCAGACCCAGACCTCTGTGTGTGCTGGGACTCGATCGGGTCCCGACTCTGGCTCAGGAGTGGATCCAACACACCCATATTCCAGTCGGTGTTGCCCGTGCAGAAGGCGTGTGCTGGGTGGCATCCTCCGTTCCGGACTGGCTTGCTTTCCTGCGCTATGGGCTTTCCCAAAGGGGGTTGGGCTAGATGACTCTTTGGGTCCCTTCCAGCGCGACAATTCCATGATTCTATAAGTCGGCCCACCTGGCCCCACGTTGCCTTCACAGACCGGCAGTCTCTCTCTCTCTCTCTCTCTCTCTCTCTCTCTCTCTCTCTCTCTCTCTCTCTCTCTCTCTCTGGGTTTCTCACTTCAACCTGGGAACTTTGAAGTTTTCCACAGTTGCTGTCTCAGCGAAGTGCACAGGGTGGCTCCAAAAGAGGGTGATCCTGGCCACCATCGTGGTGCCTCTGCAGCAGGGAGAGTTGCATTCGAATCCCGCCTGCTTGGCTCCTGGGAAAATCCTTCCGTTCCGATGTTTTGTGGGGCATCGGTGCCTCTTTCTACAGTTTAGTGGTTAGGGTACCTGTTCTGCATGCAGAAGGCCCCAGGGACGTCTGGGCGGGGCTGGGGGAAAGCCCTGGAGAGCTGCTGCCGGTCAGTGCAGGCATTACTGAGAGAGCCTGCTGGGTCGGGCCAAAGGGGGACCATCTAAGTCAGCACCCTAAAGAAGAACGGTGATAATTTTGTTATTTGTAGGATGCCCACCTGCCCCAGCCACAGCGGCCAACCAGGCACCCCAGAGAGGACTCCCACAAGCAGGATTTGAGCCCCTTCTCCTCCCACGGTTTCCAGCAAGCCTAAAGGTCTATAGTCGGATATTCAATTTTGCATTCAATCCAGCTCTTTTCAGAGCAACGAGGGCTGTAGTAGTAGTAATAATAATTTTATTATTTATACCCCTTCCCATCTGGTTGGGTTTCCCCTGCCACTCTGGGCAGCTTCCAGCAAAAACGAAAACATAATATAACGCCAGACCTTAGAAACTTCCCGATAACAGTCAATCTGAACTTTATTTCTAAGGGAAGGGTTTTGACTTGGCAGGTGGGCACCTGATTCAAACGCCGAAGGTCAGTCACTAGTAGAGGAAACCCCATCTAAAAACCCAGAGGGCTACTGCTGCCGGTCTGTGCCAGCAGCAATGAGCAAGGCCTGGGGAGAGACCCCCTCCCTGAAACCCTGACAAGCCACTGCCAGCCGGTGCCTGGCTCTATAAGGCAGCTCCCTCGGCGGGTCTTCCTTGCATGTGTCTCCAGGCGACGCCATTCGCTAAGCTCCTTTTTTTTTTTTTGGCCACTGTCGCTTCTGCTGTCGGATCTCGCATGTTGTTTATTGCAAGCCCCGATGCAACGTGGCTTCTCAACTCTCCTTGCAACTTTTCCAGCACCGGATCTCAGCTGGAGGCTTTTTATCAGCCGGGGGAAGAGGCCGAAGGGGTTAAAGATCTGTTTGCTTTGTGCAGAGGCAGAAGAAATGTCTTGAATGACGCCCCCCTCCCTTCGCTACTCCAAGCAGCCAAGGCATTGGTTCAGGGAGAGGGCGGTTCTCCTGGGGGAACCGTTTTTTCTGGCCTGGATTTCTTGGGATCTGCAGCCATGTTACATATCTATAGATATACAGTATGTTTATATATCTCCTCCTCCTCCTCCCCACGGCTTGTGGTCTGGACTCAGGCCAGGTGTTTTGGTTTGCTTTACTCCAAATATTATTATTATTATTATTATTTATTATTATTATAACGACAGGCAAGCAAAGAAAGGAAAGGGAAATCCAGATTAGTTGCAACAACTGCCAGTAAAGAAATAACAGGATTCAGCTCTGCAGGTTGCCACAGTTGTAATGGCAATGTTCCGTGGCCTAGACTAGCTCAATTAGGTAGCGAAAAAGAATACTGAAAAATAACCTTGAACCTGAGAGGCAGTGGGGTGTAGTGATTAGAGTGTTCTGACTAGGACCTGGGAGAGACCAGGGTTCGAATCCCCACTCAGCCGTGGGTGACTTTGGTTGCCAGTCACTGCCTCTCAGCCATGCCTACCTCGCAGGGGGGTTGTTGGGATTAAATGAGGAGGGGGGAGAACCAGGGGCGTCGCCTTGAGCTCCTTAGAGGTGGGATATAAACACAATACAAAATGAATACTAAATCCAGACAAGGCAGTGCGGGCTGTGTGTCTGTGTCTCACATTTTGTGTTTGAGAAGGGTTTGTGGCATTGCCCCCTCCCCCCAAAAAAACACGGGGGGGGTGTCTTCCTATGCATTAGAGACAACCAACTTGCTAGTTTGCACCCCCCCACCCACCCCCCGATGAGATCCTGTTGTGCAAGTGATCCCTTCCTTGGCTGGATCTTTCTCAGAATACAGGAGGGGGGAAGAAGTAGAACGAAATGCTGCAGCTCAGTGATTAGAGCACCTGCTTTGTTTGGGGGGGGGGCCAGGTACAGCACTGACCAAGCAGGGCTGGGAAAGGCTGTTCGAAACTCTGAGAGCTGCTGGCGGCCAGAGGCAACGATACTGAGCTGGTTGGATTTGATGGTCCATTCAGTGAATCCTTTATTCAAAATTGTGGAGACTGCAGTCCAAAAAGAAAGGACTGTGTGTGTATATATATATATATATATGTGAAAGATATATGTAAGTCACTTTGATATATGTATGTATTTTTTAAAATAATATTTAATAAAGAATATCTATAAAAAAAGCGGGACCCAGGTGGCGCAGTGGGTTAAACCACTGAGCCTAGGGCTTGCTGATCAGAAGGTCAGCGGTTCGAATCCCTGTGACTTGCACGTCAAAATGCAAGTAGATAAATAGGAGCCGCTACAGCGGGAAGGTAAACGGCGTTTCCGTGTGCTGCTCTGGTTTGCCAGAAGCAGCTTTGTCATGCTGGCCACATGACCTGGAAGCTATACGCCGGCTCCCTCGGCCAATAATGCGAGATGAGCGCGCAACCCCAGAGTCGGTCACGACTGGACCTAATGGTCAGGGGTCCCTTTACCTTTACCTATCTATAAAAAAAGAACTATTAACAGAACAGCAATCTGATCCTCCATTGTTTCCAGCCACCCGAAACCCAACAAATGTTTGGTTTACACATGATTTACCATGTTCTGTTTTAAATCTCTTCGATTGCATTATTATAGAAAATTGTATTACAAATACAGTAACGTAAGTCAATAAACAGAAGGTCCACTTAAAAAAAGAAGAAGAAAGGACCATAGCTCTAGTTACAGGTAGGTAGCCGTGTTGGTCTGAGTCGAAACAAAATAAAAATATTCCTTCAGTAGCACCTTAAAGATCAACTAAGTTTTAATTTTGGTATGAGCTTTCGTGTGCATGCACACTTCTTCAGATACCATAGCTGTTGGCCGCTCCGGACTATTTCAAACGATGTTAACTGGGGAGCCACCAGCTGGAGGCCCTGTTCTGTGTGCAGGCCAGCCTAGCGGGAAGCAGCTCGCCCCCCAAATTGGAGGGCAGGTAATGGGGTGGCCCAGCTCTGTGGGCGGGAGGGAGGTGGAAGGGCGGAGACATGGGCAGGCATTGCTCTATAATAATAATTTTATTATTTATACCCTGCCCATCTTTCTGAGTTTCCCCAGCACATATATAAGCACAAATGTGGAAAAACATCCCTTCAGGTGTCTTCTGAAAGCTGTGTAGTTGTTTTAACTCCTTGGCATTGGGTGGCAAGGCACCACCACCGAGAAGGCCCTCTGCGAGAGACGGGGCATGTTCTCATCCCTCTCTGTTTCTCTCTCTCTCTCTCTCTCTCTCTCTCCTGCAGTGTGCCCTTCCGCCTGCAAGTCCCAGGGCTGCACCCCGGAGGGCACCTGCTGCCACACGGAGTGCCTGGGCAGCTGCCTGGAGCCCGGCGACCCGGAGAAGTGCCTGGCCTGCCGCCACTTCAGCCTCGAGGGCAAGTGCATGGAGAGGTGCCCCGCCGGGTCCTACCGCTACGCCGGGTGGCGCTGCGTCACCTTCGACTTCTGCCAGGAGCTGCACAACAAGTGCAAGGCCGCCCGCCAGTCCGACTGCCCCGTCATCCACAACGGAGAGTGTGCCCCCGGCTGCCCTTCCGGCTACACCATGAACTCTACCAGGTGAGTTGGCAACACACCCACACACCTCGGGGAGGGGGGCGGAGGAACCAAGGGGGGGCTCTTCTCATCGGCAACCGTCTCCCTGATATTGGGGTCTTGCTTTGACCCCCTGTCCCGGCTGCATGAGTCTGTGCAACTCACCGCTTTGCAGGAGTCGAGATGCCCCAAAACAGAGCAGCAATAATAATAATAATAATAATAACAATAATAATAATAATAAAAGTGATGATGATTTGGGGGAAAGAAAGAGGTCAGCGCAACGCAGAGTGAGCCCCCCAACCGTTTGAGGAGGAAGGCGATGAGGATTTAAAGCCCTTTTTCTGCCAGGTGCTGATCCCTGAGGGCTCTTGCGGTACCGAGGGAGCTGGACACCCTAGTCTCAGAGATCCCCCCTTTTATTTCAGGGGTGTCTGAGCCCCCCCCCCACTCCCGCTGGGGGTCCTTGTCCTAAAAATGCCTCCCTATGAAGCACCCCAAAGGGATTAACGTTTCGGAAACCATTCTGGAAAACGATCGAGAAATAGCATCCAGCCTTAGAACAGCTGCTAAGATTTATTATTGGCTAAAAGACGGAGGTGAGGGGAGCTTAACTACTGCTCTGTCCTGATGGATGGAGAGATAATTGGTCAAGAGAATCTCTGGTTAAACTCACCTGTTACGAAAGAACGCACAAAATGCAGCCTAGCAGGTTTGTGGGGAAATGGGCATTTGGGGTAATGCTTTGGAACACGTTCAGCGATAATGCCCAATCTTAGGCAGCTATCAACCTGCTGGGACAATATTTCTGTTCTTTCTCTTTGGTTTATCTTGTTCATTAATGAAGGAATGAACGGAAAATGGGGTCGGGGATCAACCACCGAGCAATTTCATAATGTAAAAAGCGATGAAAGCGAATTCGCAGGCTCAAAACAGCGGGTTGCGCCCCTGCCCAGAGTAGACTCGTTGAAACGGACGGGCACTGCTGACTTCGGCCGATTCATTTCAGTGGGTCTCCCCTTAGCCCAGTGAGAACAATTAGAACAATTCCAGACCTCCGCTTATGGAAAGAGGCAGACCTTCAGTCAGTCCCAAGGAGGCAGCAGAGGCGGGCCCTGCCTGATAACGCCACGGGAGAGAGTTTAATCCACGCTTAATGTATGTTTGATATTTAAGATATCAACAAAGTTACTTGTACATTTATCAGAGGCAGCGTAAGATCACAGGGGTCTCTGAAATTTGCCTGCTGTGGGGACGGGGTGAGAGGCTGGGGGGCTGGCTGTTGCCCCCCCAAATGCAAGGGAAGCATCCCTTTCTGGTCATCCCATCTAGACCCCATCTAGATCTTGGGGGGGGGGCTTCTTCTTCTTCTTGGCAAACCAGCTTCCTGACGCTCTTGGGCAAAGCCAGGAGCCAGCCAGGCCCCCCAGGGGAGGAGAGGAAATTGCCTGTTCTCATCATTCTCAGGAAAGGGCAGCTAATTGGCCTCTAATTGTGGTTGACGGCAGCAGACCTCGTTCCTCCTGCACTGGGTGGATTTTCTCAAAGCAGATGGAATTTTCTCCGAATGCTTTTTTCTCTAACCTCCTTGCTATCACAGGGTTGTGAAAGAGAGGGGGCAGGAAACAGGAAGCAGACTCTCAAAGGGCAGACCCCTCACAGCATGCCCCCCCCCCCGCCCGGACCAGCAGGGTGCTTAAGGACCTTGCAGCGGGGGGGGGCCCTTGCAGCCATCCTGTTTTGTTTGAGCTCGATTTGCTTGCTGGGGGGTGGAGAGATTAGAACAGGGCTTCGTTCTGGGCTGCCCCACAGCCCCCAATGCACTTTCTTTGTCCCAAGCAACACATTGTAAACCTGTGGAACTCATTGCCACAGGAGGCGGCGGTGGCTTTAAAAGAGGACTGGACAAATTTGCCGACAGCTGCTCTGCTTCCTTGAATCCCAGTTGCAGGAAACCAAGAGAGGGGAGAGGGCTCTTGTTGTCAGATTGCACTGGCGTGTTTTTTGTTTTGGGGGTGGTGGTGGCTGCCATTGTGAGAACAGAGTGCTGGGCTGGGCAGGCCACTGGCCTCATCCAGCAAGCTGTTCTTAGGTTCCTTTCCTCTCCCCTGTTGGGAAAGTGGGTCTGCAGGCCCCACAGGGCCACCCGAGAGGCTGCGGGGGCATCTCTGCAGCCTCTGCGCACAAGCCAAACTCCCCAAGCTTTACTGAACGCGCACATCGGTTATCGGGGCGTCGAGAAAAGCCCCGCGGCCGTTTGCAGCACAAGAGGCATCTCTCTTTCCCCACCGTGTCTCTTCTGCAGCCTCCTCTGCATGCCCTGCGAGGGGCTGTGCCCCAAAATCTGTGAGTTGCCCGTCAAGGAGAAGACCATCGACTCCGTGACGGCGGCCCAGGAGCTCCAGGGCTGCACTGTCGTCAACGGCAGCCTGACCATCAACATCCGCGGAGGAAGTGAGTGCTGGGGGGGGGGGAGTCTGGGTGCAGGATGTGGGGGGAGCCAGAGGGGCCTCTCACTCTGCCCCACGCCAAGCCGGTCACCTGGGAAGCTGGTTCTGCTCACGCAGGGCCGTCTCCAGGCCCAGGCGCGCCTCTCAGCTGTTCAGCGGCTTCAGGCCGCTCTCCGGAGGCGTGGCAACAGGGGACGGGCAGCGCCCCCTGGCCCAGGCCCGGCCCTATGGCCAGGCTGGGTTGTGCAGGACTCCAGCCCTCCAGGCGGCAGCCATGCTGCACCCACCCGTCTGCCCGCCACGCCGGGAAACGGGGTGGGGCGGGGGCGCCGGAGGGATCCGTCGCACCAGGGCGCCAGGTATGCTTAAGACGGCCCTGGCTCCACAGGTCTTTCTCTCTGGGACACAAGGGCTTCCTTCTCACATCCAGAACCTCACGGCTTCAGCTCTGGGGGAGCCTTTTCGGCGGAGGGCCGCATTCCCTTCTTCTGGGGGCCACGTGCCGATGTGTGGAGGGAGAGGGCCAGAGGGAAAAGCCGGCAGAGCAATGGAGACGAGGGCTTTGTCCAGTTCTGGGCCTAAGGGGGTCACGGACAAGCTGGAAGGTGTGCAGAGGAGGGGATTGGAATGGTAGAATGGTAGTGTCAGAAGGGATCCCGGAAGTCATCTGGCCCAACCCCCTGCAATGCAGGAATCCCAACTAGATCACACCTATAGCATGACAGAGTGAGGGGTGTTTAGCCTGGGACAGAGGAGACTGAGAGGCGATACAAGAGTCATCTCCAAATATCTCAAAGGCTGCCCCATGGAAGTGGGAGCAAGCTTGGTTTTCTGTTGCTCTGGAGGACCTGAACTGATGACTTCCGTTTACAAGAAAGGCGACTCCGACTAAAAGTTAGGACAGAAAATTTGTTTGCACCACACCAAGCTTTTTACTGATAAGAAATCGCTTTGGGGAAAGCCCAAAACTTGGATCGGTCTCCGTATTGCTTTGTGCTCTCATTTCAAAAAGATGTCTACCCATATTCTGCAAATGGAAAAAAGAATTATTTTGATACTAGAATATACCCCAGTGTTTCTTGAATCTTCCTGCCCCACCCTTATAGAAATTTCTATGGGCTCTTTTGGTCGGTAGTGGACTCTCCTTCCTTGGAGGTTTTGAAGCGGTGCTGGGGGGGGGGCGTCCACCAGGGATTCTTCAGCCGACATCCCTGCATTGCCAAGGGGGTTGGGCTGGATGACCTTTGGGGCTACCTTCCCACTCCACAGTTCCGTGAGTCTGTGAAGCAGGAGGGCCAGTTTCTAGGCAGGCTCAGCCCACGCCTCTGTATCGCCCCCTGCAGGCAACATTGCAGCTGAGCTGGAGGCCAACCTGGGCTTGATTGAGGAGATCACGGGCTACTTGAAGATCCGGCGCTCCTACGCCCTGGTCTCCCTCTCGTTCTTCCGGAAGCTCCACCTGATCCGGGGAGAGGCCCTCGAAGCAGGGTGAGTGGGGCCCCGGAAGGCGGCAGAGTTGGGAAGGGACTGCTAGAAGCAGGGCTCCAGTCCCCGCTTGGCCGTGCAGCTTGCTGGGTTGTGTGGCTCAACCCTGGCCTGCCTTGCATTTGTGGGTATCAAATGGGGGGATGGGACACGCACACCGACTTGAGCTCCTTGGAGGAAAAAGGGGGTTGTACATGTCAAGAAACAGATAAGGATCAAACGCTGGCGTCGCCAAGTGAGCGCTACTCAGAGTAGACCCACTGAAAGGAAGGGAGCTTGCTTGGCGAGAAGCTGTAGCTCAGATAGCAGAGCTTTGTGCCTCAAATGGCCAGAGGAATCAGGAAGACCAAAACTTAAATAAGGAATGGGGGGAATTGATAATTTACAGTGGTGCCTCGCTAGACAAAATTAATTCGTTCCACGGGTCTTTTCTTATAGCGAAAAATTCGTCTAGCGAATCCCATAGGAATTCATTGAAATTTTTTTGATTTTTTTTTTTTTTGCCCATAGGAACACATTAATTGAATTCCAATGCATTCCTATGGGAAACCGCGATTCGCTAGACGAATTTTTCGTAAAACGCATTCGTCTAGCGAGGCAACCTCCGCTCGAAAAATCCTTTCGTTAAGCGGAAATTTCGTTAAGCAGGGCATTCGTTAAGCGAGGCACCACTGTATCTTAAAGGCCGTTGTAAAATGTTAAAATCATTAGTAGGGTTGGAACATCACTTGTAGTTTATTGTGAGTTTTGGACGCAGTGGAGAGGTAAAAAATTTCGGTTATCATAAAAAGATGCAGGAGGAAATGATTAACAATAGGACCCACAAAGGGGAGGAGGAAAGTCCAAGAGATTCTTTGGATTCTTTTTATGTTGTATGTTGGATATGTGACTGTCAAGTTTTAATCTGAAAAACTGAATTAAAAAATTTCTAAAGAAAAAAGAGGCAGAGAGGAGTCCGGCTGGAGAAGAAGTCGTCTTCCTCTCCTACTGCAACCAGCTCCCCAGAACCAGGAGAGGGATGAAGAGGGCAGAGCAGAGGCAGTGGAGGCAGAGAAGTCTCAGATTGCTTAGGAAGGACAAGATTTAGGCAGCTGTGGGAAGACAGGGGCCTTCAATCCCCCCCAAAAAGTGCCTCATTGGGGATGAGTAGTTGGGGGTCTTTCTTTCTTTGCTGGGCCTGCTCTCCCCACCTTGGCCAAGGAGCATCTCTCTCTCCCATCCCCACCGACCGTATTCATCTTGTTAATTCCCCCTCCCCGCCAGGAACTATTCCTTCTACGCCTTGGACAACCAGAACCTGCGCCAGCTGTGGGACTGGAGCAAGCACAACCTCACCATCGCCCGGGGGAAGCTCTTCTTCCACTACAACCCCAAGCTCTGCCTGTCCGAGATCGACAAGATGGAGGAGATCTCGGGGGCCAAGGGGCGCCAGGAGAAGAACGACATCGCCCTCAAGACCAACGGCGACCAGGCCTCTTGTAAGCGGGCCGGGTGAGGGGTGGGCGGGGAGGGTGCCCTCGCTTTTGCACGCACGAGGTCCCAGGTTCGAATCACGGCAGTTTCCCCGGGTGTGGCCAGGCAGTGGCTCCTGCCTGAAACCCTGGAGCACTGCTGCCAGTCTGAGCAGGAGATACGGAGCTAGATGCTTCAGAGGGAGAGGTAGCAAGCAGCTTCCTATCGCCCTGCTTGAACACTTCTTCATCTAGAACCTTTAGGACTGGAGTGCTTATTTTAAGGGTTAGGGCCGTAGCATCTAGGGAAGGCGCCCCCCACTGGCTTAAACCCTGGAGAGCTGCTGCCAGTTAGTGCAGGCAGCTCTGAGCTGGGCGGGCCAGCGGTTTGACTCCATATAAGGCAGCCGGCCTCCTGTGTCCCTGTTTGAAGCAGCCATGAGGACCGGAGCCTTGCCTTCGTCTTTGGAGTAACTCATAGGAAAGAGCCATGTCTCGGGGGCCAAGTAGCGAGTCCCAGGTTCCCCCCGCAGGGGCACCTCCAAGTCAGGCCCCGGAGAGCGGCTGGGGCCAGTCAGTGTGGACAACAGTGAGGGAGATAGACCCAGGGCCTGGCTCTGCAGAAGGACTTTTCAGAAGAGCCCTGTAGTGGTGGCGGCGGCAGGATCAGGCCAAAGCAAAGCCCCCAAGCAGAACCCAAGGATGCTGTGGGTCGGGGTGGGGGGCACCCCCATGCGCCGCTGGCTTCCTGAGACCAGAAGGGCTGCTCTTCAAGCTCCTGGGCCTGAGCTTTATTATATTATTAATAATAATAAAAACCATTAAACCTGCCCTACTCCACTTGGAGATGGGGTCGAACCCCGTACACCCCCCTGGCCCCCTCCCTCTGCTCTCCCAGAGGAGAGTTTCCGGGGCTGTCTTCCGGCCCTCTTTCCCTCCTGGCCGGCGCCGCCTCTCTATGTACGATCTATATGTTTGCTCAGTCTTGGCTCCCTCCTTCCTGGAGCGCCTGCCAGGCTGGCAGAACGCCGGACAGCTTGTCCTCCCAGAGGCCTCCCTTGGCACTGACAGCCTCCAGGAGGGTGTGCATGGATGAGAGAGAGAGAGAGAGAAGGAAGGAAGGAAGGAAGGAAGGAAGGAAGGAAGGAAGGAAGGAAGGAAGGAAGGAAGGAAGGAAAGGAGAAGGAGAGAGGAAGAGGGAGAGAAGGAGAGAGGAAGGAAGGAAGGAAGGAAGGAAGGAAGGAAGGAAGGAAGGAAGGAAGGAAGGAAGGAAGGAAGGAAGGAAGGGAAAGGGAGAGAGAGAGAGAGAGAGAGAGAGAGAGAGAGAGAGAGAGAGAGAAGGAAAGAAAGAGAGAGAGGGGAGAAAGAGAGGGGGAGAGAAGGAAGGAAGGAAGGAAGGAAGGAAGGAAGGAAGGAAGGAAGGAAGGAAGGAAGGAAGGAAGGAAAGGAGAGAAAGGGGGAGAGAAGGAGAGAGGAAAGGAAGAGGGAGAGAAGGAGAGAGGAAGGTAGGAAGGGAAAGGGAGAGAGAGAGAAGGAGAGAGAGGGGGGGGAGAAAGAGAGAGGGAGAGAGAGAGAAGGAGAGAAAGAGAGGGGAGAAAGAGAGGGGGGAGAGAAAGAAAAGGAGAGGGAGAGAGAGAGAAAGAGAGAGGGAGAAATAGAGGGGGGAGCGTGCTCTTGGACTGGGGTTCTACTTAAAGGCCTCCCATGTGTTTGGTGGTTCACAACATCAAGTTACACAATCAAAATGCATGAATGAAATGAGCCCCCCTCCATCCCCCGGTGGGTCCTTAGCCAGGCTCTCCCATCTCTGACCTGCCTTTTCCGTCCTTCCTGCAGGTGAGAGCGAAGTGCTCAAGTTCTCCTACATCAAAACCACCTGCGACAAGATCATGGTCAAGTGGGAGCCTTACTGGCCGCTGGACTTCCGCGACCTTCTGGGCTTCATGCTCTTGTATAGGGAAGCGTGAGTAAAGTGGGGCAGGGAGCTCCTTTCTGCACTTTGGGTCTTGGGGAGAGAGGGATTCTTTGGCTGTGATTCCTGCGTTGCCGGGGGTTGGACTAGATGGCCCTGGGGGTCCCTCCCAACCCTTCAATTCTAGGATTTTATAACACACACACTCAGCTTGATCAGAGAGAGTTACAGCGCCTGCTGTGGCAGCAGAGACCGACACGGGAGAGACATGTTTGGTTGCAGCCGGGGCAGAAGAATGTTGCCGAAGGGTGGATGGCCCAGTCTAGGAATAAAAGGGGATGTAAAAAGTAAAGGGACCCCTGACCATTAGCTCCAGTCGTGACCGACTCTGGGGTTGCGCGCTCATCTCGCATTATTGGCCGAGGGAGCCGGCGTACAGCTTCCAGGTCATGTGGCCAGAATGACAAAGCTGCTTCTGGCAAACCAGAGCAGCACATGGAAACGCTGTTTACCTTCCCGCTGTAGCGGTTCCTATTTATCTACTTGCATTTTGAAGTGCTTTCAAACTGCTAGGTTGGCCGGAGCTGGGACCAAGCAACGGGAGCTCACCCCGTCGCAGGGATTCGAACCGCCGACCTTCTGATAAGCAAGCCCTAGGCTCAGTGGTTTAACCCACAGCGCCACCTGGATCCCTAAAAGGGGATGTAGAACGAACTAAATGTGAACACGCTCTCTTCTATACCCTAAAAGTCAACTGAAGAAAGAGGCTGTGTATTTTCCCAATCCGCACCCAAGAAGGATTTTTAAAAGGCTGGGCATTATCTGAAGGAGTGGCGCAGAACGATTTCATTGGAACCCACGAGATCCCCGGCGAAGCGTTAAAAACGTGCATTATTTAAGTTGAAAGGCCTCTCTGCAAAATAACTTAGGATTAGGCCCTCCTATTCCTCCTTTGTCTCTCGGGCGATGCAGAGTTTGGAGGGCAGCCCCCTAAAATAAAGTTGTCAAGTAGATTCTGCCATTTCTGTAGCTGGGATTGAAGGATCGGTAGAGGCAGCGCTTGGAAATAAAAGTGAGAACTCGGGGAGAGCAGCCGCAGCCCAACTGGCTCAGTTTCTACAATTTCCATGACCTTAATTCATTTCTGCAACAGGCTTCCATGCAACCTTTTGCAGTTTTTACATCTCTCCATCAAAGCGTAAGTCCCACTGCAGGTGTGTCTGTGTGTTGCCTTTCTGAAATAAAAGCCGTTTCCTTTTTTTGGCCTTTTCCAGCCCCTTCCGGAATGTGACAGAGTTTGACGGCCAGGACGTCTGCGGTGCCAACAGCTGGACGGTGATGGACGTCGAACCGCCTCCCCGCAACAGCGACACCAAGCCGGGCCACCTTCTGCGCGGCCTCAAACCCTGGACGCAGTACGCCATCTTCGTGAAGACCCTGATCACCCACTCGGACGAGCGCAAGTCCTACGGGGCCAAGAGCGAGATCATCTACATCCAGACCAACGCCTCGGGTGAGAGGCTGTCCACAGTTGGAAGCAGGGGGCTGGGGTGAGAGGGGGCTGCGGGGTTTCCGCCTCGCCCTGCCCTGGGGTGACGTTTTGTCTCTCTTCTCTGTCCCCTGCAGTGCCCACCGTCCCCCTGGACCCCATCTCGGTGTCCAACTCCTCGTCACACATCATCTTGAAGTGGAAGCCGCCCTCCGACCCCAACGGGAACATCACGCACTACAAGGTCTCCTGGGAAAAGCAGCCTGAAGACAGCGAGCTCTACGAGCTGGACTACTGCCTGAAGGGTGAGCCGCTGGCACTGTGGCAGCGCCTGCCCGCCTGTGTGGGCCTCTTTCCCCACCCGCAGAGGCCCCACCTAGCGTCGTGGTCTGGCAGGGTGCGGGGGAATGGGTGGGAGGCACCAGCTGGGGGACCCCCAAAGGAAGAAGGGTCAGAGCTTGAGGGGGCGATGATGAGGGATTAGAGGGGGAAGAGGAGTTGTTGGAAACCGGAGAGGGAACAGGGCTTTGTGAGTGAGGAGAGTCGGTGGCAGAGAGCAGTCAGCAGCTGAAGCTGGAGAGGAGGGAAGCCAAGAGGCAGAGATGAAGTCACAGGGGTTTCCCCCTCCTGCAAGAAGCTCTGCTCCTCACTGGTCTCCCAGAACCAGGAGAGGCATGAAAAGGGCGGAGAGGTTGGCTGCACATAGGCACAGTTACGGATTGCTTGGAAAAAGCCCCGGAGTGGAGGGGACTTAGGCAGCTGTCATGGACAGGTGGGAGGCAGAGGAATGGTGGGGGGCACCAGCTGGGGAACCCCCCAAGGGAAGAAGGCCCAGAGCCTGGGGAACGGGGTGACGATGAGCAGTCAGAGGGAGAAGAGTGGGCAGAGGAGTTGCGGGAAGCTGGAGAGGGAACAGGGTTTGGTGAGCGGGGAGATTCTGTGGCAGAGAGCAGTCCAGAATCAGAGGCAGAAGCGGAAGCAGGGCAGGAGGGAAGCCAAGAAGTCACAGGGGTCTCCCCCTCCTGCTGCAACTGGCTTCCCTCTTCGCTGGTCTCCCAGGACCAGAAGAAAAATTAGAAAGGGTGGCACAGCGAGAGACAAGACAATGGCGCCTTAGGCTGCCGGGGAAGGAGGAGCCTTTGGGAGCGGTGGGAAGGTGGACACCTTCAGACCCCACAACTGCCTCCTTGGAGCAAGACCCGCTGCTTGGGTTTCCTTGAATCAAGGCCGGGTGCTCCTGATCCCCAGGATGGCAGTGTGGGCCTTGGGTGGGGGAAATTCCCCCAGATAAACCTCCTGCCCCCTCTTCTCTTTTCTTCTCTTCTCCCGATCTGTTTCTTCTTGAGTGTTGTCACTGCTGCTTATCATGTGTTAGAAAAGGATTATATATCTATCTATCTAAAGAAAAAGGTATTCCATCTCTGCTACAGAGGGAGTAGGGGGGACTGTCCAGAGTCGGGGGGGCACCTCTGCATGGATCTGGCCGCCTGGCGCTCTGGGGTGCCCTCTCCGTGGCTCCCTCGCTGCCTTTCCTTGGCCTCATGAGCTTCCCTCCTCTCCCCGCAGGCTTGAAGCTCCCCTCTCGGACGTGGTCCCCTCCCTTGGAGTCGGAGGACTCCCCCCACAAGCCGAACGACAGTGACAGCGAGGAGCCCAGCCTGGAGTGCTGCCCCTGCCCCAAGACCGAGTCGCAGATCATGAAGGAGACCGAGGAGTCCGCCTTCCGGAAGGTCTTCGAGAACTACCTCCACGACATCGTCTTTGTCCCCAAGTAAGAGGTTGAGCGTGGCTACACACACACACACACACACACACACACACACACACACACACACACACACACCACTTTCTGGCTTAGGTGTGGGAGCAGGGAATGTAAGTGAAAGAAGAGCCTGCTGCTGCTGCTGCTGCTGCCAGCCAGTGCAGGCAATGCTGGGTTAAATGGATCTGTAGGCCTGTGTCAGGTCAGATCCAAGAGGATGATAACCGCGCTTAATCTGCTGAGGCTCCATGGTTAGAGCCCCCGTGTTGCACACAGACGGGTGTGGGTTCAATCCTCAGTGGTGTCTCCCTGAGAGCCCTGAGCCTGAAACCCTGCAGAGCCACTGCTGCCAGTCCGTGCAGGTTGTATTGAACCCAAAGCTGGGCAGCCCTGCTGTGCCAAGGAACGTGTGTGTGTGTGTGTGTGTGTGCATTTGTTTGTGCCCTTGGATCTTTGGGCCAGGGAAGGTGTGGGGTGCGGGACGGAGCCTGTGAACCCTGCCCTGCTGCGGGAGGGGGCACAGTCCAGCCGGGGGCTTGTGTGGCTCACAGCCCCAGGATTAATGAGTAATCCACCAGAAAGGGAGCCAAGCCCTGGGAGCCTCTCTTTGCTCCTGGAGCCCCTTCCTGGGAACGCTTTGAAACCCAGAGCCTGAGCCGAGGCTGCCGGTGGATCCATTTGTGCCCTCGCGTTTGCAAAACGAGGCCACGCACCCTTAAAGAACCAAAAGGGTCACACATCCCTCGACCGAATGCCAGGAGCGGGTTGTGAATCAGAGATAAAAGATGGAATATCAAGCAGTGTATTTACAGCAGATAATAATTAAATGAGTGCGTTAAAGGAATTTGCATATAAAGAAGAATGTTTTAAAAATAAATTTAGGGAACCGCAGAAAGAGGGGGAAGGAAGTCAAGTTTTGAAATGTTAAATTGATGGCAAAATAAATGAAATTGTATAACTTTGAAAAGTATAAATAAAAAGCTAAAAAAAAAGTAATATCGAGCAGGGGTGGTGGTGGTGGGGAATGGGGACGCATCCGGGATGAAGAGCCGGAAGTCAACTTTGGGGTGAAATTGTATTTTTTTCAAAAGGAAAACCAATCAAGATTGATTGGCAGAGTCTGAGCTCTGAGAATTCGATTTTTTTAAAGTGGTGGGACCCCAAGAAAAGCGCCTCTCTCCCAGTCCCCAAAGAGAATCCCAGATAGAGGAGACACCGCCAGGGCGGCTCTAGTGTGTTTCTGAGCTCCCCGGCCAAGCGCTTTCGGAAATGGGGCTCTGACCGACGCCTCTCTCTCCCTTTCTCCGCAGGCCGTCGGTGATGCGGCGCAGGAGGGACCTGGGCGCCCCGGCCAACAGCACCACCCCGTCCCCAACACTGCCGGCCTTTGGGAATGCTTCCATGGCAGCCCCCGCCAGCCCCCCGGAGCCCAAGCCCTTCTCCAAGGTGGTCCTCAAGGAATCCATCGTCATCTCCAACCTGCGGCACTTCACGAGCTACCGCATCAAGATCCAGGCCTGCAACCACGAGGTGCCCCAGGAGTGCAGCAGCGAGGCCTACGTCAGTGCCAGGACCATGCCGGAAGGTGAGCGGGGGGGGGGGCAGCCGAATGGGCAGGGTGCAAATAATATTTTTATTATTGTTGTTATTACCATTATTTATTCCTCCGAGAAGCTGGCGCACGAGATTCTCTCTTCCTCCCCCCATTTTTGTCCTCCCAACAACCCTGCGAGGTAGGCTTGGCTGTTTGAGCTTCATGATGGAGTAGGGCTTTGAACCCGGGTCTCCTGACTCTCCTAACCGCTGGCTTTCGCGTCGGGTGTCCAAATTTGCACCGAGCAAGCCTCTTCTCTTGCTTGTGTTCCCAGCAAAAGCCGACGACATTGTGGGGCCCGTGACTCACGAGCTGGAGAAGAATGTGGTCCACCTGCACTGGCAGGAGCCGAGGGAGCCCAACGGGCTGATTATCCTTTACGAGGTGAATTACGGGCGCCTTGGAGATTCGGAGGTGAGAACCCCTCTCTTCCCCTCTCTCCCTTTTCTGGCTTTCCATCCCAGAGGATGCCCTGACTCTCTTCCCTCCCCTTCAGACATGATCTGTTTCTAGCAACTCATAGTTCTGGTTTTGAATTCCGTTGTGTTTTCTTTCTCAGCATATTTTTGGTGCTGATCCAAAGATGCTAAAAAGTTCATAACCAAGGCAAAGGTGTTTTTTGTTTTGTTTTTTCCCAATACACCAGAATAAAATTAATACAGTAGAACCTCGTTTTTCGGAGCATCTCGGAAGCCAAACGTTTCAGTGTTCCAACACCCAAAACCCGGAAGTGAATGCTTCCGTTTTCCAACGCGCCTCGGAAGTCGAACTGCTTCCGAGGCGCCTTTCTTCATTTTCTCAATGGAATTTGCCGACCAGCCGTTGCAGCTTGGTTGTCGGAAGGTTTCAGAAGTCAAACAGTCTTTTCCGGAATGGATTACGTTGGACAATCGAGGTACCACTGTACTACTAAAATCGGATCTAAAAAGGAACAAGAGCAGAGAGAATAAAAAAACAGAAACAGAAGAGGGACCGAAAGACAATGAAAATTGAGTGAGTGAGTGAGTGAAATATAACTTTCACTCATTAACGTCCAACTGTTCAATTTTCTACAAGCCAATATTTTCCCCCCAGTCTTCTAACCCGGTCGTGACAATTTTATTTTCTCTTTTCCGCAAAAAAGCCTATGAGGGGTTTCCGATACTCAATAAATGGCAGTCACGGTTTCCGTGATTTCATCAGCCCTCCCTCCCGTGCTTCTTTCCCTCTTTTTGCGAATAAAAATTCTGTTGCGTTGCCGTCTTCTGCAGAAGGGCCGGATCTACATTGAGCTGTATGCGATATGCCGTTCTTAACCTTTCCTGATTGCCAGTAGCTGGTTGCTCTGCAGCGCGATCAGGAAAGCGCCATTTCCCCCGATAGGTTACGAAAACCCTTCCTGGCGCTCCCTCAGCGTTGTGATCCTCCGCGAGTGTGGATCTGCCCAGGGCTGTGCAAGCCGCTGCTCTGAAGGATGCAGGATGGGGCCTGCTGGGAGACACCCCCCCCCCACTGAACATGCCGTCTCCCCACAGGAGCAGCGCTACTGCCTCTCTCGCCTGAAGTACGCCACTCAGCAGGGCTGCAAGCTGACGGGGCTGCAGACAGGCAACTACAGTGTCCGGGTGCGAGCCACATCCCTGGCGGCGAACGGCTCCTGGACGGAGCCCATCTACTTCTATGTCTACGACTATTGTAAGATCCTGGGGGGGGGGCAGGGAGAAGGAGCTTGGCTTGGGTGGTCATGTGCCTGTAGACTTGGCTGCTTTGGACTACGATTCCCATCATCCCTGACCACCAGTCCTGGGAGGATGGGAGTTGTAGTCCAAAAGCAGCTGGAGATCCAAGTTTGGGAAACCCCGATGTGTGTGTTTCGTACTGTGTGTGTCTGTGTCTGTGGCATGTGCATCATAGCTGCCAAGTTTTCCCTTTTCTCGCGAGGAAGCCTATTCAGCATGAGGGAAAATCCCTTTAAAAAAGGGAGAACTTGGCAGCTATGATGTGCATACACACAGATTTCAGCTATTTACATCAAGAAAGCATTTAGAAATACATCAACTATATCCAAGCGGTTTGCAGCAACAGAGCCACATAGAAAAGCCCCAGTCGGTAACCAACCGGCTGTGGGGGAAAGATGAATCCTAAATTGCCCCCATCAAGGGAGAATTTTCAGCTGGCATTTGGGAGTTTGAACAAAAGGCGCTTGCTGTGGGATCTCTAGTGGCAGAGGGTTCCTCAGGACGGGGCCCGGGGCCATGAAAGCAGGACTTCCTTGTTGCTGTCAGAGGAGCCTCTTGTATATGTGAGGGAGGTTGTGTGCCCTTTGGTGGGGGGTGAGAGAGAGGGGCTTTTGGGGGGGTGATGGGGGAGGTGAGTCCTTTTCAGCCCAACCTGACCTGGTCCCCCCTCTCTACCCCCCACTGCAGTCCCCCCCAACAATAACCTGGTCAGCATCATCATCCCCATCATCTTCGCCATCTTCTTCCTGGGGGTCATCGGAGGTGCCTACGTCTTCATCAAGAAAAGGTGGGTCCCTCGTTTGCAGATTCCCTCCCTATAGACTCCAGACTTCTTGTGGCGGGGAAGAGGGGGAGCTGGCAGGTGCTTGCGGCCGCAACCAAGGACACCGCCTTCCCCTCCCGATCCGCGAAAAGCTTTCCCCACTGCAGCTGGTGGGGCAGCGCCTTTCCCCCCCTCACGGACTGGGCAACAACATTTCCCACCCCACCCAAAAATGGGTTTTATTTTATCTGTTAGGCACCTTGAGTCCCTGGTAGAGGAAAAGGCGAGGTATCGATTAACTAACAACACAACAATAACAAACAACAACTGAAGTGTTCCATAGGCTGGGTGTGTGGGATCACATGCCCTCCCTCACCTGGTTTTTCTTTTTCTTTTTGAAGGCTTTATTATGAAGCTAAGAACCCTGTAAGAAATACGAAACTGTTGGCCCTGGGTTTTCTCCTTCCTTCCTTCCTTCCTTCCTTCCTTCCTTCCTTCCTTCCTTCCTTCCTTCCTTCCATCCTTCCTTCCCTCCCTCCCTCCCTATCCCCTGGTTTTGCTTGAGCATGTCCCTTTAAGTGCCACAAAACACACACATGCACCGTCCTGAGGACTAGAAACCTCCCTGCACCTTTGGGTATTTGCTTCCAACGGCGATTGCTCGAGTCCTTTCAGATTACGCAGGCCCCTCTGTGCCCATGCATACACACACCCCACAGCCGTTCCCACTCCGTTTTTGGGGATCCCCGACGGGTGACAGGCGCCTCCTCTCCTTTGCTTGCTTCCCCCCCAGGCAAAAGGAAGGACCGACGGGGCCACTTTATGCCTCCTCCAACCCGGAGTATCTCAGCGCCAACGATGGTGAGTGGCAGGCCGAGGCAGCGGGGCTTTTCCTCTCCCTCTTCCTTGCTCGGGGAGGGGGCACAATCCACTGGGGAGAAACAGATTCTCCTCCTTCCCTTCGGAAGCTTCGAGGTGCCTCCACTGCCCTTCTGGCCGCAGGCGTTAAAGGAGGCGGATGCAGCCATTCTGGACTCGGATCAGAACCGAGCTGGAGAGAATCCTCTGGGGCGGCAAGCTGAGCTCCGTGCCACTCCCCCCCCCCCCGGGCTGGCCTCTGCCCTCCCGAGCCCCCCGTCCCCCTTCTGAAACCGGCCCTAGAGAACCCAAGCCCTCGCCATGCCGTGAAGCTGGAAGGGACCCGAGGGTCATCTAGCCCAACCCCCTGAGCTGCTCGCAAACCCGCTTCCCTCTGCAGTGTACATCCCCGACGAGTGGGAGGTCCCCCGCGAGAAGATCTCCCTCCTGCAGGAGCTGGGCCAGGGCTCCTTTGGGATGGTCTACGAGGGCATCGCCAAGGACATTGTGAAGGGCGAGCCAGAGATGCGGGTGGCCGTCAAGACGGTGAACGAGTCGGCCAGCCTGCGGGAGCGCATCGAGTTCCTCAACGAGGCGTCCGTCATGAAAGGCTTCAGCTGCCACCACGTGGTGAGGGACCCCAGGGGTCATCCAGTCCAACCCCCTGCAATATGGGGGTGGGTGGCGGGGGAGGGCTGAGAAGACCGCTCCGCAGGGGGGTCGCCGCTCAACCAACCCATTGGAGAACTACGGTGGGAGGCGAGCGCTTGCCAGGCAGCTTCCTCGGCTCTTAAGGTCCTTTGGCCACGGGCCGTCCTCTCGCTTCCACGGGGTTCTTCATTGGCTCACGGGCCCTTCCCTCTCGCCCTCCTTTCCCCCAGGTCCGCCTCTTAGGCGTGGTGTCGAAAGGGCAGCCCACCCTAGTGGTCATGGAGCTGATGGCTCATGGGGATCTGAAGAGCTACCTGAGGTCCTTGCGCCCGGATGCAGAGGTAACAACTGGCTGTGGGGTTTTTTTGGGGGGGTGGCGAGGTAGAGAAGCTGGAGCCCCCTTTTGCTCATGCCTCCTCCTCCTCTCGGCTCCCCCAGAACAACCCAGGCCGGCCCCCACCAACCCTCCAGGAGATGATCCAGATGGCGGCCGAGATCGCCGACGGCATGGCCTATCTGAACGCCAAGAAGTTCGTCCACCGGGACTTGGCTGCAAGGAACTGCATGGTGGCCGAGGACTTCACCGTCAAGATTGGAGGTGGGGCAGCTTTCCCCGGGGGGGGGGGGGAGAGGGCCCCAAAGGGGATTTATTCCGAGCCTCTCTCGGAGCGCAGCCAAAGGAAGAGACAGAAAGATGCGTGTCCTCGTTGAAAGAGCGAGTAAAACATGCGATATCCTGCAAGAAATGCATTGGGGGTTGAGGGGTCCAGGCCAAACTCAGCACTGGGGGGGGGGGTATTTCACAGTTGGGGAGCTCCCACTGTGAAGACCTTTCTCTCATATATAGATATAGATATGTAGATAAAGATATATTTATTTGTTTTGTTTTATTTTATTAAATTTATATACCACCCTATACCAGGTGGTCTCAGGGCAGTTCACAGAATAAAATCAAGATATAAAACCACAAAATACCTAATGAAAATAAAAACAACAACCCCCCCCCAAAAAAACACACAATTTTACAATTTAGAATATTCATTTAGACCACCTTAAAATATCAACGACTTCCCTTCTTCTCTTTTTCTGGTTCATTTTGCGTAGCATAAATCATTGCATAATTTACATAAACTAAACCAGGGGTCCCCAGACTTACCGCGCAGCGGGCCGGAGGGCGGGGGAGTGCGCGCCCGTGCGCATGCGCACACGCACACGGTCGGGGAAAAAATCGCCAAAAATCGCTTGTGCGCATGCGTATGGGCCTCCCCCGACCCAGAAGTGCATCGGAAATGACCTCTTCTGGGTCGGGAGAGGCCCATACGCATGCGCACAAAGGATTTTCGGCGATTTTTTGCCGATTTTTAAGACCGTCGCCGCGCCGCGCGCCGTAAGAGCGGGCGGCGGCGGTCGCCGCGGGCCGGATTGGGAGGCCGTAGTTTGGGGACCCCTGAACTAAACCATTCAGTGTCGCATGGTTTCCGAAGGCCTTTTCCCAGATCACCAAATAACGGAGGTCTCCCGACGGCAGGCGAGCATGAAGAAGGCCCTGTTTCAGGGGTGGTGGGGGGGTCCCCCAAGCCACCCCCCTCTGCTCTGGCCATGCCCCTGCAGGCACTTCCTTGGGGAAGGCTCTGAGCTCTCCCCCCCCTCTTCCTCTCTCCCCCCCCAACCCCCAGACTTTGGCATGACCAGGGACATCTACGAGACGGATTACTACCGCAAAGGAGGGAAGGGGCTCCTCCCCGTGCGGTGGATGGCCCCCGAGTCGCTGAAGGATGGCGTCTTCACCGCCTGCTCTGACGTCTGGTGAGTGGGGAGCACCCCCAACCCCAACCCCCCTGCCGCTGCTCAGGGACCCCCTCTCTGAGTGAATGCATGAGGACGCTGGGCCAGAGCAGCCCTGGCTCTCCTCGCGAGCCGAAGAGTCCGTAGGAAGCCGCTCCTGTCCCGAGTCAGGCCATCTGGCTCAGTATTGCCAACTTTGGTTGTCAGCAGCAGCAGCTGCTCTGCAGAGTTTCAGGCAGGGGGGTCTTTGTCCCGGCCCATCGGGGAGAAGGGAAACTCTGATCCTAAACCTCCGCTGCCTTGCGGGATATTTTGGGAGAAGAAAAGGCTCAGGAGGAAACCCCACCCAGTTGGGCGGCTCCTTCTGGCAACTCCTGCAGCCAAGCGGGTGCCAGACATCTCACTCTTTCAAGGGGGTGGGTCTTGCCACCTGGGCAGCCCAGGACCCCCAGACACATGGCCTAGATTGCACCCCAGGGACGTCACTTCAGTGCTGCTAACACAGCAGATTGGCTTCACCCCCGGAGGTGCGCTCCATTGTCTCTCGAGACGGACAGGTGCCCCCACTGGGGACTGAAGCCGGACCTTCTGCATGGGAAGTGGGCCCTGTGCCGCCACTGCCCGGCTCGTTCCAATCTCCGAGGCTCCGAACAAAGCACTAACTTGAGCGGAAGTGTGGGGAGCTGCCTTCTCCTGAGTCACAACAGTGTGGTCTGCACTGACTGGCAGCAGCTCCTCATGCTTTAAGGCAGCGTTTCTCAACCAGTGTGCCTCCAGATGTTTTGGGACTACAACTCCCATCATCCCTAGCTAGCAAGACCAGTGGTCAGGAATGATGGGAGTTGTAGTCCCAAAACATCTGGAGGCACACTGGTTGAGAAACACTGCTTTAAGGCCCGGGGGTCTTTCTGTGCCCTTTGCGCAGAGAGTCGTTTTCTTCCAGCAGTGCCCTTGGGGAGCTGGGGACCCCAGCCTTGCGGGGGGGACACACACACACCCTGGAGCGGCTGCATGCGGGACAGCCTCTGCCTGGGGAGTCCCCTCTGCTTTCTGGCCCTCACCCCCCCGTTTCTCCCCCCCCCCAACCATTTCCCCACAGGTCCTTTGGCGTTGTCCTCTGGGAGATCAGCAGCCTGGCCGAGCAGCCTTACCAAGGCCTCTCCAATGAGCAGGTCCTCAAGTTCGTCATGGACGGCGGGTGCCTGGAGCAGCCGGAGAACTGCACCGAGAGGCTGTGAGTCGGGAAGGGGAGGCGTGCCCACCCCCAGGGTGCCTCCGGGTGGGTGGGTGGGGCATGGGGCACCAGGCAACTCCTTTGCCCTCCGTCTCCCTCCTCCGCTCCTAGGGGGGTCTGCTCCATTAGGGTGAACAGGCTCCCTCTGCCCTGCCAACCAGTTTCTCAGGTTTGTCCCTTGAGAGAAGGAAGGCACAATGGGGAGAAGCGGGCTCTGGCGCCACCTGCTGGCAGGCTCCTTGCTCCTGCCCATCGGTCTCTGGAAGTGGTGGCCAATTCATGCCATGCAGCCACGTGGTGCCGAGGCAGGGTCTCTCCTGCCTAGGGACACGGGTGGCGCTGCCGTCTAAACCACTGAGCCTCTTGGGCTTGCCAATCGGAAGGTTGGCAGTTCAAATCCCCGCAATGGGGTGAGCTCCCGTTGCTCGGTCCCAGCTCCTGCCAGCCTAGCAGTTCGAAAGCATTCCAACGTGAGTAGATAAATAGGTACCACTGCGGCGGGGATGTAAACGCCGTTTCCATGCACTCTGGTTTCCATCGCGGTGCCCCGTTGCGCCAGAAGCGGTTTAGTCCTGCTAGCCATGTGACTTGGAAAAGCTGACTGTGGACAAACGGTGGTTTCCTCGGCCTGAAAGCGTGATGAGCGCCACAACCCCATAGCTGTCTTTGACTGGACAACTGTCCAGGGGTCCTTGACCTTACCTCTCCTTCCCCCTTGGCGCAAATTAGTGGCAGAGGGACATAGAATCATAGAATCCTAGAGTTGGAAGAGACCACAAGGGCCATCCAGTCCAACCCCCTGCCAAGCAGGAAACGCCATCAAAGCATTCTTGACATATGCCTGTCAAGCCTCTGCTTAAAGACCTCCAAAGAAGGAGACTCCACCACACTCCTTGGCAGCAAATCCCACTGTCGAACAGCTCTTACTGTCAGGAAGTTCTTCCTAATGTTTAGGTGGAATCTTCTTTCTTGAAGTTTGAATCCATTGCTCCATATCCGCTTCTCTGGAGCAATGGATTCAAACATGGGTCCTTTTTTTTTTTTTTTTTTTGAACATACTTTTTATTAATTTTACAAAATACAAAAAAGCAAAAAAGAAAGGTACATACTTAAACCCCTTTTCCACCTCCTTCCTACCCACCCACATGGGTCCTCCCCCGCCACAGAAGTATCCCATGTATGTGAACAGTCAGAGATGGTCCATTTTGTGCTTGGGTTTCTGTCCTCCCCCCCCTCCCCTGACCCCAAAGCCCCCCCCTGCCACCAGGGAGCTCCAGCAAACCAGGGCAGTACGCAGGAGGACATCCATCCAACCATCTATTGTCATACCAAAAAAAAAAAAAAAAAGAGAGAGAAAAATAGAAATAGGAAAAAAGGGGGGAAAAAAAAGAAAGGGCGAAAAAAGAAAAAAGAAAAAACAATACAAAACAAAATTTTTTTCTTGCATTCATAGTTGTAAAACCATATTTTGTGGGCTTCCCCTCCCCCCCCCTTCCCCGGTTTTCATCCCTTTTTTATCATCTGCAACAGTTTCTTACTTTATAAAAATACACCTTTGCATCTTATACAACTTATAAATCAATTGTTAACATTTTCATCTAATATTCAAATCACTGAGAAATCAAACTCCCATTTTCTCTTCCCGTGCCTAATTTTTTGTTTTTTCTCCCTCTATAAGCCTCCATATTTTCACATTTTCCAAAATCCATTCACTTTTAAAACTATAACTATTCTCAATTTAACCTTACATCCCCGATTGCCGGCTTCCCCCCCCAATCCAGCAAATTCCAAAATCAGCAGACCAGTTATAAACCTGTTAATCCATCCTTAATCACAACATCACTTTCCCTTCACCCCACCCCCTGTTTACAGTCTTTTGTCATCCAGGCCACCATACAGGACCCCTGAATTTCTTCTCTTCTCTGCATATTTTTTCCTTCTTCCCTGTGGGCGTTCTGGAGTTCCAATGATACCAATCGTGCCCCCCTCAAAAGCAGGGCACTCCATCCAACTTTTTGTAGAGTAGAGTCATCATTTTTTTCGTGGTGTGCTTCATTTTGTGTTGAATCATCACAATCCTCATCTTCTTCTTTTCCTTCCCCATCATTGTCATTCTCACATTCATCTTTTTCAGTGTCAAAAGCTTCATCTCCTAAAAAATCATATTCCGCCATCACCTCCTGGAATTTTTCCTGTAACTCTTGCCGTCGTGTCTCCTCTTGACATAACTCTATTCTTGTTTCCCACATTAAGGTCAAAACAGACCGCTGGAACTCAGGGGAACACTTTTTTGTTGACATATTTCAGTCCTGCCAAGGTCAAAACTTGTCACGTGGGGTGGAATATGATCACAGTTTATTTTTCGACTCCATTTTAACAAGCTGGCTGCATTCTTCAAGTCTTATTGACAATAAAGTTCGAACTCACATTTCACAAACACTTAAGCCAAAAAAGAAATTCCACAAAGTCCAGAAATACAAAGTGAAGTAAAATTTGACTTATAAATCCTGACAACTCACTGGGTTGTCTGGGCTGCCGGCTCCCGAGTGGAAAGGTTTTTTCTTAAGCTGTACCTCTTATTGCAGGGTCATAAACCGCAGTCTCTCTCCCCTTTTCACCCTGCATCAAAGGGGAGATTCTCTTTGATGCCTTTGAGGGATCCTTTGAATTGTAAATCTTCTGTTTATGGCTTCGGGTTTCTATTTACTGTCTCTTTTGTTGCCGTGGGGGGGGGGTGGCTTCCTCTTTTCTCCCCTCTCTCCCAGATCCAAATTGTTTTATAATAATCCAAATCATGAGGTTACTTACAGTCTTTTCCAATCGTTTTATTTTCGGAAGAATCCAGCGCTCTCCGCCTTCGGCTTGAAGCTTCTCCCTGCTAGAATAACGTTGCCGCTCAAAATGGCCCCCGCGACTTCTACCCTCCTCGCTCCGGAGCTCTTATTAGAGCTAGCCGAAGAGTTGGGGAGTCCGGATTGGGTCTGTGCCGAGCAAATTGCCCTCGGGACGCCCTTCCCGAGGTTCTAAGGGGCGCAGCGTCGCTCTCGCTGCCCTCCCCACTCCTAGCAGAGACGGGCCGTCTCGGAGACGAGACGAAGCCCCGCCGATCGACGCTGGCGCTGAACCCGGAAGCCCCCAAACATGGGTCCTTTTTTTAACAGGAGGTGGGGGCTTAGCCTTCTTTGCCCCAGGTTGCTAGTGGCAACCCCAGAGGGTTTGGGGGAGGCAGCGCCGGGGCATTGGAACAGTTTTCTTGGAGGGGGGAGCTGCCGACTGACCCCCATGCGCCTTTGTTTCTCTGCAGCCACGACCTCATGCAGCTGTGCTGGCAGTACAACCCCAAGATGCGGCCAACCTTCACGGAGGTGATTGAGATGCTGAAGGACGAGCTGCACCCCTCCTTCCGGGACGTCTCCTTCTTCTACAGCGAGGAGAACAAGCCCCCCGAGACGGAGGACTTTGAGATGGACTTTGAGAACATGGAGAGCATCCCCCTGGACCCGGCCTCCTCCTACTCCCAGCGGGACGACGTCCTGGGCAGGGACAACGGCCTCTCGGTGGCGCTCAAGGGCAGCTACGAGGAGCACGTCCCCTACACGCACATGAACGGCGGCAAGAAGAACGGGCGCATCCTCTCCATGCCCCGCTCCAGCCCCTCCTAATGGCAGGGGTGGGGGCGCCCTCTGCTTTGATCTCCTTCTTTGCCCCCCCCCTGCCCCGGCAGTTCCTCTCCCACACAAATCTCAGGACTGGCAGTATTTTTGCAGACACACCGCGGACTCGCTTTCTACCGAAAAGACGGACTTTTTAATCGTCGTGGAAGATTATTCTTATTACTACTACTACTACTACTAGGACAGCGAGAGGGCAAATCACGTCGCTGCGTATTTCTGAGTCAGGGTGGTTTTTTTGAGGGGGGGGGTTAGGGACACGCAAACGTCGACTCGCCGTCAGCAGCCTTCGTCTGTGAAAGACGCAAGCGGCCGTTTTGCAGCAGGTCCACCCGGCCCGGATCCCCTTGCACAATGCTGTGGCTTTGAGACGGGAAGGGGCTTCTCGCGAGTAGGAGGGAGAGGGGAGACCCCTCTGCCTGCCTCCAGTCCCACGGTGGGGGTGGGGGTGGTGGGGGCTCTTTAGTGTGCCCACAGCCCAGAACCACCTTCCCAAGCAGAACCCGGAAACTTGTTCTCTCTCTTTCGGAGGGGAGTCCTTTGCCATTTTTTTCTTTCCTTTTTTGTTTTTATTTAAAAAATCTGAAGGATCTCTTAAGGCGCGTCCCACACAGATCTGTCTTTCTCTTCCGATTTGACCAACTGCTGCTGCTTTTCTCAATGGGTTAATCGGTGCGTATGTGTGCGCGGAACTATATGGGGGGAGCGAGCGAGCGAGTCTTTTTGTACAGAACCGTTTTCTCCAGCCACGGAGGGGCGTGACAGCCAGCCCCTGTCCCGGAGTGAATGAATTCTCTAGAGATTATTTTTATACTGAAGAACTTTTGGGGTGAGGAGTTCCCCACCCCCGTCGTCGTCCCCCCCCCCACAGCAAAGCGAGGTAGCCAAAGCAGTAGCCAACACCCCCTTTAGGATCCCCCCCCGTGCTTTTTGGCGGCTTAAAAATAGCACAGAATGAGCCACCTTCCTTTGGGCCCTGTCCGGTTAGCGTCCCGTGTGTGTGTGTGTGTGTGTGTGTGTGTACATAAATATATATATATGTTTGTTGTGACATATTTAAGTCCGAGGTAGTCAACCTCCCTATAAATTATTGTTGCCTTTGTTGATTCCCCCCCCACTCCAAAACCTCGGGGGGGGGGGCTTGCTTGGTGGTGGATCTGACAGTTTTTGCGTTTCTGTTTTGGCAAAGTTGGCAGATGGCGCTAGGCAATTTTGGTGGTGGAAAGTTCCCGCAGGATCCATCGTGGCCTCCTAGGGTCCCGCAGCCCCTTGGCCAAGCCGCCGGTCTGCGGGCAGGACGTCCAGATAGACCGGGGGGTGGAGACACCCCCCTCTTGAGGGGCTGCCTGCCAGCGGGTGGGTGGCCATACTTCTTCTGCCAAGAAGCACAAGGCCTGGCATCTTGCCGGAAGGGCCGCAGCCCCGCCATCAGAGCTCCTGCTTGGCATGCAGGCAGTCCCAGGCGCGGACCCTGCTGGCAGCGTCTCCAGGCAGGACTGGCAAAAGGCCTCCCCGCCTGGAGAGCATGCTGCCGGTCCGTGCAGATACCAGCCTAGGTAGGCAAATGGTCTTTCTCTGGCCTTGTGCCCCCTGTGCCTTTGCCTCAGCCCCCCCTTTTTTGGGGGGGGGAATAAGCCCAAACGCTGTGATTATTTGCCGGGGGTGGCAGAGATGGAGGAGGAGGAGGAGGAGGCGGCTGGGGAAATGTTTCTGCCCTGCTAAACCCGGTCAGTTGTGCAATCCATTGCCTGTGTGTCTCCTGCCTGTGAGGTGGGGGCAAGAACTTCACCCCCTTCAGTCCTTGGGGGTTTCTTTTTTTTAGGGTTTCTCCCCCCCCTAACCTCCCCAGTGTTGCACTTTAGAGCTTTTCTGCTCCAGTCAGTGGGCCCCACAGAATATGTGGGGTCCGCCCTCTGCTTCTCCTCCCCCCTCAGTTCAGATTTCCTCTTCAGTCCCAGGCGATTGTTCGCCTGCTGAAATTTGCAGCTCTCTCTTACCTCAGTGTCATTTGAAATAAGCTTTTTCTAAAAAAAAAAAAAAAAAGTTTTAAAAGGAAGAAAAAAATGTATTTCCATATAATGTGAATCGTTCTGAGAAAAAGAAAACGATGGATCTTGTCGAGTCGACGGAATAAGCGGATCTGTAGGCCTTGTGGGTACTGAACAGAGTAATTGCACATAGATGGTTCTGTGCCCCCCCCCCAACAAAATCCACTCTGGTTGCCTTTGTTGAAAATGCACCTTCTTTTTTTATGCCGAGCACAAGGAGGATGGAGGTGGGGGTGATGAGTGGGGAGCGGGGGGTGTGCTAGGAAGAGAAGGAGATTGTTTGGGGTTGTGTGCCTCTCCCAGTAAAGCAGAGGGCGGCCCGTCACCGCAGGGCCGTTGTTAGGAGCTGCCTCAAGGGCCCCCCTCCCACAGCGGTGGGGGTTTTTGTGGGTGCCATGGTCACTATTAATAGCACATTCGTGGTGGGCTCCTCCTGGGATTTCCACGCAGCGTTCCTGCGACGCTTCCTCAATTTTGGCACCTTATTGTCACCTGCAGGGGGATCTCTTGCTGCAACAGAGCGGGAAGTGCGGTGTTTGGGAGCGAAGCAGCTTTCTCTGTCTGCCCCGAAACCTTTGCAGGGTGGCATCCACCCACCCCAAAGGCCATCGTGTAAAGATGCCTAGAAAGGGGGGGGGGCCTTAGTCTCTCCCGCTAGTCTGCAATTTTGTTTTGTGCCCATTTCAAAGATTAGCAAGCCCCAGACTTTTCCAGTCCCTCCTGACGCCTCTGGCCCTGGTTTGCACAGAGAGGGAGAGAGAGAGAGAGAGAGGGAAAGATGTGGCACGTTGCTGTTCAAAAAGTTTTTGGTGCTATCCATATTGCGGAGCCTGTTGCACTTAGGGGAGAAGGGCCCAGAGTGCCTGTCCGTTTGAGGGGAGCCGGGTGTGTGTGTGTGTGTGTGGCTGGTGCGGGAAGGGAGAGCAGAAAAGCACACAGAGAAAAAACCCTTTCCCCTCCTGAGAACCTCAGCTTAGTGGTTGAGCACTTGCTTCATGGGGGGAGAGGGGGGCTTGTCCTACTGCAACCCCCAGCAATCTCTCCTGGGCAGTGGGGCTTTAAAAAAGCTCTCTTCGTGCCCTGGGCAACCCGGGTCATCTCCAACTCCTCGATGGCACCAACGGACACCGTTTCAGTGGGTCTGCTCTGCATTGGGCGCAGAGCTGCGTAGACGAGTCTTGTGGGGTAGGGAAGCCGCTCCCTAGACGTTGGCCGAGGGGTGAGGGTGGAGGCTGGCCCAGTGGGGGCAATGGGGTGCTAGGCGGTCAGGGTCCCCCTCTTGCATGGCCGCTGTAGCTTAACTGATGCTGCCATCCCACTGCTGCCCCCTGCGGCAAGGGAGGGCCTTGCGCTCTCTATCGGAAGGGCCTTTGGACCTCTTTGTGCCGGGATTGCGGACGAGGTGCTGTGAGCTAGAAGTGAACCAGGCTGGCTGCTCGGCTTGTGTGTCCTCCGTCTGCTCTCCCTCCCTCCCTCGCCTTCCCAATTGCCCCTTCTGCCCGCAGCCACCATCCAGTAGCTGCCCTCCAGTGCGGTTCCTCCGGCCAGGACGGAGGGGAGTTTCCGTTGTGCCTTGCCTCCGTTCGGAAGAGTTGCAAGCAATTGGCAAGCCTTTGATTCTAGAAGTCACACGGGGGGGTCGTTTAGGTTGTTTCCCATTAAGGTCACAAACTCTGTTTTTTGAGTTCCGGCCTGCCTTGAGAGAACTCTGACTCGCCAGCCTGTCGTTCTTTCTGAACTCCGCGGAGGATCCTGCAGGGTGGAAGAAGCACCCCTCTCCGTTTTGCCAAGCGAAACCCACAGAGGTGACTCCAGCTCGCTTTGGAGTCAGCCAGAGTTCTCTTGCCCGCATTGCAGGGGGTTGGGCTGGATGACCCTTGGGGCCCCTTACGATTCTGTGAGCTCTGCGTGTTCTCTAAGACTTTTGCTGGACGCAGCCATCTCTCTTGTGTGTGCTGCTCCTTCGCCCCGGTTTATTTCTGTGGAAATCCGTCAAGCGCTTCTCAGCCCTGTCCTGGAAGCAGGAGGAGGATTTTTCCACCGCCTTTCCCGTTGGCGAAATCCCCTCGCCACCAACACACGCTGCTTTTTGTGATTTTTGTTGTTGCTGCTGCTGCTGTTCAGGACTGGTCCAGCTATCTTAAAACGTGTTTTGTTTTTTTAAAAAAAGAATTGCAATGCAAGCATTTTCTAGGGACGTTTTAAATTGCCCCATTGCCGGAATGTCCGAAAGGTTAAAAGATCTTTGCACGGAGAAAGCTGGGCTGGCTTCCCCCTTGCGAGGCGGGCAGGCAGGGTGGGGCCGCCTCCTGGGTCCCACCGAGGTCGAAGCAAAGGCCTTGCCGGGTTCCCCAAGCCCGCCATGGAGTGCCTGAGAAGCCAGCCCCCCCCCCAAACCCCGCTGCCCCACTTTCCCCACACGTGCAGACAATGGTCCCCGAACACTGAGAAGGGGCGGCATTGGGGAGAGAGAGAGAAAAGAAAATACCTCTTGTTTTTAAAATAAAAGGATCAATATCAATATGTGCCATGGTTTTGAGAAGAGTTAATAGAAAAAGAGTAGGCCCACTTGATTTTTATTTCTTTTGTCAATGCTTTTCATATCGGAGCCCAGGCAGTGGTGTGTACAGAGAGTATCTTTGAATATCAAACGGATTTTTCTTTTTCTTTGCTGTGTGTAAAATATTGAACAATTAACTGTTTATATTAAAACAAAACAAAAATTCTTAATAAATTATCCAAGAATGCCTCCGACTCCCGAGGGTCCTGGTCTGCACTACTAAACACTGCTTCGTTCTCCACCCTTGCAAATCCCAGCCTGCTGCCTCCTCCTCCTTCGCTGTTTCTGGACTCCTTTGCAGGCTCACAAAACCTCTTCCTAGCCTGGAGCTACCAGACCAAGATAAAAATGGGTTACTGATAATAATAATACTGTAATATAGAAATGCAGGCTTGTGTCCAGTGCCACTGTCCTACTAAAGAGTCATTTAAGCCCTTAATTTGGGTGAGTCTACTCCGAGTAGGACTTCGCTGGAGGCAACCCACTTCTAACTCAGTGGATTTAGATGGCAGGACAGGAGATTCTGACCACATTAGGAAGAGCTTCCTGACTGTTTGACAGGTTGGAAGGTGGTGGCTCTCCTCCTTTTGGGGGGGGGGTTCAAGCAGAGGTTGGGTGGCCACCTGTCATGGGTGCTTTAGTTACAGGGGATTGGGCTAGATAAACCCAGGGTTCCCTTCCAACTCTACATTTCTAGGATTCTGTGAAGCCCATGATTTCTAAAAGCAGCTCCTGCAAACTCTGAAAAGCAAACCAATCGCTCAGATGCAGTTAATGTTCCCATAAACGGCTGGGTCACACCTTTGTTTAAAAGCCTCTTCTTTAAAAACCTGGCAATGGGCACCTGTCTTGCTTTCAGCTGGCGATTGATTTGGGACTCCCAGCTCCTGTTGCCCATGCTGACAAGAATTAAGGTTACAGGACCTGCCTTCTTTGTCTAGAGTCTGAACCTAGATCAGTATTGTCAACGCAGGTCCATCACGGTGGAGGTGAGGACCTTGGGGTCTCTGCCAGCCCCACCTGCATTTGGAAGCGGGGTTCTTTCTGCACACCAAGCAGGTGCTCTGCCAGGGAGCTATGCGTACCCTTCTCCCAGAAGCAGCATTCTGGATTCCTGCACTGCAACGGGTTGGACTAGATGGCCCTTGGGGTCCCTTCCGGACGTCTGCACTGGTTCTCAGGAACCTGCCCTGCATGCATCCCTTGGGCTGAATCAGCCTGTGACTTTGAGGCTGAGAAGCGGCTGCTTTATCTCGCTGGGAGCAGAGTCAGGTTGCCCAACTTCCTTCGCAAGTACCGGGTGCTTGAAATGAGCCAGAGGAATGCCCAGCCCTGCCGGTTTTTTGTTTCAGGAGGGAGTCTCTGGACACCCTTCCGAAATGTGGCACATACAGCCCCCCCCCTCCTTTTAGGCCTCGGTCCAATCCTCCTCAGGGACTCTGTCCCCAACCGGGCGCCTTGGGACTACAACTCCCATTGGCCCCCGCAGCCTGTGTAATGTTTGAGCTCCAAAGCTCTGGAGGGTGTCCCATTGAAGAAAGGCTGTTTCTGTGAGTTTTAGCGCAAGGGGGAAGAGGCGGTACATTAGCAGTTGCTCTGTGTGCCCAGATAGGTTTGTGGTGGCTGCCAGGCGCCTTGACGGGTCCTAAAGTGGCCCTACGCTATGTTTCCCGCAAACGGTAGCTAGGTGCAGTGCTGCTGTTGGCTGGAGTGAGGCCTTGCTGGACTGTCACCCCTGCGCTCAGAAATCTGCACATTTGCTGCCAGGCCAAGTTCACAGAATCGTAGAATGTTAAGACTCGAACCCACAACCCTGAGATCAATAGCCTCATGCTCCCATGACTCAAGATGTTACTATTAGTACCCCATAAGTGCCTGTTAATGTTAATTGAGTATCTTTAAATGCTGGTTTTTAATGATGGTTTTAATATTCCCTGAAAAACCAGCTAGCAGTTCCATTGCAATTGAGTGGTATGTAGACTTTGTTAACTGAAACCAAACAGCATTCCATATCGGAATCCGCCTTAAACCATGGCAGACACCCCCCCTCCATCGGGCTCAGGATTGTCAGCACAGGCCGGCAGCGGCTCTCCTGGTTAACAAACCTGGGAACAAACCCGCTCGGAAAGCCTGCAGAGCTGCTGCCAGTCTGTGCAGGCAATACTGAGCAAGGTGGGTGCCAAGGACTCCGTACAAGGGGCTGTCTATATTTTGTGGCCCCCACAAAAGGAGGGAGGACCATTAGCAGAAAGCGAGCGGCGTGAAGAAGGGGCGAGTCAGTCTCACCTTCCGGAGATGGGAGGAGGTTTCTTGAGAAAAGAGGAAGCGGTTGGTTTCGAACTGGTTACCCTAGCGAGCCAACTGCCTTCATTTTTATTTTGGCTGCTCCGAGTGTCCAGCGAGAGAAGAGGCGGCGGAAGCAAGAGAAATAGAATCTTGGTAAGCCCCCCCCCCCCAGCAGATAGAGCAAGCTTTCGAGCTCAGCAGAACGCTTCTTCGTTGCTCGAGGGCAACCAAAATGGTCAAAGTCCTGGAAACGATGCCTTATGAGGAACGGCTTAGGGAGCTGGGTATGTTTAGCCTGGAGAAGAGAAGGTTAAGGGGTGATATGATAGCCATGTTCAAATATATAAAAGGATGTCATATAGATAGAGGAGGGTGAAAGGTTGTTTTCTGCTGCTCCAGAGAAGCGGACACGGAGCAATGGATTCAAACTACAAGAAAGAAGCTTCCACCTAAACATTAGGAAGAACTTCCTGACAGTAAGAGCTGTTCGACAGTGGAATTTGCTGCCAAGGAGTGTGGTGGAGTCTCCTTCTTTGTAGGTCTTTAAGCAGAGGCTTGACAGGCATATGTCAAGAATGCTTTGATGGTGTTTCCTGCTTGGCAGGGGGTTGGACTGGATGGCCCTTGGGGTCTCTTCCAACTCTACGATTCTATGATTCTTCAGCCTGGACGCTAAAACGCAGAGGGAAGCGGGGTTGAGAGAGAGAGAGGAGGAGAGCGCGGAGATGCTTCTGGTCCTCTTGCAAGTTTTGTCACGGTCTTAAAGGGAGGAAGGTCAGGAGGAGGAAGGCGATGGGAGGAACCGGCTGGGGGCAGAAGGAGGTCGGGTGGGGCAGGGCAGGGCCCCCTTTCGCCCCAGCAGACCTCCCAGCGCCCTTCTCCAGGTTCACCAAGGGCCTCGGTCTCAAAGAAAGTCCATAAAACCCCCAAACCCAAGTTTTTGGAAGAGGGAAGGGAGGGAGGTTCTATTCCACAAGACAGAACAACATCCCCACTGGGTAGTAGCCGGGCCGGGGGCGGCAGTCATTCAATCTCAGCCTAACCTACCTTGCAGGGTTGTTAGGGGAATAAAATGGGAAGGAGGGGGGTTGCGTAGGCTGCCTCGAGCTCCTGGGAAGGAAGACGGCGGGGCATGAATTTAACAAATGGGTGAAATGGGTGAAGAGAGAGACCTGCTCCTTCTGTGCCACAGAGTCGTCTCCTGACCCCTCCGGCTCCGCGACACCCTCTGGCTTTCGAAGTGCCCCCTTTAAGTGGGGCAGCAGCCGCTACAAAGCCTGCCTTTTATTCGGGCTCGGGGTGTGCGTCGCGTGCGTGTGTTTTCAGGCTGTGCGCTGATCCTCGTGGCTTCGCCAAGTCGCTCTGAGCCACTTTCGTGCCAGGAGGAAAACGGGGGTTCCGAGTTAAGGCTGGAAATCCCATCCTCACGATGCTACGGCCGTGCACGGGGGCGAAAGACGCAGGGTTTCACTGGAGGGCGTTCAACAAAATGCCAAGGCAGCAGCGAGCGTGCCCGATTTGCCTCTCCAGAGCTGCCTGCTGTGCGCTCCGGTGGGCGCGCCCGGCCCCGAGCAGGTGCCAAGGCGCCCGGCTTGCCTCTACTCCTGTGCTCCTCCTCCTCCTCCATCAGCTGATGCCTTTGACAAAGTCCTTGCCTGTCTCCTCTCTCCCAGTCCTCCTCGCTGGCTTCCCCGGGAAGAAGCTGCCTCTCTCCCTTCCTCTCTTTCTTTCTTTCTTTTCACAGCTTCTTCTTCTCCGCCTGCCTGCCTCCCCTGCAAAGCCCCCCCCCTCCCCCATGGCCGACTCGCTCCTCAACCACTCCTGGCCGTCTTTCTCCAGGCGATGGATGAAAAGGTGGTCCTTCAAGCGAGGTAACCTGGCCAAAGAGCAACGCCAAAGCGGGGGGGGGGGGGGGCGGCAGAGTGGGGTGGATCCCGCAGAAATATGGTGCTAGGATTTGCTTTGACCCCCGCCAGCACCCGGGGCTTCCTGCTTCCAGGGAGGAGGAAGGGGCGGCGCAGCGAGGATCCTCTGGCCTCGGGAGACTTCTCTTTAAAGTGGGTTCCGTCCAATGAATTGATCCAACCCCATTAATCCATTGTTGACCTGCTCTGCTATTTCTGCCTGCACGGTTTTAATTAGGGGCGAGGTTGGTTCAACATGCCGCGTGGTTTTTACATTGTCCCCGGAATTCTACAGTATGTCGTAACCCCGGGGGTAGCAGCGGGTTTGGTATTTCAGGCTGGAAATGGCAAGAATAAATAACCGGTGCATAAAATGTGGGTTGGGTGTAGCTGCCAGGATTGGGCTGTGCCTGTTGAACCTCCACCTGCCCTGTTCAAAGGACCAGCTGCTTCTGAAGCAGGGGCCAACCTCCCCACTGGGTGTCTCAGCTCCTTTTCCTGGACCCCGTTTTACTCTGACGCCCCCAAATTTTGACTCTCTGTCTTCTGCAAAGGGAGGTGTCATTGCTCAAGACTCTCCCCTTGGAGAGCCGGTGCTGCCAGTCAGTGTTGGCGGCCCTGTGGTCTGGCACTGGTTCAGGGCAGCTTCCTCTGTTCCTAGCGAACCGATCCTTTTGTCGCAGCCGTGGGGGCTGAAACCTCCAAGGAAAGGCCCATCGCTCGCTGGCAAGAGGCTCTGTTTCTCAGGAAGAAGGTCCCAGGCTCAGTCTCTGATGGCAGCAGCATCTCCACCCCTTGCCTTGACCCTCTGCGAGAGCCTGTGCTGCCAATCAGTGTAGACCAAGGCTCTGACTCCACAGGAGGCAGCTCCCCACGGCCCTATTTAAACCAGCACCTTTTTCCGTGAGGGTCCCCTGCCCAAAATCCTGGAGACCTGCCACCAGCTAGCCAGGTTGATATCCTGACTCAGTTCAAGGCTGCTTTTGATGCCGGTGCCAAGGCTAGGAAGGGGGCCCTTCTGCCTACCCCCCCCCCCGTGCCCCACAATTTGGACTTGGCTTCCTGGCTCCTGGGCCCTGGGGCAGAGGCCGCTCTGCTTCCGTGCTCCAGCCATAGCCTTTTATGGTTCAGGATCTGCTTCATGTCCCCAAGAGCTTATGAAGAACATCGGAAGAGCCCTGAAGCAGGATGTTTGTCATGCCAAAAGGGGGCCCATGGGGTCCACCCTGCTGTCCTCGCGGTGGCCGGACGTGAGTCCCCAGGGGAAGAAGACCCCCCAGGAGGACTGAGCACAGCAGCAGCAGCAACTCTCACTGCTTGCGATTCCGACCACCATAGCCGGTCTTATCCTCTGCAAATGTATCCAGTACCTTTTTCAGGCCGTGGTTCCAAACAGCCCTGCGGCTGGATCAGGCCACGGGGCCTTCCACCTAATCCAACACCCTGTCCTCACATGCCCCCAAAGGGAAGCCCCCATAAGCCAGGGCCTGAGAGCAACAGCCTCTTCCCACTCTGGTTCTCCACTGTTCTAAGGTAGGCTGGCTCTGCCCATGGAGGCTTTGTGGAGGAATCAGAATCACAGAATGACCTTCCAACCCACAACCTCTCGAGGGAGACCGTTCCCCCGTCCAACAGCTGTGACTGTCAGAAAGTCCTTCCTGATGTTTAGTTGGAATCTCCTTCCTTGTCACTTTAAGCCATGGGTTCGAGTCCTACCCTCTGGAGCAGGGGGAAACAAGCTGGCTCCCTCTTCCATGTGACACAGCCCTTCAGATATTGGAAGGTGGCTTTCCTATCTTTTCTCAGTCTCCTCTTTTCCATGCTAAACATACCCAGCTCCTTCAACCATTCCTCATCAGGTTTCCAGACCCTGGATCCTCTTGGTCGCTGCGCTCTGCACACCTTCCAGCTTGTCACTGTCCTCCTTAAATTGTGGCACTCAGAAATGGTCTTCCTAGAAGAAACCAGGAAGAGTCCTTCAGCAGCTGGGTCAGGCCAGAGGGGGGGGGGCAGCCCACAAGCAGGGCCTGAATAGAGCAGGGACTCTCTCCTTTTGAGGTTTCCTGCAACTGGTATTATTCAGAGGCGTTTGCTGAGTTCCTGCGTTTAAAGCAGACTTTTGCTCGGAGTCATGAGAACTTGCTTAATTGTAAAGGGAAGAACCATGTCTCAGCCACATGCTTCTCCTGGGTTCAATCCTCTCCGGCTAGGGCTAGGACTGGAGAGCTGCTGCCAGCCAGTATAGGAAGTACACAGTTCGGTGGGGCTGGTGGTCAGAGGACTGTAGCTCCTTCAGGGAGAAGCCATCCGGCCTGCCCCTTTTGCCTTCTTGATTCACTCGCCCCGCTTCTCTAGAGAGGGCCAAGGTGCCCCGATAGATTCGCACCCCACACTTTCCTCCAAAGGGTCTGCCTCGGGGTGTGGGTGGTTGCTGAGGATCCCCTCCTGCCGTTTGAGACTGTCCTTTTTCCAACAAGGCTTTAGAAGCTGAGGCTCTCATCCTGGTTTCTGTCTGGTTCAGGTTGTTTTTATGCCCGGTTTTATACTGTTGATATAGATGCATCTGTTGTTAAGGTTTTTTTATTGCTAATTGCTTTGGGGTGTCTTTTATGGGAAGTGACTCATAAACCGAAGCAAACCAACGAGCGGGCCTGGGAGTGTGTTGTTTTCCTGGGTACGCAGGCTGCATCTCGGGAGGCGAAGGGCTCTGTGCTGGGAGATATTTCCCTTGTGCTCCTATCTCAGCAAGGAGGGAGACCCTCTTGGCAGCCCAGGAACAAGGTGGCAGGAATATGGGAAAGAAGGAGAACTCCCAATTGAGAGGGGAGGTGGGCAGACCTCCCTTGCGCCTCCCTTCTCCTCTCCCCTCCAGATCCTCCGCATTCTGCAATGTCTCACTGATGCAATAACTGTGGGGCTGTCCACACAGCTGTTCCGCTTTGTGAGATTGCTTCCCCAAGGTTGCCACGCTATTACTATCCGGGGAGGGGTCAACTCTTGTGCGACACGGCAAAGGAAGCGGGGCACAAAATTAAATTCAGGTTAACTGGAACTCTTGTGGCGTGGGAAGTTTCAGGAAGTCAGCAGCGATAGGGAATGGAAGTCAGAAGAGCCTGCTGGATCAGGCAAATGCCCCCCCCCCAGTCCATCCTAGCAGTGGCAGCCCAGAGGCCCCAAAGGGATGAAGCCCAGAAGCAGGACCCGAGCGCGAGAGCATCTCTCCCCCTTCTGAAGTCTCCAGCAAAGGGGCTTTCAGAAACCTCAAAGCACGGAGGCAGGACAGAGCCAGGTGCAGGAGGAGCACATCTGCCCCAAAACATTTGCAGGATACAACACCAGTCGCAGATTGACGTCTAAGCTAAACAAGCTATAGCTTAGGGTCCCACTCTCTTGGGGCCCCCAAAGAAAATTAAAGGAAAAAACCACTGGATGTACATTTCCAAAATATAAGATAAAAAACAAATAAAATAAAACATCCAGCAACTGTGTTTTGTGTTGTGTCGGCTCCTATGATGTAAGTCATGGGCCCCGCCTGCTAGTCATGGGCCCCTCAAATATAATTGGTTTGCTCTTTTCTAGATATAGGGTGCCTACATTCTGCAGGTGCAAATGGCTTTAGATACCTATTAGGTCCATAGATGACCATCTAGCAGGCAAGGCCAAACTTGGCCCGCCAGCTGTTTTGGGACTACAATTCCCATCATCCCTGACCACTGGTCCTGTTAGCTAGGGATGATGGGAGTTGTAATCCCAGAACAGCTGGCTGACCAAGTTTGGCCATGCCTGCCATAAAAGCATATATTCAACACACACAAAAACAGCGACAATTTGTTGTTGACAAAGAACAGCTGGACATATAAAGGGCCCCGTTACCTTCAGGAGCTGAGGGCCGCATCAAACCTAAATCTGGCCCTGTACAACACAATACTGCCTAGAGAACCCCGTGACTTATTGGGGGGTGGGTGCGCACTTCTGTTGAATAGGCTGAAGAGCAGGATTTGTTTGCAGGGCGATGTCCACTCATTTAAGGAACATTCCCCTGTCTCCCATTTGTTTATGGGGAACTTAGAGGATGCAACGGAGAGGTGAGATGATGGGGCGGCGGCTGCAGCAAAGCAAGCGCTGCCCCCAGAGCAACTTCTCCTTATTGCAACCCCCCACCCCACCCTCAGAAGGACCTCTGATCTTTGAAGGAAGTGGGTTTTTGCTGCGCAAGGCGTCCCCACGTCACCCCCTGATTGCACAACTTGAGCTTGCTGCTGGCCTGCGAAGTGAAAGAGCCAAGAAGGGCCTCCTCCCGTGTCTGGTCTTGATCCAGCATTTATTGTCCTTATTTTTACCAACATTGCCATTTATTACCTGCACTTCACCCTAATGCCCTGCAGACTGTGGCTGGCTTGCGAGAGGGGTCACCAGACCGGAGGATTTCATTCTGATTGCCTTGCAGGCCGCCTAGAGGTCTTCCTGTCGCTCCTGAATCTGCCGGACGCTTTCTGATGCATTTACTTCCCCGTCGCTTTCTCAGCTGCAAAGGCTCCATTTCTCTTTGTGCACGCCTGTTTTTTTCTCTTTGTGCACGCCTGGAGGCGATTGAGGGATGGATGGCAGCTTAATGGATTGAGGTTGAATCCTGACAAGACAGAAGTTTTGCTTATGGGGAACAGGGAGTATGCGGGGGTGGGGGATTCCCTGGTCCTGAATGGGGTCACTGTGCCCCTAAAGGACTAGGTGTGCAGCCTGGGGGTCATTATGGACTCACAGCCGTCCATGGAGGTGCAGGTCAATTCTGCATCCAGGGCGGCTGTCTACCAGCTCCATTTGAGATCCTACCTGCCTGCTCCCTGTCTGGCCAGAGTAGTACGTATTCTGGTTATCTCCCGCTTTGACTACTGCCATGTGCTCTACATGGGGCTATCCTTGAAGGTGACTCGGAAATGACAGCTAACCCAGAACGTGGCTGCCAGACTAGTGACTGGGAGTGGCCGTCGGGACCATATAACACCGGTCCTAAAGGATCTTCCCTGGCTCCCAGTGCTTTTCCGAGCACATTTCAAAGTGTTGGTGCTGACCTTGAAAGCCCTAAACAGCCTCGGTCCTGTATCCCTACAGGGAACCAGGCAGAGGGCCTTCTCCGTGACGTGTCTCCCAGAGCCATTTGAAAGTGGAACGGGCTCCCTGGGAAGGTGGTGGGGTCTGCTTTGTTGGAGGTTTTTAAACAGAGGTAGGGGCAGCCACCTGTCAAGGGATGCTTTAGCTGTGAACCCTGCCTTGCTGTGGGTTGGACCAGGTGACCCTTGGGGGCTCCCTTTCAACTCTATAGTCCTGTGATTCTACAAAGCGGTTTGCCCCACAGAAAGGGTGCTTATTGGGAGAATTTACCACTAAAATGCATCTTCACGAGGATTTTGTTGCAGCAATGTGGAAAAGGGGAAAGCTGGAGTTTGACCGCTCCTTCCTCCACCTGGTCTGGAGGGACAGGTGAGGCCAGAGGTGAGCTGTCTGGCCGTTCTTGATTGAGGGGCTGTCTCCCCATCCCCTCCTGCCTCTGGTACTCCTTCACTGCCTCTCTCCATGGTACTAACTGGGGATTGCCAAGCAGACCAGACGCACTGAGGAGTTTGTGTCTGTTGTTGGAGCTGCATGTGAGAGCGAGCCAACAAGAGCGCCTGGTGTTCTCATCCATGGCAGCCTGCACATTGCCTAAAATGGTGTCCCTGCAGCCTCGGGTGCTTCCTCTCCCCTTGAAGCGGCCGCCCCTCCTGCGCACGGCATGTCCTGGAGCCCACAGGGCCTGATTTATCGTGTGTTGAGGCTGGAGCATCTCCCATCTCTCGGGAGGCGGGGTGGGGGGTGGGGGAGAGGATCAGGTTTATGGATCAATGTTAGAGAGGGCCTGGGTGAGCCTAGGACAGCACATCTGGGATTGCAGCCGGAAGGTCCCCTGTAAGTGGGAGAGCGATGGAGCTCCTCTCCCTTGGATGCTCGCTAGGTCGAGAGGAAGCCGGACAGAGAGGAGGGGGTGTAGGGAAGAGGCTGGCACTGGGAAGGGGCCCCTCTGCAGCGGAAAACGTGGCCCTCAGCCCTGCCTCCAGTCATGCCTGCTTGGCATGCCAATAGAGTACAGTTGAAGCCCAGAAAGAATAAAATATGTAGAGAGAGAGAGATGGTCTGGACTCTGGAACAAAGGTTCTGGAGTCTTAAATCTTTGTGGTGTGGAGTTTGTGAGCACACTTCATGGGATGTATGAACTGTGTGCTTTTCTTAACCCAGGGGTGGCAAACCTCAGTTGCAGGGCTGAATGCAGCCCCCATGCTTCTCTTTCTGGCCCACAGAACCTTCCTGAGGCCACACACCCTTTTCCCATCTTCCCGGAGTGTTTCTGTCTGGTTGGAAAGTGCCCTTGAACCTCAGGAACATCTCTTTCTGGCCTGGATGGAGGACACAAACTCCTCGCTCAGTTGGACTTTGGAGATTCTTTTTCATGGGGGCTGCAGTTAACTCCCTTCTTCCTCTTCAGGGTCTGAGTGCAAGCCGGCAGCGCAGGATTTCCCCGGCAGCCGGACCATCCCAGCCTCAGGTTGCAGCAGCCCAGACACCTTGTCCCCGTCCTTGACTGCTGAGGATGAGGTCTTCTTCGGCAGCATGGCAGAGGAGAGGGTAAGGAAGCCCCAGGGGATCTGTCCCAGTAGTGGGCTGTGTTGCATGGGTGAGGAGCCTTGGGCCTGGGAGCGGGATGCGGCCCTCGAAACCCCCTCTGCCAGACCCTTCAGCCTCCCCTCCAGGCTTTGCCTCTTGCCAGCCCTCCTTGGGAGTTTCTGCCTGTCTGACATCTGCCTCTGGGCTCCAATGATGTCTCTCATTTGTCCGGACGGAGGGCAGAGCGAGGGGTGTGTGCAGAAAGCAGCCCGCAGTCAACATCATGGACTGGTTGGAGGCAGAGGAATGATGAGAGGCACCAGCTGGGGAACTCTCAAGTGAAGAAGGTGGCTAATAAATGTAATAAATGTAATATTTACTGTGCCCCAGTCTCCTGAAATATTGATTTATCTGTTGCCTTTGTACCCCTCCAGGGAGCTCGAGGGTGACAGCACTCTCACAGCACCCCTGCGAGGTGGGCTAGGCCTTTTGCAACTCTGACCCCTCCCTCCCTCCCTCTCTCGGCAGGAGGATGCCTCCTCTCCAGAACAGGACGCCTCCCCGGGCACAATCCACAGCAGTGCGGAGGACCTCCTCTCGATAGACTCGGGTCTGCAGGGCTCAGAGTATTACAAGGACTTGGGACTCTCCTGGCCGCCCATGGAGGCTGCTGTTGCTGGTGGTGTGGCTTCCGCAGCGGCCTTGTCCCTCAAACGGACATCCCGGGGGGCCGCCGGCTGTTGCACGTTGGCCGAGAGGCCCAGGGGCCACGGTGAGATGCTTCCCCAGCCCCCCTGCCCCTGTGGCCCCAAGGGGCAGGCCAGCTTGGATGCGACACCTCACTACCTAGATGCCGACTGTGCCTGCTCATGCGGAGCTGGGGGCCAGGGGGCCTTCTCCAGGGAGGAGTCAGGAGCTGCCCCGGAGGGCACAGAAGCCTTTCCGCTTTTGGCTCGGTCCATGTCCACCTCTCGGAGGCACAGCTGGGAGGCGCCCATGTCTCCAACGGACGGCCAGCGCAGGTGAGTCTGGCTAGGATCATGCCAAAGAGTCTCTTCCCCATACCAGCTGGTGGGGCCTTGCTGGGGTGGCTCCGCCAGGGGCAGCCCAGTTGGCCTTGACTTGCAACAGGGCCTTTTGGGTAGTGGCTCCCCGAGTGTGAAATCACCCTCTATAGCGAGGCCTGAAGGAGCCATTCAGTGGATCGGAAGAGTTGGGGGAAAGCCACCCCTACTGGAGCCTTCTGCAGCGCGTGGAGCCCTGCAGTTTGCTCAGGGACACACTCTGCCCATGTTCAGAGGAATAGGCTTGCCTGGGCTGAGCCTTTGGCTCTGTTGGCTGTTTCTTTTTTTCCATGAGATTTTCTGGGGCAGCCTTGACAAAGGAGACGGTCTCTGTTCTTTCTCTCTCTGACCTGCTGTCACGATGCTGCTTCTCATCACCCTGAAGAGCCTCGTGGACACTGTGCGGTTGTGAGAAAATAGTTCCACTCAGACAAAAAATAAACAGTGGGAGGCGGGGAGGAAGAACCCTCCACCTTCCATGGTTTCACATCTACTTGGAAACAGGCCCGCTGAAGTTAATGGGCCTAAGTTAGTCATCTCTCCATGGAAGTCAATGGGTCTGCTCTGAGTCAATGGGTCTACAGCCCCGTCTCCTTAGCCTTATAGCCAGGCTGGTGCAAGCAAGCCCTCATCCCAGGCTTCCTTCTGGTGGAGAACGGCAAAGCAGAAGAATGCGGGGAATCACAGAATTGCAGAGTTGGAAAGGGACCGCGAGGGTCATCTAGTCCTGGGCAATGCAGGGATCTTTTGCCCAACGTGGGGATCGGACCCACGACCCTGGGAGATTGTTGGCTCTTTCTGGGCTCAACTCTTTTAACCTAAGGCAGTTGACTTGAAGGATCCTGGTGCATCCTGGTCGGGTGCTGCATCCTTGCAGCTGGGAAATGGGGATCCCTGATGGCGGCCGAGCCCTTCTTGATCTCCCCATCTGTGAGCATCAGAAGGGCAATGACCCACCCCACGCATCGTCCTGCTCTCACAGCGGTCAACCTGATGCCTTGACACGAAGCCCGCAAGGAGGACAGGAGAGCCTCCGTGAAACCTCCCCTCCTGTGGTTTCCAGAGTTTGTTATCCGAAGCATTAACTGCGGAAGACAGAGCAATGACCACGAACGCGTCCCTTCCTCTTAAAGCCACCTGAGGAAAGGCGACATGGCAGGAGTTTATAAAATTATGTGAGGCATGCAGAAAGTGGAGAGAGGTACGTCTCCTCCCTCTCAGAGGCGTACCTGGGTTCTTTAAGCAAGGAGCTGTATCTGCGCCTCCGAAGCTGAGAGAGACCGGAAACTCAAAAAGTTTGCTTTTGGTGCCTTTCACACTCCACCAGTGACTTCCTCCGCAGCCATTGGGGTCAGGCCTGTTGGTCCATCTGCCTGACTTCCTTGTATCCGTCCTCGGAGTGGAGAGGAGAGGTTTTTGTGCCGCACCCCTGGGCTTGCGTGCTTGGCGGGGGTGGGGTGGGCAACCTGTTCAACCTCCGGTACAGCTTTTGTTCCCTCTCTCATAACACCTGTGAAGGTGAATTTTGAAAGGTTAAGAAAAAACTTCTTCATGCTGCACGGAGCCAAATCACGGAACTCCCTGTCGCAGGGGGCAGGGAAGGCCAGCTACTTGGATGGCTTTTTAAAAAGGATGGGACAAATTCCTGGAGGTGGAGAGGGCTATCAATGGCTGCTAGCCAGGACGGCTCTGAATACCAGCTGGAGGGGAGAGTTGCTCTTGCGCTTTAGATGTGAATGGGGGCATGTGGTCAGCCACTGTGAGGACAGGCTGCTGGGCTAGATGGACCCCTGGCCTGATCCAGCAGCCTCTCTGACGCTCCAGTTGGCCACCCCTGCCTATGCCGTTACTCAGCTCCTGTCTTGTGCCCTGGATTCAGCCACCTTGGACGAGTGCCTGCATATTCTGCCAAGTGCCCCCAGTTTGCTCCGGTGACCCCAGGCCTCGCAAAGCCTGCTTGGCTCCCGTTTCTCGTTCCCGAAGTGACGCCGCTTGAAAGCCATCTCCTTTAGGGTGCCAAGCTTTCGGGCTTAAAACCTGCTCTGCCACTTCTGTAGAGTTGAAATGTTGGCAGGGCCTGCAAAGGAGAATTAAAAATTAAAAATACATTTTGTTCCGCGGGGCTACGGAACTGATGCCAGGCGGCCATGCTTTTTAAGGCTGCGGCTGAACAGATCTCGCGCAGGGAGGTGTCCCTCCCCTGCGGCTCCGAAGGGGCGCTATTGATCGGCCAGGAGAGAGAGGGGCTATTTTTAACTCTCCCCTCCTTATAAGGTGGCAGGGCAGAGTGGGGGGGGAACAATCTCCGCTGGCGATCTTGGCAGGGCTCTCTTGTCAAAAAGGGGCAGGCGCTGCGCTGCTTGTGTCTGAGGCCTGGCAGACGGGCAACACTGGTGGCAACCTGAGCCAAACTTGCACATAGATGGTTGTTGTTGTTGGTTTTTTTTGCAATGGGGCTGGAACCCCTCCCTGCCCCACATCTGACCAGCCCTCATCAGTGAGCACAAAGGGGTAGAAGCATCTGTACATTTCCTTCTGTCAGTTTCTGCCAAGCTCCCTGCATTTCTTTATAAATTCTTAATAAATCCTCATTTGGGGGCAAATTCTGCCAATAAGCACTTTCTTTGGCGACTGTACACGTTATTTGCAAGTGACCCCTCCTCCTCCAATAATAATAATAATAATAATAATAATAATAATAATAATAATTTATTTGTACCCTGCCGATCTGGCTGGGTTTCCCCAGCCACTCTGGGCAGCTTCCAACAAAGATTAAAAATACATTAAAACATCAGTCATTAAAAACTTTCCTGAACAGGGCTGCCTTCAGATGTCTTCTAAATGTTAGGTAGTTGTTTATCTCTTTGAAATCTGATGCATTGTTGTGTATTATTTTCCACTAACAATATATTCATTTCCATGCCCGCTTCCCTCTCTATACCCGTTTTCCACAAAAGGTTCTTTGCTTGGAAAACGGCCTCACAGGTTTCAGAGGAGCGTGGGCTGTGGAGGGAGTCCTGCATTTCGGTCCTCACGGTGTTCTGGAAAGAGTGGACTTGATAAATCCGGCTTTAAATGTGAACAGGGTCGGATTCCGTCCTCACCCCTCACCAGCACTTCCTCTCCAGCATTAGAGAACGACTGAAATTGACCATGCCCATTGATTTCAAAGAGGGTTTTGCCTCCCTGGGTGTAAAGTCTGAAATTTTGAGGGGAAAACTTGAGCAAGGAGCTAGAAGGGGGGGGTCAGGGCCTGTTTCATTTTGGGACTTGTCACTTCCCCTAGGGAACCCCTGACTAGGATGGCTTCAGAAACAGATAAGACCAACCTACGGAGGACCTCGGTGACTCCTAACTGCAGAGTTTCTCTGCTTGTGACGCACAGCTGCACCTCTCCTTCCTTCCCCAAAACATCCAGGTTCAGCTTGGACGCCTCCGAAATGGGAAGCGACACGGAGCAGGAGGACGCCGAAAAGGAGAAGCCCCCTCCCGATCCACCACTCGCGCCTCTAGCAGGACTAGCAGCTTGGAGCGGCGTCAGGAGCAGCACGGTGATCCAAGTGGAGATCGAGCCCTTGCGCCTGGACCTGGGCCTCGTCCAGAAGCCTGGCAATGCCGTAAGTTGCCCTAGGAGGTAGCGATAACGCAGAGACATCCGGCGTACAAGACAAGATTACAGGTTTTAAATAATAATAAAAATAATAATTAATAATAGTACTATTTTGCAGCATAAAGCTTTCTATGGAAAGGGATTCAACTAGATTTGTTGTTTGGGGATGGTCTTGGAATAGGATTCAAGGCCCAACAGGGCCCTCCATGCTAACAGAATCTTCCTTCCTTCCTTCTCCTTCTTTCTCTTTCTCCTTCCTTCCTTCCCCTTCTTTCTCCTTCCTTCTCATTCTCTTTCCTTCCTTCTTTCTCCTTCCTTCCTTCCTTCCTTCCTTCCTTCCTTCCTTCCTTCCTTCCTTCCTTCCTTCCTTCCTTCCTTCCTTCCTTCCTTCCTTCCTTCCTTCTGTTAACGGAAAATCTGAGGATTTCCCGTTAACACTTCCTTCCTTCTCCCTCCTTCCCTTCCCTTCCTCCTCTTCCTTTGCTTTCCCCAGGGTTTCAGCAGTGGCGGAGGGAAGCGGGTGAGGTCCAAGTCCGTCCCGGCCCCCTGCGATGGCGCCTCTTCCTTGCGCATGTCCCACAGCCTAGAGGTCTCGCTTCCGGTCACCGTGGGTCAGTAGTCCTTGTGGGACATGGTCTTTATTGGATGCAGGCACAGTGACAGGAGTGGGGGGGCTTTCTTGTCCAGCTCCAAATTTGGTGGGACTCATTTATGCAGGCTGATGGGTTCAGGCCCAGAGAAGGGAACTCTCCGTTTTTCTTCAGAAGTTGTTTTTGGAAGAGAGGTTCTCCCAGGCTTCTCCCTATGGCAAAACTATCCAAGGGAGTCTATAGGCCTTGAGCTGGAATTCTTGGGCCCTTCTGGAGACTGCTGCTATTTTATTTTATTCATTTTATTTATATAATGCACCTTCATCCAAGGATCCCAGGGTGGTTAGCAGAATGAAAACACAAAACCGTGTTTGTGGATGGGGATGCAAATCACGCAGCAGCAAATTTGGCTTGCTTGATCAAAGCTGCTTTGGCATCTGGCTCAATAACCCCATTCCCCCACCCCACCCCACCCCAGAAATATATCAGCCTCCCTCTCTCTTTTGCCAGGAAGATGCACAGGAAAATGTGGGTGTGATAGCACTTTGCTCTGATGCCATGTCGCTTTAACCTCCCTGTGCAAATAAGTCGGAAGGATGACAAATCAGGATGTGGGGCTGTTGTGGTTTTGTTTTATTAAAACACAAAGGCTGATCGTTTTACAATGTGACCAATTTATCCATCTTTTTTAAATAATAGGAACCGTACTTTTCTGTGTACAAGACTAGGCTGTTTCTTTAAAAACTGTGCTATAAAGTGGGAGTCGTCTTATACATGGATAGTGAATAGGGTGGACGGTTGATTGGCTGCTGCCGCGGCTGTCATCGACTATTGGGCATGTTATTGGTTGCTGTGTCAATGGTTGGTGTCGATTGGCTGACGCTGCAGCAATTGGGCAGGCAATTGGCAGCTTCTTAAATTTGAGTCCCCCCAAATAGGGGGTGTCTTATACACGAAAAGGTATGGTAAATAAATGTTACTGCTTCTGGTGTTGCGTTTCAGGGATTGCGCCACCGGTGCTGGAGCTGGTTGAAAAGGACCAGGTAGCCCCGGAGCAAGTGTAAGTGGCCACTGCCCTTTGCCCCTAGTTCACACCCACCACAGACTCTGATGATGCCCCCCAAACCCTTCCACCACTGTCTGCTCTGAAGTGCTGCGTAGGGCAGAATTTGAGAGCCCCCTCCCGCAAGGATCAGGTCCATTTGAAACGGAGCTGTGAGGAATCTCCCGCCTGGAAAATTGGCCTGGTGTATTTTATTTACACCAGAGAATTGCAGAGTTGAAAAGGGAACATGGGGGTCATTGCGTACAACCCCCTGCAATGCAGGAATCTTTTGTGCACTTGAACCCCTGACCCTGAGATGAAGAGTCTCGTGCTCTACCAACTGAGATGCCCCAAGGGTCCCAGGAAAAGATCCAGGGCTGGGGTTCCACGTGGGACATAGCTGCACCCCTGAAGAAGGCAGGGAGGGGGGCAGATGGACATGACACAGGCATCAATTCTCACCCCTGCCTTTGTCTCTGGTGTCATCCCTTCTCTTGACAGGCTGATGGTGCAACAGGTGCTGAAGGAGCTGACTCAGTACCACGGGTGAGTCTTGGCGGTTGTGGGAATGAATCATCATCTCAGAGTGGGACAGGGTGGTGGCTGAAAAAGGGTTGCGGCAGAGCATCTGCTTTGAATGCAGAAGGCCCCAGCTCCTCAGCTCCTGGGCTGAGCCTGTTCCCTGAAGCATCTCTGTTTCGTAGCCACTGTTTTGACACTCAGCTCAGTGAAGCCACACCCAGCCACCCTCCTCCTGACATATTTGCACGCCTGGCTCCCGTTCCAGGGCGAAGCACGGGCTGTGTGCCCCCGAAGGCAATGGCGAAGCCCCGCAGAACCTGACCTGGTTCGAGTTCCTGTCTAACGAGTGAGTGAGCCACTCTTGCGGGGGGTGGGGTGGGGCAGCGTGCTCCGAAGGTGTAAGAAATGAATTTAATAAAGCACACAAGCCCCCTGCCCCCTGAACCACCCTCCCCTCTTTCTTTCCCCATCCAGGACTGAAGACAGCGGGAAGAGCGACAAGGCCGAGAGAGGGACCAAGGTGAGGCGCCGCTTGAGCAACCTCCGCAGCCGGGTCACCGGATCGTGGCAGAAGGAGAAGGTGAGAGGCAGAGCCGGGCGGAGGTTTGGGTAGCCTTTGCCGGTTGGCACCTCCCAGAAAGGAGGTGGAGCTAGAAATGACAAGAGGTGGAGCTAAGGCTTCCCTGAAAGGCAATGGTGGCAGGTGCCCATTGGGAAAGCAGGAAGCCTCAAAGGGAGGCGGAGCTAGTAACAATAAGAGGTGGAGCTAAGGCTTCCCCAAAGGGCAGTGGTGGCTGGTACCCATTGGAGCCTGGGAAGGAGGCGGAGCCAGAGGCAAGGAGAGGCAAGGCCAACTAGTTATAGCTTTGCAAACCCCCCCCTTTCCTGAGTTCTGCCAGGGGCAGGGGTCAGCAAACTTTTTCAGCAGGGGGCCGGTCCACTGCCCCTCAGACCTTGTGGGGGGCAGGACTATATTTTGAAAAAAAAAATGAACGAATTCCTATGCCCCACAAATAACCCAGAGATGCATCCTATATAATAATGTCCAAGTTGTCCCTGCGTCCAGTTGTCCCGTGTGTCCCTGGGGTACTGCGCATGTACCCCAGAGACACAGGAATTGGACGGAGGGACAACGGCCAACCGCCGCTCCGCCAACCGCCGCTCCGAAGCCCAGTCTCATGCTGGAGGTGCGCGGCGAGGCGGCGGGGGAAAGAAGCGCTCCCCCCGGCAGCCTTGCCGCGCACCGCCGGCATGGGACGGCGCTTCCTCGGCGAACACAAGCAGGCAGACAGCCCGCCTGCTTGCCTTCCCCGAGGAAGCCGAAGCGGCAGCGGGCGCCGAGGGAAGCCGGCTTTGGCTTGGCGGCGGCGGGAAGAAGGGGAGGAATTCCTCCCCTTTTTCCCACCGCCGCCAAGCCAGTCCCTGAGCCGAAGTGCGGCGCGGCGGGGGCTTTTCGCCATTTGCCTTCCCGGAGCAAAGGGGTAGGCAAACGGCGAAAAGCACCCGCCGCGCCGCACTTCGGCTCGGGGACTGGCTTGGCGTGCGCGGCGAGGCGGCGGGGGGGAGAAGTGCTCCTCCCCCCCGCCGCCTCGGCATGCAGCGCCGGCATGGGACGGAGTTTCGGAGAAGGTCTCCGAAGCCCCGTCTCATGCGGGAGGTGCGCGGCGAGGCAGCGGGGGGGGGGGGAGAAGCGCTCCTCCCCCCTGCCGCCTCACCACGCAGCGCCGACATGGGACGGGGCTTCGGAGACCTTCTCCGAAGCCCCGTCTCATGCGGGAGGTGCGCGGCGAGGCGGCGGGGGGGGAAGAAGCGCTCCTCCCCCCCCCGCCGCCTCACCACGCAGCGCCGGCATGGGACGGAGTTTCGGAGAAGGTCTCCGAAGCCCCGTCTCATGCGGGAGGTGCGCAGCGGGGGGGCGGGAGAAGTGCTTCTCTCCCCCCCCACCGCCGCCGCCTCGCCACGCACCTCCCGCATGGGACGGGGCTTCGGAGACCTCCGAAGCTCCGTCCCATGCCGGCGCTGCACGACAGCAGCGTTCTAGCGCCCGTTTTTAAACGGGCTGAATTCCACTAGTTTTAAATAAAAGGACACATTCTACTCATGTAAAAACATGCTGGTTCCTGGACCGTCCGCGGGCCGGATTTAGAAGGCGATTGGGCCGCATCCGGCCCCCGGGCCTTAGTTTGGGGATGCCTGGCCAAGGGCCAGCAATAAGCCGGAGGAGGAGGGTCACCCCCTTGACCAGTTGTAAGCAAGGAGGCGGGCAGGTGGGGGGCAGGCTGAGAGGTGCAGAGGGCCACCTCCAGCCTCTGGACCTGAGTTTGCCCACGTGGTTCCCACGGTCTGAATTTTCTGCTCTTCTTTTCAGGGTAAGAGCAAAGGCCGCGAGAAGGAGGCGGTGGAGGTGAAGGAGCGGCCGCGGGCACTGCATGGGCATGAGCTGACGCCGGGCGCCTTCTCGGCCGCCGCCTGCTGCTCCCTCTGCGGCAAGAGCCTGCTGAACAAAGCGGGGCTGCAGTGCTTGAGTGAGTAGTGGCCCCCCCGAGGTCACCGGGGGCTCCCCTGGCCCACGCACGCCTGCTTGGCGGGGTGGCTGGGTCCTGGGCACCCTGGCTTGGCGCCTGCTCCCTGCAAACTCCTCTCCCTCTTTGCATGCGATTCCCAGCCATGGGCATAACTGCTTTCGGACAAAGCTGCGACTTTTGGGGCCGATCAGAAATAGGTTCAGTTTGGGTATCGATTACTCCGTTTGAGGGGGCGGCACGGAAAGCAGCACAAAACAGCGCCAAACCCAGCACACACAACCCTGGCACCAGTGTGGAGCCAGGTTGGGTTTGGGCCATTTACTTGTGATCCCAGTTTGAGTGTTGATCACTCAGTTTTGGGTGGAGAGGCAGCACAAAACGTGGGGTTGGCAGTACAATAACGGCACAAAACTTTGTCACCTGTTTGGAGTTGGTCGGAGGACCGGCATTAATTTGCAACCCCAATTTGCCGCGCCAGTTACTCCATTTCGAGCGGAGGCACACGAAATGCAAGGTTTTCACTCCAAACCGGTTGCCGAACTTGGCGTCCGTTTGCAGGGCACCCGAAATTTCAGGGTCGCATGTTAACAAGCCGGCAGCTGTCAAAATATTGCCTTACCATCCGCCACGAATCCGCGAAACAATGGAAGTACGAAACAGCACAAAACTTTGGCGCCTGTTTGGAGTCGGTCAGAGATTGGATTTTTTTATGGCATTAACTTATGACTCCGATTTGCTGCGCCAATTTCTCTGTTTGGAGGGGAGGCACGCGAAATGCAAGGTTTTCAGCACAAAACGGGTGCCGAATTCTGGCATCCATTTGCAGGGCGCCTGGAATTTTGGGGTCGCCCGTTAACGGAGCCGACAACCATCGAAATATTGCTTTACCATCTGCCACGAATCTGCATCTTAAAACATTTCTAAGTTGGCATCTGTCCGTCATCCGGGCAACCTCTAGGCGTGGGCATGGCACCTAGGGAGACGAAGAGCAAATAAATGGAATGATTGAGCGCAGAATTCTACCGCGGAAATGTAGGGTTGTGATAATGGGATCCCCATGGGTCATCTAGTCCAACCCCCCCAACATTGCGACACATAAATAATATTATTTGTTTGTTTGCCCAAAGGTCGCAGCATTGGAAACAATTCGAAACAGATCAATGAAACCAATGGCTGTAAACGTAGGTCGGTTATACTGAATGCAAATTAAAAGTGATTTAAATAAAATTAAAAATAGTAATATATATATATATATATATATATATATATATATATATGTTTTCAATTACAATCCAATCATAGCCTCATTATAACAATACAAATTTATAATACAATTATTAATACTGTACTGATTAAAAGATTAATAGAAAAATCAAATATTTGTTAGCCAAGCCAGACATTTTTTTAAAATGTTTGATCACACTTTATGAACCAGACAATTCAAAAATAAAACACCAAGAAATTATTAATACTGACTAAAATCAAAAATCAAAAATCAAATATTTGTTAGCCAAGCCAGACATTTTTTTTTAAAAAAATGGAGCAGTTTTTAAACATTTGATCAGACTTTGTTAACTGAACAGTTCAAGCATAAAACACCAAGCATCGTAGAATTTAATTTAAGTCTGAGGGGAAATATGTTTTATACTCGGAGCAAGACCCCCTTATGTTGAAAGATCATGACTATTACTGTAATTTCAGAGGAGAATTCAGATGGATGTGCTAAAATGCCGATTTATTTTCTCAGGCCTTTGCTGGACAAAGCGGCCAGCCGACGGCAATCATTCAATTCAAATTTTATTTCATTGATTAAGTTTAAAGGCGGTTTGACAAGCGGCCTTGAAACACTTAAGCTGAGGTGATTTTAATCTGCTTTAGTGTTTTAACTTTCGTGTGGTTAATTTCCCCCCCCGCGTGAATTAAATTGATATTAAAAACGTCCGCATTCTCCTCCTCCTTCATTAAAACCAAACTCTCTGTGTGGTTTCCCCCCCTAATATAAATTTAATAAAATTTATTCATGGCCTGATTGTTAATAATGATAATGATGATAATAATAATAAATCCCTTAAAGCGTATTGTGAGAAGATAAAATGACGACACTGAGGAAAATTTGTAACCCTACATTAAAATGACCTCCGCTTTCTTTAGTGTCTCAAAGGCAGCCTGTTAAACTGCCTTTAACCTTAATATTAATAGTGAATTGAATTATCACGGCACACGAATTCCCACATGGATTTACACTTAATTCATGCTGTTTTATGTACCGCCTTAATCCTCCAGTGTCTCTCTAAAGCAGCTTTACAAAGGGGCAGTGTGCGGTAATAATAAATAAAAATTAAAGGCTATATATATAAATTAAATAAATAAATAAGTCGGCTGAGACTAGAAAATCTAATTAAAATATAAATAAATAACTGAAACGTATCCCCCCTTTATTTTGCACTGACGAAAAAATAACGCAAATTCACTTTAAAAATAATAATAAAATGAAGGGGGGAATATAAGATCCTATAGTGAGAGAAAGGAGCGCGTGTTGTTTTATCATGATAATATTATTACGTGATTTATTATTTTCCACACATTTGCCTGCCAAAAAAATAAGGCCGCAGCTCTCGAAAAGCCGACGCGGTTGCCACGGCGACCAACCGTCGCGGAAGTAGGTGAGGCGAAGTCTCGCGATATCTTGAGCGCCGCCTCTGCCCGATCTTTCGAAAGGGCCGCCAAGTCCCTCGCCTTGGGATCTCGCGAGATATCGGGTGGGGGGGGCGTGACCGAGCTAGACCAGCTCTCCGTTGCCTGACGGGAGACGCGGCCTCGCGAGACCCTGCGGGAATGGGCGGGGAAGTCTCGCGAGATGGAGGGCCGAGGGGGCAGTGGCTTAGCGAGGAGGAGGAGGAGGAAGAAGAGGCTGCGCCGGTCGGGCTCCCTCGGGGCGGCAGAAGGAGCGCCCGCCTCCGTCGCTGAGAGAGCCGGGTAGGCGACACGGGCCTGAACTGCCGGGCCCCTTCTGATGACGTCAGAGGTCAGTGTTGTTGTTGTTGTTGTTGTTTAGTCGTTTAGTCGTGTCCGACTCTTCGTGACCCCATGGACCATAGCACGCCAGGCACTCCTGTCTTGCACTGCCTCCCGCAGTTTGGTCAAACTCATGTTCGTAGCTTCGAGAACACTGTCCAACCATCTCGTCCTCTGTCGTCCCCTTCAGTGGGTCAACCTCTTATTATGCCAAGCGATGCGCGCCCCCAAAACGAGGGGAGTTTTATTCCACCGCCCTGACTGTGTGTGTGTCTGACTGTGGTGTAGAGCTATGTTGAGCTGGGTGTCTTGAAAGTCAAGTTGCTAGTCCTCTTGCAGAAAATCAAGTTGCTAGTCCTCATGCATCTAAAATAAGGATTGGAAAGCCTATAGCTCTCCCAGATGGGGAAAGTCAAGTTCCTAGTTCTTATGTGTCTCAGACGAGGCCAGGGGAGCCAATGGCCCTCCCAGATGCGGAATGTCAAGTTCCTAGGCCTCATGCGTCAAAAACAAGGATGGGGGAGACTGTGGCTCTTGCAGAGGTGGAAAGTCAAGTTCCTAGTCCTCTTGCATCTAAAACGAGGGTGGGGGAGCCACTGTAGCAAGAAGAAACTGCCCACTCCATCACCATGGGGCCTCCGGAACCCAGAGCATGTATGCTGGGATCGGGGTGGGGATGCTGTAGGAAGGTCTCTGGCCAGGTGGAAGGATGTCGGTCCCTGGTTCAAATCCCCCAGAAAGGGAGGAAGGGGCTCCTGTGGTGCTCGGTCCCCGTCACGGTCCTCAGGACGTGCGCCAGTAGAGCATGGCAAGAGCGCACTGGGTCCTCGTGGCGTCCAACCCAAGTTGCTTGGGAGTCACGAGTGGGGAGAGTCGTGCTGTGTCGCTCAGATCCTGTTGGGGGGCTTCTTCCCTTTGGGGCATCTTTTTGGTCCCTGTGGGAACAGAATATCTGAGGAGCCTGCCGGATCCGACCCAGCAGGGCCCATCTCGTCCAGCATCTTGTTCTCACAGTGACCCAGAGCAGGATTCGAATGCAAGAGCAACGCCCCTCCTGAAGTTTGCAGCAACCAGCATTCAGAAGCATTGCTGCTGCCTTCAGTGACTAGCAGCCATTTGTTCTGTGAATTTGTCCACCTAGCTTGGTGGCCACCTCTGCCTCCAGCGGGAGGGAGTTCTACTGTTTAACAGCGTCCTGCGTGAAGGACCCTCCCACCACCTTTGACCGCTGGCTGGGTTGCCTCAGATGACCGCCTCTTTTGACTGGGACGAGCAAAGCCCAGCCTCTCCCTATAGCAGCTTCCGTAGGTGTGATTTGGCATCTTGCCTCTGGTCGATTCCCTCCAGCCGCTTCTGGTTACCTTTCGATGAATGTTTTGGTCAGGAGTGTTTTGGGCGAAGGGGAAAGGGAGCGAACGCCGACCTTGCGAAGGACAAATGCAGCCGATGATTTGCTCCAAAGTCTAAAGTCCTCGCTGGCGCGGCCGAGTTTGTGGCCGAGGGCCGTGTCGCCCAGAGGCTTCTGCAAACACCACCCCAAACCACCTGTAATAATAATAATAATATTTGCACCTCGCCTATCTGGCTGGGTCGCCCCGGCCACTCTGGGCAGCTTCCAACAAACAGAAAAGCATAATGAAAAATCAAACATTAGTTGTATAGTTACCAAAAAATGCTTTTTTTGGTCCAGCTTGCCGTTTTGATTTGCTCTCCATCCTCCCCTTCTGACTCTGTATTATTATTATTATTATTATTATTACCCTGCCCATTTGGCTGGGTTGTATAATCTGCTGCGTAGTAACAGCCCATACAGGGATTGAACCTGCAACCTCGGGGTTATCGCCACAAAGCTCTACCCAACTGAGCTCTCTAGGCCAGTGTTTCTCAACCTTTTTTGGGCCACGGCACACTTGTTCCGTGAAAAAAATCACGAGGCACACCACCATTAAAAGAGTTAAAAAATTTAACTCTGTGCCGCCCTATATTATAATTATGACTGTAAGAAACACTTGCCAAATATTGCTTTCCGGCGGGTCAGTGTTGTGTATTGGCGGCCGCCAGGCACGTGACAATGCAAATCGCCCTTCTCGTCGCCGCACGTCGCGGCACACCAGCCAGCGGAACAGTGGTTGAGAAACACTGCTCTAGGCATCAGATTTAGATTTAGATTATTTTGACAGCTTTAATTTTGGAGACAACGTGGTACGTTATCGGTACGATAGTGCTATAATATAACAATTGTAATAGGTTAAAGGAAAGTAACAATTTATCAGTTTTAGAGTGAGGCCCAAAACTAGTTGCGGTTGCCAGGACATTACTGTTCCCTGCAGGTTCACCCAACGCCTTAATTACATAGTTTCCTTTGTATGTTTAAGACACACCTCTTTTAACTTGGACTTTTGACACATTAGGAGCCACCCTATAAGAACACTTTTTAAAACTGCGTTTTAAAATGGCTCTAACCTGCCAGTGGACCTTAAAAGGGGATAATAATAATAATAATAATAATAATAATAATAATAATAATATATTATTATTATTATTTATACCCCGCCCATCTAACTGGGTTTCCCCAGCCACTCTGGGCGGCTTCCAACAGAAAAATAAAATACAATAATGGATTAAACATTAAAAGCCTCCCTAAACAGGGCTGCCTTCAGATGTCTTCGAAAAATCTGGTAGCTGTTTTTCTCTTTGACATCTGATGGGAGGGCGTTCCACAGGGCGGGCGCCACTACCGAGAAGGCCCTCTGCCTGGTCCCCTGCAACTTGGCTTCTCGCAACGCGGAACCGCCAGAAGGCCCTCGGTGCTGGACCTCAGTGTCTGCGCAGAACGATGGGGGTGGAGACGCTCCTTCAGATGATGATGATGATGATAGCCAGGAGGACTGGAATCCTCTTATTTTGCGGGGAGGGTCCGTAGCTCTGTGGTATTTAATTTCATTTCACTTTTAGTTTGTACACCGCCTTTGTATACAGTCGTACCTTGGTTGTCGAACGGAATCTGTTCCCGAAGTCCATTTGAAAACATTCGGGAACCAAGGCGCGGCTTCCGATTGAGTGCAAGAAGCGTTTGGACGTTTGGGTTCCAGAAAACATTCGAAAACCGGAACACTCACTTCCGGGCTTGCGGCGTTCGGGAGCCAAAACGGACGAGTACCAAGGCACTTGACAACCACAAGGCGGTTTAGGGCAACAAAATATACGACGAACACACACTTTATAATAATCTGATCCAATACGAAAAGTCTAAGGAGACATATCTTTAAAACAGAACAGGCTTGCATCAAATAAAGTAATATTCAGTAATCTGTTAGAATATAATAGTACACAATAAAATAAACTCTCAGAGCATCAGCAAATAGATAAATTCCTGTCCGCTGTCACCCTCCCTTCCTCACCTCCCTCTGGCAGGGAAGTTTGGGGGTCTGTTAATCCCTTTTCCTAAACACACACACCCCTTACTGTTTATATGCCATGGGGTTGGATGAATCCCAGAAAGGCCTTGGCAGGGCAGCTCTCTGGGAGGGCCGTGCTGGGGGTCCGAGAGCTATACAGAGTTTGTGCCGGTGTTGAAGAGAAGCTTTTCCTCTCAGCCTCCTCTTTGTTGTTGTTGTTGTTTAGTCGTTTAGTCGTGTCCGACTCTTCGTGACCCCATGGACGCCAGGCACTCCTGTCTTCCACTGCCTCCCGCAGTTTGGTCAAACTCATGTTCGTAGCTTCGAGAACACTGTCCAACCATCTCGTCCTCTGTCGTCCCCTTCTCCTAGTGCCCTCAATCTTTCCCAACATCAGGGTCTTTTCCAAGGATTCTTCTCTTCTCATGAGGAGGCCAAAGTATTGGAGCCTCAGCTTTAGGATCTGTCCTTCCAGTGAACAGCCACCTCTGTTCCAGGCTAAACATCCCCAGCTCCTTCAACAGTTCCCAGAAGGCTTGGCTTCCAGACCCTTGATCATCTTGGTCACCCTTCTCTGTTAAAATTCAAATTCTTCATATCTTCTCATTTTCATGGCTCCATTAAAATGCACGGTGCTTTATTAAGCAGCATGAAGATTAGGTCCCTGGCCCCAGGGGCCGTACGGACACTGTGGCATGTGGCAAAATGTGAAAAACTGGAAGAGGAGGATGGAATTGTCAAGTTGGAAGGGACTCAAACCCAAAACCTTGGCGTTACCAGCCCCATGCTCGAGGAAAGACCTTCCTGCTGTGTATCTCTGGCTGCACTTTTTTCCTGCTTTTGCAAGCAACACCTGGCCAGAGGTGCCTTAATCAGCAGCCTCCAGGTGCTTCTGAACTCCAAGCTCAGCCGTGTGATGCAGCAGCCATCCATGGAAGTCTAGCGTCCAGATCAAGGGGAACTAGGCAGGGCCAAATATCAATATATCGTCCAAAACCAGTTTAAAGTCCAGGGGAAATAGATCGGTATATCGCGATGCTTAGCTGACAATGCATCACCGATCTTGAGTACCAGATATTGCCCTAGTAGAAACCAAACCTTATGAGCAGCAGGAGCTGAGAGCATGCTTAGCCTGGAGAAGAGGACAGATAACAGCAGTCACCTTCAGATATCGGAAGGGCTGTCACATTTATATATATATATATTTCTATTTTTCCTGCCCAGAGGGGAGAATTCGAACCAGTGGCTTCTGATGACAAGAAACGAGATTGCAACCAAACACTGTGAAACCCGGAAGTAAATGATTTGGTTTCCAAACAGCTTTCGGAAGCCGAACGTGCTGCTCGGCTTCCGTTTTCAGTTTCCCTGTTGTATTGAGGCTTCCACTTTCAGTTTTCGAATGTTTTGGAAGTCAAACAGTCTTCCGGAACGGATTACGTTCGAAAACCGAGGTTCCACTGTAGTAGAGGGGTTTCGACAGGGGGCTGGACTCCCCCAGAAGGCGAACTTCTCCTCCGTCGGAGGTTTTCAAACAGATATTGGGGATCCCCCTGCCAAGGATTCCTCAGCTGTGACTTCTTGCAGGGGGTTGGGCTAGATGACCCAGAGGACCCTTTCCAGCTCTGCAGTTCTGCACATGCAAGCCTCGGCTGGGCAGCGCTTCCTTCGCCCCACCTGTCCATTTGGACACGTGCGCTGGGGCCGGCCCCCTCCCCATCCCAAGCCGCTAGCTGCACTCCATGGATCCTCCCCAGACTTCGCCCCCGAAAGCCCCTGCAGGAGTTTGTGATTTTAAACAAGGCAGGCAGGAGGGGAACTCTTGAGCCCGGCCTGCCTGCTCGGTTTCTGTTTATTTTTGCCCTTTCCCACTTCCGAGATGCTTGGCATACCTTTTGGGGTGAGGTCATCCTAGGCACGGGAGTTCCTGGTTTCCTTCACCCTTTCTTTGCTGCTTTTAAAAAAACCCCGTTTGATCCAGCTGGTTTGGTGGCTGAAACCTCTTTCACCTTGAGACTTTTGGCCTCGGAAGGAAGGAAGAAGCCTTTCCTCTCTCTGTCGAGGAATGTGCAGGTAGAAGGAGATGCCTTTTTGTGGAGTGGGGGTTTGGGGCGGTGGGGCCGTTTAGAGATCTAACGGCCTGAAAGATCCATTCGCTCGGTGGCTCTCACCTGCCTCTCCCTCCCTCTTTCTAGAGCACACCCCACCCCCTTTTAGCATGCATTTAAAACAGAGCAGTTATAACGGATGAAAATTAAAAGGTGAAAAACATCTGGCCCACTCAGTCGGTAGAGCACGAGACTCTTTAATTCTCTGGGTTGCGGGTTCGAGCCCCCCGTTGGGCCAAGGTTTCCTGCATTGCAGGGGGGTTGGACTACATGGCTGTTAGGGCTATGGGCGCTGCCGCCAGGCTCATAAACAGTTGTTCCCCTGTGGCGAGCGGAGATCTTCTCCAGGTGAACAGGCTTCGGTGATGAACAGAAGGCTCCCATTTCTCTTTCTTGGGCCCCGAGTGCCCAGGCATACATGGAAGTTCTGTTTTCATCTCCCAAGGAGGCTTAATTCTCCGGTGCCCATGGGTTTGCAAAGCCAGTTACCCCCTGACTCCACACCTCTGGCACTTGGGGTTGTTTTTTAGGGGCCTTTGAGCAGACAGCGGCCCCTCACCCCCCCCCACTGCTTTCTAAGCAGCTCCGAACGTTTGTTGCCCTCGTTCGCCTGTGGGACGGTTGCCCCACCCAGTCTGCAGAAGGGTCAGACTGGGAACACCCTGCTGTGGGCTCCCCACCCCCTTCCCATCGGCCTCAATCTTGCGTGAATTGCATAAGCCGGTTCAGCTTGTCTTGGAGACGAATCCTGACGCCTTCTGTGCTTCCGCCAGCGGCAGGACGAAGGTAGCAACGAAACTGGCGGTTGTTGGCTCTGAGCATAGAATCATAGAATTGTAGAATCGTAGAGTTGGAAGAGACCACAAGGGCCATCCAGTCCAACCCCCTGCCAAGCAGGAAACACCATCAAAGCATTCTTGACATATGCCTGTCAAGCCTCTGCTTAAAGACCTCCAAAGAAGGAGACTCCACCACACTCCTTGGTAGCAAATTCCACTGTCGAACAGCTCTTACTGTCAGGAAGTTCTTCCTAATGTTTAGGTGGAATCTTCTTTCTTGTAGTTTGAATCCATGAAAGAAGATTCCACCTAAACATTAGAAAGAACTTCCTGACAGTAAGAGCTGTTCGGCAGTGGAATTTGCTACCAAGGAGTGTGGCAGAGAGAGAGAGAAGAGGCGGGGGGGGGGCATTCGCTGTGAACACATCTCTGTGTGCCGCCATATTCCCCCCTCCCTTTCTGGGGTGGGTGGGTGTGTTTTAAGCAAAGAGCCTCCTTATCCCAGGAACCTTATCGGAGCAGCCATACTGTCTCTGGAGGTTCCCAGGGTCATCCTGTGCCACCTGCAGACCTAAGGATTTGCCATCTTGGCCTGAGAGCCAGACTGAGCACAGGCCTAGATGATGGATCCGTGGCTTGCTTTTAAAGTTTTCAACGTTTGATGTTTAATCGTGTTTTGAATATTCTGTTGGGACTGCCCAGAGTGACCGGGGAAACCCAGCGGGGTATAAATAATAAAAAAAGGTCAAGGTCAAGGACCCCTGGGCGGTTAAGTCCAGTCGAAGGTGACTATGGGGTTGCAGTGCTCATCTCGCTTTCAGGCCAAGGGAGCCAGCATTTGCCCACAGACAGCTTTTCTGGGTTATGTGGCCAGCAGGACTAAACCGCTTCTGGCACAGCAGGATGCCGTGACGAAAGCCAGAGCTCACAGAAACAGCGTTTACCTTCCCGCTGTGGTGGTACCTATTTATCTACTTGCGGTGGCATGCTTTCGAACTGCTAGGTTAGCAGGAGCTGGGACAGAGCAATGGGAGCTCACCCCATTGTGCGGATTCAAAACACTGACTTCCTGATCAGCAAGCCCAAGAGGCTCAGTGGTTTAGACCACAGCACCACCCCTCTCCCTTTTTATGAACAATAAGTATTATTATTATTATTATTAGCACGGTATCATAGAATCATAGCTTTCTGGAGTGGGAAGGGATCCTGAGGGTCATCTAGCTCAACCCACAGCAACGCAGAAATATTTTGCTCACCATGTGCTCGAACCCACAACCCCGAGTTGAAGAGTCTCTTGCTCCACTGAGCTATCCCAGCAATCAGAAACTCAGATATATAAGCCAGGCCCCAAATGGCTCCATAAACCATGGTAGCAGTTCCCAAAATGGAACGTCTACCGTGTTTCTCATATTATAAGACATGTCTTATATTTATTTTTTCCTCAAAAAAACCACACTATGGCTTATTTTCAAGGGATGTCTTATTTTTTTCCTCCTCCTCCTGCCGCGGCCAGCATTGCTGCTGCGCCTATCACTATGTCTTATTTTCGGGGTATGGCTTATATTCATTGAATGCTTAAGAATCCTGCTATGGCTTATTTTATGGGTATGTCTTAAAATATGAGAAACAGGGTAGTTGCCGTTTTGGGGCAAGGCGGCTCTAAAGTCTTGTTTTTCAAAGGAGGGGACTTGCCGTGATTGATTCTCATTTAAAGATCTGGCTAGTTCAGAGGACCTTGAGCTGCTTTAAGAGCTTGGAGAACCGGAAGAAGAAAAGCCTTTTTCTCCAGGGGCAGTTTGTTAGCGGCTGTTGCCTCCTGTGACAGGGAGTTCCACAGTTGAGCCGTGCCCTGCGCTTAGAAGGGCTTTCTGCTGGCCGCGCTGAGCTCTGCATGTGCTCAAAGTCATCTCTGTGGCACTTGGCGTCGGGATGTGGCTTCTGGGATCGGCCCGGTGAGAAGGAAGCCCCATTCTTCTTTTTCTTTTCCCCCTCCTCAGATTGTGCAGTGAACGTCCACAAAAACTGCAAGACCCTCTTGTCTGAATGCAGTGGGGCCAGGCCCAAGGTAAGCCCCTCCTTTTAAATCTCGGGCAGGGGGAAGGTGGGGGGACACAGAAGGAACTCTTGGCCTCCCTTCATCGCCAGCTAAACATTGCGATATAGCGATAATAGATCATGACATCTGAAATGAGGGCGGGGCTATGTAGAGGCATCGGCTGGCTTTGCGGTTTCCCTCGCACCTTTATCCTTTATCGCTTTTTTATCATTGTTGTTATTAATATTCTGATGGGAGCTGCCCAGAGTAGCTGGGGAAACCCAGCCAGATGGGTGGGGTATAAATAAATTATTATTATTATTATTATTATTATTATTATTATTATTATCATTACAGGTAGGTAGCCATGTTGGTCTGCTGTAGTTGAAACAAAATTTTAAAATACCTGTTGTTGTTGTTGTTGTTGCTGCTGCGATTCACTGAGAGAGCTGAGCCGGCTGAGTGAACAGGAGCTGCAGGAATCGAGAGAAGCCTTGGCTGGCTTAATGCTTTCCCCCATACAGTGGTACCTCGGAAGTGGAACGGAACCCGTTCCGGAAGTCCATTCGACTTCCAAAACATTCAGGAACCGAGGCGTGGCTTCCGATGGGCCGCAGCCAATCAGAAGCCGCGTCAGACGTTCGTCTTCCAAAGAGCGTTCCCAAACTGGAACACTCACTTCCAGGTTTGTGGCGTTCGGGAGCCAAAACGTTCAACTCGCAAGCATTCGGGATCCAAGGTGCGACTGTATTGTGATTTTGGCATAGCGCACACACGTCATGATTCGCGATATCTTGCCGCGGTGAAGCCCTTCAAGTCCAGCCTTCTGTTCTCATTGTGCTGTGTCTCTTCTTTCTTCCTCCCTCCCCCCCTTTTCTATCTTGCAGCAAAGAGATTTGTTCCTCCGCCCTCCGAGCTCTCCACCCAGTTCGCTCCGGAGCTACAGCCCAGGTTCGTACCCCGAAATAATCTATTTCCGCGACCGTGGCTTTGCTTGCAGACAGGGCCCTGGCTCTCCCCCCCCCCCCCTACGAGGAAAGGCGGAAGTGTTTGGGCCTCTTCAGTTCAGAGGAGAGGCAAGGAAGAGGCAATCTGGTTGAAGTAAAATCACGTCTGGCACACAGCAAGTGGGTGCAGCAAAGTTTTGGGTGCAGCAAAGTTTAGCACATGGTTAGACTATGGAACTCTCTGCCACAGGAGGCAGTGATGGCCACCAACTTTTAAAAAAGAGAATGGACAAGTTGGTGGAGGAGAATTGGGCTACCAGTAGGCACGATGGCTGTGCCCTTCTGCATCCATCAAGGAATGCTTCTGAATCCAGTTTCTGGAAACCGCAGTAGTTTGGGGGGGGGGGAGAGGGCTCTTGTGCTCACGTCCTGTTTGTGGGTTTCCCATAATGGGCAACTTCTTGGCCACTGGAATGCTACTAGATAGGCCATTGGCCTGATCGAACGCTACAAAAGTGGGGGGCGCTCGACAGCCCAGAAAGTGGCTCCTCCTTTTCCTCGCTCGGGAAAGCTCTAGAACGTTCCTGAGCAGCCTTTTTAATGCTTCTTTTTTTATTCCCTTCATCTCACCTCATTGTGAAACCTCAAAAAAAAAAAAAGGGAACAAAAAATATCACAGAGCCCTGAGAAAATCGATAAGCTGTTTTCCCATCGATTGCTTGCTTGGCAGCTGTGAAATGGGGAAAAATAGATATCTATCTATCTATATCTATCACCAGGTTGACTATTTGTGCATGTGTGTTAAATTGTGCCGGTTTTTCTTGGCTCCTGGCACTGAGTGGGGCTAAAAAAGAAGAAGCTGGGTAAGGGATTGGAAGCAGGCTGGGGTGGGGGGTGGGGAGAGCGGTTGAAACATCTCTGCGGTGCGCAGTCTGGTCTGTTGGGAGAAGCGGCTGGGGGATCAATGGCGCTCCTCGGCGGCCTGCAGGCTGTGCTAATTGAACTCAGAAAATGGCTTGCTTTTCGGGGAGCCTGGCTTGGGGGGGGGAGGGAGGGGGACTTGGAGGGGGGAGAGCCGGCCAAACGAGAAACCGTTTTGGGGGCCGGCAGTTCTCCCACTCACCTCGCGGTTCCCCAAGCCAGCGGAGGGCAGAAAATGAGATGGAGGGGCCATCCGTTGGACGGGTCCAGGGTGGAGGCCTTGGCTGTGGAGTTCTGCACCCCACGGCTTTTAGCTTGTGATGGGGGGTGGAAGCACCCAGGGGGACGACTTCGTTTCACCAGCCCCCTCTGCGTGGCCGTGGGCCTGTGCGACAGGAATCGTTTCTGTGATGGGCATAATAATAATAATAATAATAATAATAATAATAATAATAATAATAATAATAATAATTTATTATTTATCCCCCGCCCATCTGGCTGGGTTTCCCCAGCCACTCTGGGCGGCTTCCAACAGAAAAATTAAAATACACTAATTTCTTAAACATTAAAAGCCTCCCTAAACAGGGCTGCCTTCAGATGTCTTCTAAAAATCTGGTAGCTGTTTTCCTTTTTGACATCTGATGGGAGGGTGTTCCACAGGGCGGGGGCCACTACCGAGAAGGCCCTCTGCCTGGTTCCCTGCAACTTGGCTTCTCTCAATGAGGGAACCGCCAGAAGGCCCTCGGTGCTGGACCTCAGTGTCTGGGCAGAACGATGGGGGTGGAGACGCTCCTTCAGGTATACAGGATCGAGGCCGTTTAGGGCTTTAAAGGTCAGCACCAACACTTTGAATTGTGCTCAGAAACGTACTGGGAGCCAATGTAGATCTTTGAAGACTGGTGTTATGTGGTCTCGGCGGCCGCTCCCAGTCACCACTCTAGCTGGCGCATTCTGGGTTAGTTGTAGTTTCCGGGTCACCTTCAAAGGTAGAGCGCATGGCAGTAGTCCAAGCGGGAGATAACTAGAGCAGTGTTTCTCAACCAGTGTGCCTCCAGATGTTTTGGGACTACAACTCCCATCATTCCTGACCACTGGTCTTGCTAGCTAGGGATGATGGGAGTTGTAGTCCCAAAACATCTGGAGGCACACTGGTTGAGAAACACTGAACTAGAGCATGCACCACTCTGGCAAGACAATCTGCAGGCAGGCAGGTTCTCAGCCTGCGTACCAGATGGAGCTGATAGACAGCTGCCCTGGGCATGAGAAGAGCCAGCATTATCAGGCCCCTCTAGGCCAGCTTCCTCGTCTCACGGCAACAAATACCCCCCCCCCCCGAGAACCTACGAATCTAGATAGACTGCCTCTGGAGCAAGAGGCTCCACAAGAACGCAAGCTGTCTGGCTGCCACAGCATCGAGCCAGCTCAGCCTCCTCGCAGTGGCCAACCAGACGACTCAATGGGAACCCTGCAAGCCTGATCCGAGTGCGAGAACCCTCTGCCCTCCTGTGTTTCCCAGCAACCGGGATTCAGAAGCATGGCCGCCTCGAACCGAACCGCTGCAGCCAGCGGCTTTCGACAGCCCTCTCCTCCTCCTCCTCCTCCTCCCTGGATTTCTCTCTTTGACAGCCAGCAGTGCAGCAGTGAGTTCCGCAGTTCAGGTCTTGGACTACGCAAGGAAGCCCTTCCTTTTTAAGAGCTTTCACTTTTGCTACTTAAAACTGCTTTCCTCCTTTCTGACTGCCGCTTTCCCCGGAGCACCTCAGAGATCTGTTTCAGGGCTGCTGTGCGGACGAGAAGGGCCTGTTCTTCCGCGCTGGGCGACTGAAGCGAGGTTGGATCCGGGGAGAGAGTTTCATTTCCCCGCGCTTTTCCTAGAGCTCCTTTCCAGCAAAGCAGGCTTGTCAGGAGTAAACAGACCCCAGTGGGGAGAGCCCGGCCAGGCTTGCTGTCTTCTTCCAGCCCAATATTCCCAGAAGCCCAATATCTGGGCTTCAGCCAGGGACATTCCCGGCCTCTCCCTGGCCGTCTGCAGGCAAGGGCAGCGCTTTTCTGCTCAGCTGAAGCAAACCCACCCCCCAAAGTCCTTGTGATTCCAAGTTAGGCCCTTGGTCTGTTGAGCTTGGCATTGCCTGCACGGGCTTGGCAGCAGCTCCCCAAGGTTTCGGAGCCGGCTCTACCTCCCCTGTTCGAAATTCGCTGGGCACGTTTTGCACCTGGCTTTCAACCGCTTGCGACCTGGTGACGTCTCCGTCATCTGGATCATTCCTGTTTCCACACGCTCAGGCCCCATCCTGTTGAATTCTATCCGTGGTATTTCAACTGCGCAACAGGAATGAATTTCGGGGACCAAAATGCTTTTTCTGGGTAGCCCGAACGGCAGCAGCAAACGACGTTATAGTGGATCGTTGCCGCTTGTCTTCGCTTTCCCCCGCTCGCCGTTGGGAAGGATATCCCTGCGTTACGAGTGCTCCGTGTCACCATTAAAAAAAAGGTCAGAATAGACCAGGCTTCCTCAAACTGCAGCCCTCCAGATGTTTTTGGCCTACAGCTCCCATGATCCCTAGCTAGCAGGACCAGTGGTCAGGGATGATGGGAATTGTAGTCTCAAAACTTCTGAAGGGTCGAGGTTGAGGAAGCCTGGAATAGACCAATATATTGGTGGACTGTTCCTGGATCGAAAGACTTCCCTTCTTTCACTTCTCAGAGCTCTTAACTCGGCTGAAGGCAGTCCTCTGAACTAGCCAGGGGTTTAACTGAGAATCCGTCCCAGTAAGTCCATCCTTTGGAAAATAAGACTTTAGAGCCGTCCTGCTCAAAAATGGCACCTGGACGTTCCATTTTGGCAACTGCCTCCTTGATTTAAGGAGCCATTCGGCAGCCAGCTTATATTTTGCGAGTTTCTGACGCTGCCTCCCTCTGGCCCTTCCCCACCTGGGTGAGTGGGTGTTTTTGTGTCTTCTCTTCTCCTTTTCTTGGCCACAGCAGCCTGCAATTCTTAATTTGATTCCTCCCCCTCCCCAATTGCCAATGTTTCTAGCCGACGAAACATGGTCTCCCCCTAATTCCATTTATTTTACACCGGAGCCGTTTTCACTTTTGTGCATCAAACGCCACGGAGGGCGAACGCACCTTGTCCGTTTGCCGACTCGGCTCGTCTTCCAGCTCCTCAGAGTCTCAGTTCAGTGCGGCGGCCGTGAGCCACTCACCATTCCCCCCCCCCCACTCCCTCCCTCGCGGTTGTAAGATAATTCTCTGCTTTGACACATGGGAGCATGTTCTCCCTTTGGGAGCAGAGGTGTAAATAATTGCGGGCTCCGGCCGCTAAACGAGGGACTTAGCAATTTCCAGAGCGCACAGTGGGGGCCCAATTTCCTCCCCTCCAGACTTGCCTGCTGATTCCGCCAATACGCCCCCTGCTGCTGAGCGGCAGTGCTTGCCTCTCTGGACATTTCTAGAAGGGCCGGCTGGGCGGCATAAAAGCGTGCCGTGCCCCCCCCCCCGGGCCACACTGCCGCCTCGCAGGCATGGGCAACGCCACATCCAAGAGTGGCAGCGGCGCCGCGGCGCCCTCGGAGCTGCTCTTCTGCGGCTCCTTCTCCAACCGCTGGAACGAGAGCGTCTTCCTGGAGAACGAGCTGCTGACCTCCCGGATCCTCTCTGTCCTCCGTCCGCACTCGGACGGGCGGGGGCTCCTGCGGGCGGCCGGGCCGCCCTTCGCCGCCCGCTTCCTGAGCACCAACTCTGCCTTTGCCTCCGTAGCCTCCGCCCTCCGGGAGCACCCACACGGATCCCTCCTGGGCCCGGATGGCGGCGCCCTCGGGATGACGATCGCGCAGAGGGGGAGCTCGCCCACGCCGCTGGCCGACACAGCTTCCATCAGGGCTGCCGCTAAGACAGGGTGAGTAGGCAAGCCTGCCCCGGGGGCTCCTTTCTGCATCTGGAAAGAGCGTCCCCGCCTTTGCACAGCTCTCCTGTCTTTCTCTCCTCCTGCCTCCCTTTTGCAGAAAAAAACATGGGTCATAAAGGACCCCCGAAAGAGGGGAGACTCTTCCCCCACCCCGGACTTGTGGCAGGTGCATTCAGCATGATTTCAGATTGAAATATTTCTGGTTCATTTGGAAGTGGGGGGCAGCATCAGGAGATTGCAGTCTGGTATTTTATAGCACGAGGCTGTTGTCAGTATGAAATCCTTCCTTCCTTGGTTTTATTTCTTAGCTCAGCACACGACTCTTAATCTCAGGGCTGTGGCTTCGAGCCCCACGTAAGGGCAAAAAGATTCTTGCATTGCCAGGAGTTGGGCTGGATGACCCTCGGGGGGGGGGGTGTCCCTTCCAACTCTACGATTCTACAACGTAGGTAAAATGGAGAACATTTAGAACAGGGGTGGCCAACTTCCAAGAGACTACAATCTACTCACAGAGTTAAAAACTGGCAGTGATCTACCCCCTTTTTGGGGGTTCAGGTCAAAGTTGTTGAGGTTTTTTTAGGAAGGAAAGCCTTGTTTTGGGGGGTTCACGTAAAAGTTGTTGAACCTTTAGGGAAGAGGAAAGCGACATTGAGCTCTTTTTTTAGGAAGGAAAGCCCTGTTTTGGGTGGTTCAGGTCATTTTAGGGGTGCAGGGCAAAGATGTTGAGCTTTTTTTTTAGGGAAGCCAAAGTTTTTTAGCTTCTGTGGGGGAGCCACTGATCTACCGGTGATCTACCACAGACGTCCAGTGATCTACCGGTAGATCACGATCTACCTGTTGGACGTGCCTGATTTAGAACAACAGGTGAAAATCCGATGGGAAGCAAAACTATCTGGCGGGCATGTAGGCTGAGTCCAGTTGCATGGGGGTTAAAACCGCAGAGCCCGGCCGAAGGATATCAGCGCTATCTGGTTGTCGAGTCTAGTTCAAGAGTTGCCCTGCTCAGGATGAGAGTTGCCTTGAAAATGCACGCTCAATAGAGGGACTCCAAGTCGTATAGAAAGCGCTTGGAGGTCCTAGTCCTTGTCTGAATCTCAGGCTGTGTGTCCTTTTCTCTGTTCCAGAGTAAGGGGGACCAAGCGCCCCCTGTCCGATTCAGGGCTGCTTCCCCTTGAGCTGGTGTGCGTCTGTTTCTCGGGGAGGCGGTGGGGACGTCTTGGTCTCCCTCTGCTCAGCTTTCCTAGCGAAGGAACAGCTCTCCCTTTGGGGCTGGGCTTGGAAAGGTCTCCTGACGCCGGCAGGCTGTCAAGTGTGGGGGGTGAGACTTACGGGGGGGCTGAAATGTGCAAGAGCGGGGCTAGCTGTGCAAGGGAGAGGAGGGCGAGGGCAGGAACCAGCCCAAGCGTGCTGTCGGGGATGGACAAGGAGGGTGGGCAGAAGTATTGCCGCTGGGGGCAGCGAGGCAGAGAAAGGAGGTTTATTATATAACTGAAACGCCAGCTATTCAAAACACATTGGCACACAGGTCCCTGCAAAAGCCGTTCTCTGCATGCAAGCAAATCTCGGCACGCAGGTTTTGAACTGATGGCTTCCTCTGTCCTGTTTTTATCAATCTTCCTGCTGGGCTGGGACCGGCTTACAGAGAGCTTATTTTTTCTAGTTTAGAGAAAAGGCGAGTTGGACAGAGGGAACGTTCCCCCCCCCCTCCCCTGCAACAGATAAAAGAAAGCCGCGGAACTCCCTTCCACAAGGGCCGGGAGGGGGGGCACCAACTCAGATGGCTTTGAAAGAGGAGACGGCTTTTGAGGGCACCTAGCCCAGGACGGCTCTGTCTCTGCCTCCACGGTCGGAGGCAGCGAGGCTTCTGAATTCTGCTTGCTGGAAACCACAGGAGGGCTCTTGGGTTCGAATCCTGGTTGCCCGTTTCCCACTGAGGCATCTGGCTGGCCACCGTGAGGACAGGAGGCTGGAGCAGATGGACCGTTGGCCTGATCCAGCAAACTGGTCTTAAGTCTTTGAGCTCTGGACCCGCTTCAGGCCTCCAGTGACGGAGGGAGACTTGTGGTTTTATCACCTTTCAGAGTTGTCCTTTGTATGCTTTTTGCAGCACAGACTCGGTGTTTTTCGAACACTCCTCGATGCTACTTTTGCCCCCCGCTCTTAAACTGAAGCAGCCCCCTGCCTGCCCTAGTTCTTTTAGTTAGTAGAGCATGTGACTCTTCATCTCAGGATTGTGGATTTCAGCCCCCCAGGCCAAAAAATTCCCTGCGTTGCAGGGGGTTGGACTGGATGACCCCCCCAACTCTACAATCCTACGATGCTGCTTCTTCCTCTTTCGTGACCTCCGCAGTCCCGTCCCCAAAAGTGTGAGCCTCCCCCCCCCCACTGTGTGACACCCGGCCAGACGGTCCAACGGGGTGGCAGCGCCTGAAACCAGTTCTACTTTTTTTCCTGTTCAGGGTCACGGGGGGAGAGATGGATGAGGGGGATTCGGGTTTCCTGAAGCCGAAAGCGGCCTCCGAGGACGTCGTCTCCGTGGCCCCCTCCACGGCGGAATCGGTCTTTGTGGAAGGTAAGGGGGGGGCGAATCCTGTGCCGTAGGAGTGGGGGTTGTGGTGACACAGTGCGCTGGGACAGGGGATGTTTGTGTGCAAGAGAGAGAGAGAGAGTTTGTGCGTGGAGAATCAGAATTGTGTGGTCGGAAAGAGGCCCCCAAATGTCATCTAGTCCAGGGGTCAGCAACCTTTTTCAGCCGTGAGCCGGTCTACCGTCCCTCAGACCATTTGGTGAGCCGGACTATATTTTGGAGGAAAAAAATAACCCCACAAATAACCCAGAGATGCATTTTAAATAAAGGACACATTCTACTTATGTAAAAACCACGCTGATTCCCGGACCATCCGTGGGTCGGATTGAGAAGGCGATTGGGCCGCATCCGTCCCACGGGCCTTAGGTTGCCTACCCCTGATCTAGTCTAACCCCCTGTAATGCAGGCGCCACAGCTAGAGACAAGTGGGCAGCAGAATTAGCACGCGCCTCTAGGACCTGGCAGGGTTTCACTTTCCGGCCGCAAAAAGACCTTCTTGTGGCCAGAGCTGTGCATCGGACAGTGGGGAGAAACCATCCGTCGAGCACTTTGTCTGCAGCAGCCTTTCTCCCCCCCGCCCCAGATGCTCAGTACGCCTCCTTGCGGAACGAGCTAGAGACGGACGCCCGGGAGTTCGAGGCACCGTCGTGGAGCCTTGCGGTGGAGCCAGCCTATGCCAAGCAGCAGGAGAGGGAGGTCGCCAAGAGGCAAGACGTCATCTACGGTGAGGAACCCGGAATCGCTTCCGCGGGGCCTTCTCTGCGGCGGCTCTGGCCGGGGCCCCTTGCGCTCTGTTGGGGGGAAGTAGGGAGCCCGACAGCAGGTGGCGTCGGAGGCCCTGCAGTCCCATATTTGTCTCCACCCTCTGCCTGCCTATGCGGAGGTCTGCAAGGGGAACAACAGAGACACGAGGAGGGAGCTGGCAGGCAGGACCCCCCCCCCACTCCGGACCCCTAAAATAACTGGGAGGGCAGGTCCCCATTCACACAAATGGAGCCGCCTAATACAGTTATAAAAGGGGGAAACTGGTGAAATTGAAAAAATATTAGTACAGTGGAACCTTGGTTTACGAACACAATTGGTTCCAGAAGTCTGTTCATAAACCGAAGTGTTCATAAACCGAAGCGAACTTTCCCTATGAAAGTAATGGAAAGTTGATTAATCCGTTCTAGACGAGGAAAAACACCCCCTAAAGCAGCAGGGCCTTCGCTCCGATGCCTTCACGGAGGCTGCAGCCCAGTCGCAGAAGTGCTCCCCGGCCTCTGGGAGGCATCGGAACGAAGTCCCAGCTCCGATGCCTTCAGGAGGCTGGGGCTTTGCTACGGTGCCTTCGCGGAGGTCGGGGAGTGCCTCCATATCTGCAGCCCAGTCGCGGAAGCGCTTCCCGGCCTCTGGGAGGCATCGGAACGAAGGCCCAGCCTCCCCGAAGGTATCGGACGCTCCGGTGTCTTCAGGGAGGTTTGGCCTTCGCTCCGATGCCTTCGGGGAGGCCGGGGCTTCACTCCGGGCCTCCAGGAGGCATCGTAGCGAAGGCCCGGCCTCCCCGAAGGCATCGGACACTCAGTAGGCCTCGGGCACCTCGGTTTACTAACTTCCGGGTTAGGATAGTTCGTAAACCGAAAATTCGTAAACCGAGGTGTTCGTAAACCGAGGTTCCACTGTAGAAAAAAGAGGATCAAGAAGATCAGTTAAAAGAGGTATGGGGAAAGGAGACAACAGGGCAGATAGATAGTCAAAGCTATAGGAGAATCGTGCGTTGAAACTGTCGTCTATCAGAATAAAAGAATATTACTGTAAGTTAACTTGGAGGTGGTACTTAACACCAGTCAGATTAAATCAAATAAACAAGGAATATTCGGTGTTATGTTGGGGGGAGGTGCCAGGAAACCAGGAATTATGTTTGCATGTGAAATCCGTACAATTTTGGGGGAGTCGGGAGGGACGTGAAGTGAAGGCGATGTGCTTCTTCCCCCTCCAGAGCTGATGCAGACCGAGATGCACCACGTCCGGACGCTGAAGATCATGCTGAAGGTCTACTCGCGAGCCATGCGAGAGGAGCTCCAGTTTGGCCAGGCCACCATCCTCCGCCTCTTCCCCTGCGTGGACGAGCTGCTGCAGCTGCACGGAGCCTTCCTCTCACAGCTGAAGGAGCTGCGCCAGGAGGCGCTGGAGGAAGGCAGCGAGAGGAACTACGTCATCCAGCGGATCGGGCCCCTCCTGGTGCTGCAGGTGGGTCGGGAGGGCCTCTCCCCTCATCCCTGGAGAAAAACAGCCGCCAGGCTTTGCTCTAGGCTGCCTGGCATCCCCGCGGAGGACAGGGACCACTTCCAGGTTTGCTGCATTCGCAACCTGAAGATTACATTGCCCAAAGGTCCACTGTACCGCTGCTCTATACCCGAGGGTCTCAGAATAAAATCAAGATATAAAACCACAAAATGCATATTCAAAAACAAAAACCCAATAGCCCCCCTCCAAAAACCCCCCCACATTTTAAAAGGATATAGGATGTCAATCGGGACGCAGGTGGCGCTGTGGGTTAAACCACTGAGCCTAGGGCTTGCTGATCAGAAGGTCGGCGGTTCGAATCCCTGTGACGGGGTGAGCTCCTGTTGCTCGGTCCCAGCTCCTGCCCACCTAGCAGTTCGAAAGCACGTCAAAGTGCAAGTAGATAAATAGGTACCACTCTGGCGGGAAGGTAAACGGCGTTTCCATGTGCTGCTCTGGTTCGCCAGAAGCGGCTTTGTCATGCTGGCCACATGACCCGGAAGCTGTACGCCGGCTCCCTCGGCCAATAATGCGAGATGAGCGCGCAACCCCAGAGTCTGTCACGACTGGACCTAATGGTCAGGGGTCCCTTTACCTAGGATGTCAATCAGTTTTCCCCCGGCACCTAAATGTGTGTAATGAAGGCACCAGGTGAACTTGCCTGGGGAGAGCATTCCACAGACGGGGAGCCACTGCAGAGAAGGCCCCGCTCTTGTGAAGCTCTCGAGGAGGAGACGCACAAAGGAGGGCCTCGGAATATGATCTCAGGGTCCGGGTGGGTTCAAATGGCAAGAGGTATTGGCGGTCCTGAGGTGCAATCGCCCCCCTTTTCCCCCTGCCTCCCCGTTTTCCAGTTCTCGGGGGAGACTGGCGAGCAAGTGAAGGAGAAGTACGGGGTCTTCTGCAGCAGCCATGGAGAGGCAGTCCTCCACTACAAAGAGCTCCTGCAACAGAGCAAAAAGTTCCAGAACCTGATCAAGGTAAGGAGGCCAGGCTAAGAGAGCTGGGGGGGGGGGCTTCCAGATGGGGCTGGACTCCAGCCCAGTCGGCCGGCGGGGCATAACGGGGAAGAACAGACTATGACCTTGGGAGACCTGGGTTCGAATCCCCACTCAGCCCTGAAGCTCCTTGGGGGCCATCCTCCAGCCTTGCAGGGTCGTGGTGAGAATGGAAAAGGGGAGGGGAGAGGAGGAGAACCTTGGAAGAAAGAAAGCAGCATATAAATAAAAGAATAAAAGAAAATTACAGGGTTACCTTGGTTCCCGAACGGCTTGGCTCCTGAACAAATCGGCTCCCAAATGCCAAAAACCCGGAAGCAAGTGTTCCGATTTGCGAACGTTCGACGTGGCTTCCAATTGGCTGCAGGAAGCTCCTGCGGCCAGTTGGAAGCCGCGCCTTGGTTTTCAAACCATTTCGGGAGTCGAACGGACTCCCGGAATGGATTAAGTTCGAGATCCAAGGTTCCACTCTGTGTGTGTATATAACCAAGCCTCTGTGTTCAGTGGCAGTCTGTCTCGGGAGAGCGAGATTTGGGGTTCCGAATTGGCAAGGTTTGGGGCCGCAAAGCCTTTCCCGCGAGGCCAAGCCCTCCTGCCCAGATCTCTCGTCTCCATTGCCCTCTAGAGAATCAGCAACTCTTCCATCGTGCGGCGGCTCGGGGTCCAGGAGTGCAACCTGTTGGTGACGCAGCGCATCATGAAATACCCTGTCCTGGTGGAGCGCATCATTCAGAACACGGAAGGTGCGTCTCGCGGGGTGGGGGTGGGATAGAGGACCTCTGGAGGTCCCTCCCGGTTCGACGGCCCTGTCCCTTGCCCCCTCTCAACTGAACTTCGAGGCCCGTTCGGGTGTGGGGAGAACCCTTTCCAGCCTCAGGGGGGCTGCCTTGTTGGGGGCCCCCCCTGCATTTAGGTGGTGGGTGTGGCTAAATGGGAAAGTGGGCGGAGCAATGGCTTTGTCTCCTCCCCCTCGGTCCTGGAAGCTACAAAAGTCGGAGGTTTCCACCATTGTGGATTTGATTTAAATCAAATCAATTCAAATCATGATTTGAATCACTAGTCAGTAAGACTTGATTTAAATCACTTTTTTTTTAAAAAAAGAAAGACTCATTCTTGCTAGTATAATCTTAATATTTACAACCAGATGAAGGTTTCATTTTTGGAATAATATTTTTTTTCAGAGTAGTTTTTATAGCTATATCAAAAATTACTGATTTTTAGCCCACATGAAAAAATTAAAACAAATCCTTATTTCCTGATGAATAGCCTTTGGACTACAATGCAACTTAAATAGAAAATCTTTAGAAAGGTTTTTCCACCAGAAGCATTTTATTTTAAAAATCTGATTTTTTTGCTTCTTTTTTTTTTTAAACCCATTGATTTTTATCCACCCTGATTTCCAAGCACAGATTCCCTCTCCATCCCATCTGCTGTGTTCAGGTCCCGCTTGGGGGCTTCCCTGGGGGAGGGGCACCTCTGGTTGCCCACTTTGAGGACAGGATGGGCCCCTGATGGCGCAATCCCACCGCCAGGCTCTCCTTCGCTTCTTGCAATCCCTGAATAGACAGAGCCCGCGAACTCCTTTCTCCATCTTCCCTGGTTTCCTCCCCGCAGCTGGCACCCAGGAGTACGAGGACCTGACCCGGGCCCTGGCGCTGATCAAGGAGGTCATCACGGCCGTCGACGCCAAGGTCAACGAGAACGAGAAGGGGCAGCGCCTGCGCGAGATGGCGACCAAGATGGAGATGAAGTCCTCAGGGAAGTTCAAGAACGGCCTGGTCTTCCGCAAGGAGGACATGCTCCAAAGGCGGCTCCTGGTGGACGGCGTTCTGTGCTGGAAGGCAGCCTCCGGGCGCCTCAAAGGTGGGTCCTTTCGGCTCCCCCCCCCCAGTTTGCTGGGTGTTCTGGGACAGGACGGGATTGGCAGGCAGGCACTGAAGCCTCCCTGGGTGCCGGGAGCCAGCTGACAACAAACCACGCTCTTTAATTCGCAAGAGCACAATCTTTTCCGGCAAGGCTGCTCAGGCCTGTTTCAAGTCGGAAGGAGACCCCAAACGTCCTCTAGTCTCACCCTCTGCAACGCATTATGAGCGCCACGCTCTAACCAGCTGAGCTATGGAGTCTCTCCACAGACTGGAGTTAGTGTCAGGCCAACCAAGCAAGCAGTGCAGCCTCCCCGGGTGCCAGGAGCCAGCCGGCAACAAACCACGCTCTTTAATTCTCAAGATGTGGGTTAGTGTCAGGCCCACGGAGCGCTTTGTAGCCACTGAAGTTCCCACCTCCTCACACCTGCCTAAGTCCCCTTCTCTCCGGGGCTTTCCCCAAGTAATCATAGAATCATAGAGTTGGAAGAGACCAGAAGGGCAATCCAGTCCAACCCCCTACCGAGCAGGAAACACCATCAAAGCATTCTTGACATATGCCTGTCAAGCCTCTGCTTAAAGACCTCCAAAGAAGGAGACTCCACCACACTCCTTGGCAGCAAATTACACTGTCGAACAGCTCTTACTGTCAGGAAGTTCTTCCTAATGTTTAGGTGGAATCTTCTTTCTTGTAGTTTGAATCCACTGCTCCGTGTCCGCTTATCTGGAGCAGCAGAAAACAACCTTTCTCCCTCCTCTAATCAAAGACTTTGCCTGCCAGCAGCCAACCTCCCCTCCACCCTCTTCTCCTGGTTCTGGGAGATCAGAGGGGAGGGAATCCGACAAAATGGCCTTTGGGGGGCCACATGTGGGATTTGGGATCACCCTGTCCTAGACAGACCAAGGGTCCACACTTTGTGTAAGGCGTCTTGAACCAGTTGGTTGCCATGAGGACTAGCGACTTGTTTTGCCTTTGGAGGAAGGGCCAAAGCTCAGGGGCAGAGCAACGGACCTGCCCGCAGGATCCCTCCCCCCCCGGCTTAATCCCCCCCAGCAGCACCAGTAAAGATCCCCGCAAGCCCCATAACCCTGGGGAGCCACCGCTGCTGCCAGCCAGAGTAGCTAGTGTAGAACCAGGAGGGGCTTGCCCAACCATGGGCTTTCACGTGTGGGAAAGGGGCTCTATGTCGCCAAGGCGGAATAGCGGAACCAAATAACCTGCCCCCCCCCCAAGAAAAAATACCTTCCTCCTCTGAGTCATCCCTGGCTAGGCTCCTGTAGGGGGAGAAAGCAAAGTGGTTTATTGCTCTGCTTTATCTCTCTGGTCTGCGTCACAGTTCTTGACAAGGAGGGTCACGTTAACCTCCTGGCTCAAGATGTTTCAGTGGTTTATTGCCCCTCCCCTTCTCCTCCCCCTCCCCTTAGACCTGGCAGGGCTAAACCCCTCCAGAACCAGAAGAGCCCGGCCGGATCAGCGCCCCCCCCCCCCCGATCATGGCAGCCCACCAGGTGCCCCAAAGCAGGATTCGAACCCAACTCTCTCCCCTCCTCCCATCCCGAATCAACTGGGATTCAGAGCATGAATTAAGTGTTTTGCCCTCTGCTCTGGCCTGGGGGTGGGGGTCCCTCAGCAGCTTATTTTCCTCAGGGGTGTGTGTGTGTGTGTGTGTGTGTGTGTGTGTGTGTGTGTGGCTCCTTGCTCTGAACTTAGAATCGTACAATCGTAGAGTTAGAAGAGACCCCCAGGCATCATCCAGCCCAACCCCCTGCAATGCTGGAACCTTTTGCCCAATGTGGGACTCGAACCCACGACCCTGAGATTCAGAATCCCCTGCCCAAAGCCCCCCAGAAGGGGCAGAAGGAGCTGCCTTAGACCGGGACAGACCATAGGCCCATGAAGCTTACTACTACCTGCTCTGGCTGGCAGCAGAAACTCCCTGGGGGTTCAGGGGTATGGCAGAACTATCCTACCTGGAGATGCCGTTGGGGGTTTGAATCCGAGAACTTCTGCCCACAAGGCAGGTGCTCTCCTGCTCCCCCCCGCTCCCGTCTTTTCCTTTAAAACAAACCAAGATTCTAGTCCTCATGTGATTCCGAGCAACACCTTAAGGGCTTTAGGAAGCTGCCGAGTCACAGCCGTTTCCCACCTGGCTCAGGGCTGCCCACTCTGGCCGGCAGCGATGGCTCCCCAGGGGTTGGGGGGGGCGTACCAGCATTCTGCAGGCCAAGCAGGTGTCCTACCTCTCTGACTTGCCATATCAGGTGCATCAGATTTTACTGCCGGAATTCAATGAGTGCCTCCCATCTTAATCTCCCCCATTGCCAAAATTCTTGTATCTATCGAAACTTCGGAAAACCTTTAAATAATTTTTTAAAACACATTTTTAACAATGATACAAATCCAGTGTTAGAAAAAAACACACAAACCTTTTGACTCCCACGCAGCCCCTTTTGCGGTTTCATACATTATTTCTAACGTTGCATATGCTTTATTATTCCCATTATTAATTAGTTTCCCCGTAAAACACATTTTGACAGTTTGGTTTCAAGTCGACCCTGCTTAATGAACTTATATGGGAGCAATAATTACTCAGATAATCCACAGATTTCCCCCCCAATCTCTGACAAAGCGTCTTGGTCTCACTCTCGTTTCTGTTGATTTTTGACAGAGATCCTGGCCGTGTTGCTGACTGACGTGCTATTGCTGCTGCAGGAGAAAGACCAGAAGTACACCTTCGCCTCTGTGGTACGTGGTCCATCCCACCGCTGGGCATCAGGGCCGGGTGATACCTGCTTCCCAATATATATCGCCAGCTAAACCTCACGATATCCTGATTATCTTACGAAGTTGGGAGGGAGGGAGGAGGCAGTTGCCGGCCCCGCAGATGATCAGCTCCACAATAATAATAATAATTATTATTATTATTTATTTGTACCCCGCCCATCTGGCTGGGTTTCCCCAGCCACTCTGGGCAGCTTCCAACAAAGATTAAAATACATTGAAATGTCACACATTAAAAACTTCCCTAAACAGGGCTGCCTTCAGATGTTTTCTAAATGTCAGGTAGTTGTTTATCTCTTTGACGTCTGTTGGGAGGGCATTCCACAGGGCGGGTGCCACCACCAAAAAGGCCCTCTGCCTGGTTCCCTGTAGCTTTGCTTCTCGCAGGGAGGGAACCGCCAGAAGGCCCTCGGCACTGGACCTCAGTGTCCAGGCAGAACGATGGGGGTGGAGACGCTCCTTCAGATATACTGGGCCAAGGCCGTTTAGGGCAGGCACCCCCAAACTGCGGCCCTCCAGATGATTCCTAGCTAACAGGACCAGTGATCGGGAAAGATGGGAATTGTAGTCCAAAACAAATTGTAGTTTCTGGGTCACCTTCAAAGGTAGCCCCACATAGAGCGCATTGCAGTAGTCCAAGCGGGAAATAATTAGAGCATGCACCACTCTAGCAAGACAGTCCGCAGGCAGGGAAGGTCTCATCCTGCGTACCAGATGGAGCTGGTAGACAGCTGCCCTGGATACAGAGTTGACCTGTGCCTCCATGGACAGCTGTGAGTCCAAAATGACCCTCAGGCTACTCACCTGGTCCTTGAGGGGCACAGTTACCCCATTCAGGACCAGGGTGTCCCCCACACCCGCCTGCCCCCTGTCCCCCCAAAACAGTGCTCCTGTCTTGTCAGGATTCAACCTCAGATACTATGCGCAGTATCTGCCGTTTCCTGGCGAGGGTGGGCGCGTGGCACGCTTGGCACAGCCCACGCGGAGCCCTGGGGTTGCCAGCTGCTGGGTTGCCCCGACGATTGCCACCAGCCACGCAAGCAGTGGCTGCCAGGTGCCCTACGAAATCAAAACCACCAGAATGCACACAAAATGCTAAAACGTTAGACATTGAAATTTGGAAAGAGGGATTTTCAGCAGGTGTGTAAAAGGGCGTTTTGAGGCTTGCGGGGGTTGCCTGCGAAAGTTTCTTACGGGGTTGCTGTGTGCTTTTCCCAGAGGCCTTTGCTGCCCTGTGGTGCCATGACGGTGACCACAGCTGTTGCCAGATGGGCAGGATATAAATAATAAAATTATCGTTGTTGTTGTTGTTGTTGTTGTTGTTATTGCTCCACAGGACGCAAAGCCGCCAGTGATCTCTCTGCAGAAGCTGATCGTCCGGGAAGTGGCCAACGAAGAGAAGGCCATGTTTCTGATCAGCGCCTCCCTCAAGGGGCCAGAGATGTACGAGATTCACACCGCCTCCAAGGAGGAGAGGAATTTCTGGATGGCACAGATCCGCCGGGCAGTGGAGAGGTGAGGGAATGTAATATTAATATTAATAATAATAATTTATTATTTGTACCCCGCACATCTGACTGGGTTTCCCCAGCCACTCTGGTCGACTCCCAACAGAGGACTAAAAACAGAAAACAGAATAAAACATCAAACATTAAAAACTTCCCTGAGCAGGGCTGCCCTCAGATGTCTTCTAAAAGTCAGATAGTTGTTTATTTCCTTGACATCTGATGGGAGAGCGTTCCACAGGGCGGGTGCCACCACCGAGAAGGCCCTCTGCCTGGTTCCCTGTAACCTCACTTCTCGCAGGGAGGCAACTGCTAGAAGACCTTTGGGAGAGGGACCCTGGTGTCCGGGGTGGAGAAGCTCCTTCAGGTATAGCGAGCCTTCAAGGCCGTTTAGGGCTTTCAAGGTCAGCACCAACCTTTTGAATTGTGCCCAGAAACGTCCTGGGAGCCAATGCAGATGTTACGAAACAAAGCCGCCCTAAAGAGTTTTTTGGGGCGCTTCTGTCTTTCTCTGCTCAGCTGTCCTGACGAGGAGGAGGAGCTTCTCACTGACCCTGAAGAGGAGCGGAGGCAGGCTGAGGCGAGGGCAGTGAAGCTGAAGGAATTCCAAGGTAGGAAGGCTTGGACTAGATGACCCTTCGGTGGAGGGCAGGCCTGGCCTGATTCCTACGGTCCGAGCTCTTCAGGGGCTGCAAGGAAGGTGGCCCAGAAGGGAGAATTTGCAGATCTGTCTCCCCAGGAAGGGGAGGTGGGCCTCCGGTCTCTTATTTTCCTGCTGTTCTTGGGTTGGCTGCTCCCACCCCGCCCCTGCAACCCCCTGAGCTCCTCCTCCCTGCCTCCCGCCTCTAGACCGCCTGAGCCAAAAGGATGAGCAGATCTTGCAGAGCCTGAGTGACAAGCAACAGATCTACTTAGAGATGGCGGAGATGAATGGGTTCGAGGACCCGGGGCTCGGGGCCCGGGCCCGGCTCATCGGCAGGGCGGACTCCCCAGAGAGCCTTCAGGGGGAGGCGATCCTCAAGAGGGCGGTGGCAGAAGGTGGGTGCCGCACTCGCGAGACGCCCCGGGTGCTCGGGACTGCAACTCCCAAGGGCCTGGGGAGCGCCCGGGGGGCAAAGGCTCGGCTGGGCCCCATGCCAGGCGCAGGCCTCCTCTTCTCCTCCCCGCCGAAACCCGTTCTTGCATTTGCAGTGGAAGGCCTGCAGAGCCTGATCTTCACCCAGCTCGGGGGGTCCGTGGCCCCCGCCCGCTCCGAGGACACCACCGGCGGGTCGAGCCTGCTGAGGCGCGCGGAGACCTTTGGGGGGTATGACAGCGCCACGGCCGGCCTGGCCAAAAGTAAGTGGCCCCCATTAAAATGGGGGCGGGGGATAAAGGGTTAATTGTCATGGGCTGGTTGGAGGCAGAGGAATGGTGGGAGGAACCAGCTAGGGAACCCCTAGGGGAAGGAGGCCCAGAGCCCAGGAAGTGGGGTGGGGGGGAGAAGCCTGGGAGGAGGAGGTGTCGGAAGTGGAAGAGGGAACAGGGCTTTGTGAGCGAGGAGAGTCAGTGGCAGAGAGCAGTCCAGAATTGGAGGCAGCAGCTGAAGTAGGAGAGGAGGGAGGTCCAGAGGCAGAGATGACGTCACAGGGGTTTCCCCCTTCTGCTGCGAGAAGCTCCCCTCTGGTCTCCCAGAACCAGGAGAGACATGAAAAGGGCGGGGGAGAGGTTGGCTGCACATAGGCACAGTCGCGGATTGCTTGGAAAAAGCCCCGGAGCGGAGGGGACTTAGGCGGCTGCCATGGACAGGTGGGAGGCAGAGGCAGAGGAATGGTGGGGGGGGCACCAGCTGGGGAACCCCCAAGGGAAGAAGGCCCAGAGCCTGGGGAACGGGGTGACGATGAGCGGTCAGAGGGAGAAGAGTGGGCAGAGGAGTTGTGGGAAGCTGAAGAGGGAACAGGGTTTGGTGAGCGGGGAGATTCTGTGGCAGAGAGCAGTCCAGAATCGGAGGCAGAAACGGAAGCAGGGCAGGAGGGAAGCCAAGAGGCAGAGATGAAGTCACAGGGGTCTCCCCCTCCTGCTGCGAGAAGCTCCGCTCCCCACTGGTTTCCAGGAGAAGCATGAAAGGAGGAGAGATTGGCTGCCCGCAGGCATAGTCTCTGATTGCTTGGGGAAAGCCCTGGAGAGAGAGAAGGGGACTTAGGCCGCTATGGGCAAGCAAGGATTTCCAGACTTGGCCACTGATTTTGAGAGCTGCCAGAGATGAGTTGCTGTGCTCATCAGGCCTGGTGCTCCTGGGCAGATTGCGTTTTTGCCAACGAAGAGCAACCACCCGTTTTTGAGCGGCGCGGCTACCAACTGGCAGGCTCCTTTGACAGCACCCTTGCATCGCCTTTCGAAGCGAGGTGCCCCCTCTCACCCCACTACCTGCCTTCTCTTCCCCAGTGGGCAGTTTCAAGAGGAAGGTCTGCGGTGGGGAGCAGCGCCTGCGGGACCGCCGAGCCCCCCCTGCCAACCCAGAGGACCCCGCCTCAACCGGAGGAGAGGAAGGGCTGCGACTGGTAAGGGGGCAGAGGGGGGGCAGGCACCCTTGGCAAGTCACAAGTACAGAGGACCGGAGGCCGAGAGAGGTCGGCGTTTGGGAACGGAGCGTAAAACAAGCTGGGTTTTGTTTTTTTAACGCCCCCTCTCCTTCTGCCTTTCTGCAGGGTGACAGTGCAAGGCAGGAACGGCCCGGCGGCTTCCTGGAAACAGAGTCAGAGGTAAATGTGCGGGCAGGATCCTGGGTGCTGCCCTCCTGACTTTGGGCTTCCTAGCTGCTTCTGGCAGAAGCACAAGGGCATGTGCAAAGCAGTTTGGGGTCTGGGTGAAGGGCAGGCGGGTGTTCAAACGGGAGAGGGAAGCTCTGGTGGGCCTGAACCAACAAGGAGATTTCCCCCTTGAAAGATAGATTGCCCCAAACCAGTTTGAAGTCCATATCGTGATAACGGTTTCGGAATTTTTGACCTAGCAATATATCGCGAATCATGATGTTTGTGCGCTGTGCAAAAATCACAATGCGGGAAAAATAGTGAAGCCAGCCAAGGCTTCTCTCGATTCCTGCAGCTGCTGTTAAACTCTGCAGGGGGCAGCAAATCGCAAGAGCAGTTGCCGGCAAAAATCTCAATGCAGAAAAAACCGTGCCTGCAGCTAATGCAGGCATTAGGAAGAACTTCCTGACAGTAAGAGCTGTTGGGCAGTGGAATTTGCTGCCAAGGAGTGTGGTGGAGTCTCCTTCTTTGGAGGTCTTTAAGCAGAGGCTTGACAGGCATATGTCAAGAATGCTTTGATGGTGTTTCCTGCTTGGCAGGGGGTTGGACTGGATGGCCCTTGTGGTCTCTCCCAACTCTATGATTCTATAATGCCCTCCCCGTAGCTCCATCCTTGTTTCAGACATTGTGATCTATCAGTACAGTGGCACCTTGGTTCTGGAACTTAACCCATTCCGGGAGTGCGTTCGACTCCCGAAACGGTTCGAAAACCAAGGCGCGGCTTCTAATTGGCTGCAGGAGTCTCCTGCACTCAGTTGGAAGCTGCGTCGGACGTTCAGCTTCTGAAAAGCGTTTGCAAACTGGAACACTCACTTCCAGGTCTGTGGCGCTTGGGAGCCAATTTGTTCAGGAGCCAAGCTGTTTGAGTACCCCTGTGCATTGCGATCTTTAGCTGGTGCTATATCGCGACGTTAACTTTCGGTGATTGCCTAGCACTGCTTGACAGCCTTCTGTTTCTTCCCTCAGCTCGTCCAAAGGATACAGACTCTCTCCCAGTTGCTTCTCAGCCTCCAGGTAAGGTGACCCCCATTTCTCCCTCTGCACCCCCCAGATTTAGGGCATTTGACAGGGAGCACACAGCGGAGAGAAAGAAGGCTCAGCAGCTGATTTCGGCCAGCGGCTTTTTTTACGAGCATCAGCATAGAAGCCCACAGAGAAGGATACCCCCTCTGCTGCTCAGAGTGGCTTCTCCTCCCCCCCTCAACTGTTTTCTGTGCATCAGACCCCTCCCTCTGTTTCCACGGAGTCCCGAGGGACCCTCTCTGTTCTACTCTGTTCAACACCTCTTGCGATGGCTTGACCCCTTTCCGTTTTAACAGCACCAATTCTACCAACGCCCTCCATATCTCCTTGAAATCATTTCTCCTGCATACTCCCTGTCTTGCCTTAACGGCACACGTTTATCAATAATAGCTATATCCCACATCTCTTTAGACCATTGTTCCATTTTATATTCTGCTTGCCCCTTCCACTTCCTAGCTATCATAATTTGTGCCGCTGTCAATAAATTGGTGAGCAAGTCCTTCCTAGCCTGCAAAACTTCCACCCTAGCGTAAATCGGTAACAATGCTACCTCTGGACCTCCGGTCAGCTTTAACCCAGTGATTTCTGTCACAGTCGTACCTCGGTTTTCGAACATAAGCCGTTCCGGAAGACCGTGCACCTTCCTTCCTTCCTTCCTTCCTTCCTTCCTTCCTTCCTTCCTTCCTTCCTTCCTTCCTTCCTTCCTTCCTTCCTTCCTTCCTTTCTTTCTTTCTTTCTTTCTTTCTTTCTTTCTTTCTTTCTCACCCCTTTCTTCCCCCGGCAGGCCGTCATGGCCCAGCAAGACAGCTACCTGGAGGTCCAAAGGAGCACCCTGCTCGACCGGGAGCGCCAGTTCCGCCTGCAGTCGACGCGGGGCAACCTACTGCTGGAGCAGGAGCGGCAGCGCAACTTTGAGAAGCAGCGCGAGGAGCTGGCCCATGTCCAGAAGCTGCAGGGCCAGCTGAAGGCGGAGCAGCGGCGCTGGGAGCGAGAGCGAGAGCGGCAGAGGAGGGAGGCGGAGGCGGCCGAGGCCCAGCTGCGCGTGCGAGAGGAGGAGGCCCGCCAGCTGAAGGAGCGGCTGGGCCAGGAGCGGCAGGAGCTGGAGCGCCAGCGAGAGGCCTACCAGCACGACCTGGAGCGCCTCCGCGAGGCCCAGCGGACCGTCGAGAGGGAGAGGGAGCGGCTAGAGCAGCAGCGGCGGCTGAAGAAGCACAGCGCCACTGCCGCCTTCTCGCCTCCGGAGGCAGGGCAGGTGAGCGCCGAACTCCTGGGCGGATGCGATGCCTTGCCACCCCACTGCTGCCAACCATGGCAGGGGCACAAAGTGTGGCAGACTGGTTAGATGCAGAGTAACTGGGTGGTGGTGGGGATGATAATAATAATAAATAATAATAATAATAATAATACCCCACCCATCTGGCTGGGTTTCCCCAGCCACTCTGGGCGGCTCCCAACAAAATATTAAAACCACGATTTAAAAACATCACACATTAAAAGCTCCCCTAAACAGGGCTGCCTTCAGATGTATTCTGAAAGTCAGATAGTTGTTTATTTCCTTGACATCTGATGGGAGGGCGTTCCACAGGGCGGGCACCACCACTGAGAAGGCCCTCTGCCTGGTTCCCTGTAACCTCGCTTCTCGCAGGAAGGGTACTGCCAGAAGGCTCTCGGAGCTGGACCTCAGTGTCCGGGCTGGACGATGGGGGTGGAGATGCTCCTTCAGGTCTACTGGTTTGAGGAAGTTTAGGGTTTGAAAGGTCAGCACCAACCCTTTGAATTGTGCTCGGAAACGTCCTGGGAGTTAATGTAGGTCTTTCAAGACCGGTGTTATGTGGTCTCATTGGCCGCTCCCAGTCCCCAGTCTAGCTGCCGCATTCTGGATTAGTTGTAGTTTCCAGGTCACCTTCCAAGGTAGCCCCACAGAGAGCGCCAGGTCTGTGCAGATGTTCTTGCTCATAAGGAGTTGAATGGTGGGATGTATTGCCGGCCGGCTCCTGACACCCGTGGGGACTGAACTTCCCAGAATCAGGAGAGGCATGGAAAGGGCAAGGGAGAGGTTGGCTGTGGGCCATCAGAGAGGAGAGGGCTTTGATGGCTGCGGGGAGATGGGCAAGTGGTTTTCTGGAAAGGGGGCAAGAGGCGAAATATGTCTGGGAGCCTCCGGCCTAATCCTTTCCTTCTCCTCTCTGCAGGGCCCCTTGAGCCACTCTGCCAGCTTCAACGGAGAAGGCCTGGAGGGCAAGCCGGGCGGGCGAGGGAGCGTCTCCGCCATGGACTATCTGGAGCGGGCGGAGTTGGCCCGCCGAGACAGCGCCGCCTCGCCCGCGCTGGAGGGGGTCCGCCCGGTGCTGCCCCTCAAGACCGAAGTGCCCCTCCATCTCCTGAGCGCCACCAACCAGATCCAGAAGCAGGCAGCTGTCCAGCAGCAGATCCCCACCAAGCTAGCGGCCTTCACCAAGGGCAGCAAGGAGAAGGCCGGGAAGGGCTCGGCGAAGGCCTCCCACCGGACAGAGAGCTCGGGTGAGTGGGGCCGCTGGGGGCGGAGGTTGCCTCCCCAGGATAAACATGCATCATTATAAGCACGCAGGGTAAAGGAAGATGCAAAATGAGGGAAGAGGAATAATATAGAATCATAGAATCGTACAGTTGGAAGAGACCACAAGGGCCACCCAGTCCAACCCCCTGCCGAGCAGGAAACACCATCAAAGCATTTTTGACAGATGGCTGTCAAGCCTCCGCTTAAAGACCTCCAAAGAAGGAGACTCCACCACACTCCTTGGCAGCAAATTCCACTGCCGAACAGCTCTTACTGTCAGGAAGTTCTTCCTAATGTTTAGGTGGAATATAGTGGTACCTTGGTTCTCAAACTTAATCCGTTTTGGAAGTCAATTCCAAAACCAAAGCGTTCTAAAACCAAGGCACACTTTCTCATAGAAAGTAATGCAAAACGGATTAATTCGTGTCAGACTTTTAAAATCAACCCCTAAAAACAGCCATTGAACATGAATTTTACTAACAAACGAGACCACTGATCCATAAAAGGAAAGCGATAAACAGTGTCCTGCAGTCACACAATCAATCCATCCGTAGCTGAACCGGGTTCCACACAGTCACAAAAACAAAACGAAAAGAGCCGCAAAAACAAAATAAAGAGCAAAAACAGACAGACCTGAGTGTAACACTCAAAACGGAGCACGTTCGTCTTCCAGAAAAAGTTCACAACCTGGAACACTTACTTCCAGGTTTTCGGCGTTTGAGTACCAAGGTACCACTGTTTGGTTTTTTGCTGGCTGGGTCTCATAGAGAGACACCCTTGGGATAGAACGTAACTGGAACCCCACAAAACCTGCCAATGTTCTGCAGCCCCTGAATGCAGGCATTTGCTTTGACTTCTGTTAACGGAGTCTCAGTTGGCATGGACCCTGGGAGTCCTCCCTTGCCCCCCCCAGTCTCTGAGGGTCTCCTTCCTCCTTCCAGCATCGGTCGACCTGAGGCAGCTCCTTCCCCGGTCGGCTGGCAAGGACGAGCCTCTCGCCCGCAGCCGCAGCTCCATGAGCCCTGTCTTTCCGCACAGCCAGAGCGTGGCCTTCCTGCCAGGTAAGTCGGGCAGCGGGCAAGAGAGGGAGCCCCGCCCAGCCCACCATGCGCCCCCCGCGGCCCGCCCACCCTCCCTCTCCCTCTTCTCCCCGCAGAGCCGCCGGCCGAGGGTGCCCACCCTGAAGCCCTGCCCCCTGCCGCCAACCTCTTCAAGCCCAACAGCATCCATGCCCTCCCGCCAACCCCGGACGATCTCGCCAAGGAGGACGTCATTTTCTTCTGACGTGCGCCAGGACGCTCCCCGCTGCTCAGCCTCCGAGGGACCGTGCCCCTTTGCTTGCCAGGATAGAGGCCAGAAAACAGCAGCGAGGACACTGTGGTTTTTTTTGGTGGGGGGGGGGAGAGAAGGGGTCTTTCACCGGACAGTCACTTGGCCGCCCACGGACACCCCGACTTCTCACGCTCTCTCTCCGTGGCATCGCTGTCATTTTTTAAGCACCTTCCGCAGCGGGCGAGAGAGAGCAGAGTTTGCCAACAGAGGTTCCAGGGCGGAGCGGGGACCCCGCTTCCTCCAAAGACAGGCCTCGGCGGGCACAGAGATGCCCAGTGAAGGGGAACTTTTGCGGCGATACGGAACAGGATCGTCATGGGCAGAGGGGTTTGCCTTCCTTAATCTGCCAGGTGCCACGCAGGGGCGTCCAACTTTGTGGCAAATGACTCTTGTCGTCGTCCCCCCCCCAAAATCTGGCTTCTCGCATGCCAGCGTATCCTGGGTCCAACCCAACGAGGAGCGTCCCTTGCTCCTCTCGCCGCCAAATGCTCATCTGCTTCCTTTGCAGGAATCCCCTCCCCAATTGATTTTTTTATTTGCTCCGGCTTAGAACCTCTCTGCCACCAAGGGATCCTTTTGGAACGGACCGTGCCACTATCTTCCCCTGCTTCCCGCAAATGCTCGCCTCCTGAAAGGTCGCTTAACATTGGGGGGGGGGAGTTTTGGACTGCAGCCTCGCAGCGATGTGAGATCAGCCTTTTGCTCCTCCCCAAATACCTGCGCTTCCCCAAAAGTTGCGGCTTCTGTGCTCGGTCCTCAGGGGGCGTCGGAAAGGGCGAGCCCCCCGGCGCAAGAGGCTCCCAGCCGCCCTTCCATCGAGGGGGGGGCCATTTCGTGTAATAACTGCGCCTTTCCTCCGCATTTATTGAAAGGGAAGCCCTCTTTCTGCACACAATCGCTGACCTGTCCATGCTCTGCTTGGCTATTAGATTTCTCTCTCGGGGGAGCTCCCTTCGGGGACGGGACCAGTTGCAATTTAAAGGGCCCCCTGCTGCCTTTCACGGGGGTGGGGGGAGCAGGCACAGTCCACATGCAGCCGAGGACAGGCGACTACCCAACTCGGGGGGGGGGGGAGGTCCCCAAAAGACAAATATTTCCCTCTGATGCCGCTGCCCCCCCCCCCCGGAAAAAATTGCTCTGTGTTTTGAATATTTATTTGTTTACTATGTGTAAGCCTCCTTGAGACCCTCTTGGGTGCGAGAGTTGGCCCGTGCATAAATAAATGAATAAATATAGATATATATTGCCTTTTGCCTGGTTGCTACGACTTGCATGTTGAGCAGGAAGGAATCACGGCTGAGGAATCCCCCCCCCTTCCCCAAATCTCCGTTTAAAAACCTTCCAAGGGAGACCCATCCTGCTGGGGTTCTTGCGATTCCCGAGCAGAGCCTCCCTGGAAAGAGCCAGTCTACCTTAGCATGGCAGAAAAGCCTGCCGCTCTCACGTCCTGTTTGGGGGGGCATCTGGGCAGACGTGGGGCCCTATTCGGCCTGATCCAGCAGCCTCGGAAGTGGAAGGAGCTGAACCCCAAGCTCCACCCTTCCCTGGGGCCAAGTCCCCGGAGAGACCTGCCTCCCTTTTGTACACATGCACAACAGCCTTCCTTCTTCCCGTTCCCCTGCTCCTGCCTTTGCTTTCTCCAGGGGCCACATCCTGCGCTGACCACTCGTGCAGCAGGAAGAGCCCAGGGGGTGGGAAGCCCTTTAGCATACAAGCAGCGTTTCTACAGAGGCCCTCTTTCCACTTCGCCTGCCCAGCGGTGCCTCCTGGGACTTGCTCCAAGTTGGAATTGTAGCGTTAGAAGGGACCCCAAGGGTCATCCAGCCCAGCCTCATTGCAATGCAGGAATCTCAGCGAAATCATCCAGGACAGAAATCTCCCGGGAAGGAGAGTCTACCACCTTCAACCCCAACAGCGACGATGGTCAGGGAGTTCTTCCTTGGTGCTTGAAACCTCACACCAATTTTATTCTGCAATTTCCCCACAAGTGCCCTTGCACCTATCCTGCCTCATCCCTTTCCCTTCCCTGCGTGCCACGACCCCCAAGTTGTGCTCCTTCCCCACAAAACCAAAGCGAGTTCCTAGTGCCCGTGCTTCCGAGCGCAGCACTTGTGCCGTGTCGGGAGGGGACCCCAGGGGTCATCCATCCCAACCCGCTGCCAGGCAGGAAAACCACAGCTAGCTCAGTGTCGCCCGCACTGGCTGGCAGCTCTCCTGGGTTTCAGGTGGGGCTTTCCTAAAGGTGCTGGGCATCCTTCCTCAAATTCAGGCCCTCCCACACCTCCTTGCTGCCCACCCCCAAGCCCCACAAACAAACAACCTATGGCCAGGGCACCGTCCACCTTAAAAATGAGCAGCCAAACTGACTCCCTCCGAGAAGCGGGATACCCTTTGGCTCCCCAATAAATGAGGCTGTTTGGGGATGTCCTTTGCGCCCCCCCCAAGCCCAACTGGCCTTGGCAACAGGGACTAGAGGCAAACCGCGACCTGGGTGAGGTTTGTTCGCAAACGAGACATTTGCCAAACGGCGAGATTTCCCTGAATCTGCGGAGGAGCACTTTGCCACATTTGGGGCTGGGAAGAGGCTGCAGACACACTGGAACTCCCTGCCTATTGATACCAGGGTATCCCCTAAAGGTAAAGGACCCCTGACAGTGAAGTCCAGTCGTGAATGACTTTGGGGTTGCGGCACTCATCTCGCTTTACTGGCCAAGGGAGCCGACGTTTGTCCGCAGACAGTTTTTCCGGGTCATGTGGCCAGCAGGACTAAGCCGCTTCTGGCGAACCAGAGCAGCACACGGAAAAACCGTTTACCTTCCCGCTGGAGTGGTACCTATTTATCTACTTGCAATTTGACATGCTTTTGAACTGCTAGGTTGGCAGGAGCTGAGACCGAGCAACGGGAGCTCACCCCGTCGCGGGGATTCGAACCGCCGACCTTCTGATCAGCAAGCCCTAGGCTGAGTGGTTTAACCCACAGTGCCACCCCCAACCCCCAATCCTGTTCCAGTTCTAGGGATTAAGAGTGCAGGAACAAGAAATGTTAAGGGTGCAGGGGGGGGATTTGGGGGGACAGAATCATGACTGAAGGACCTCCTTGCTGCGTCCGGAGTTGGAACCTATGCCTGGCTTGCCAAGCCAGCCCCCCCAACCCATGCAGGATCCGTGGGTCAAGGGGAGGAGGCATTTGCGGGGGTCGCGAGCAATAAAGGAGGCTCCCCTCCCCTGACCCCGGTTTGCAGGATACTTCATATCTCTGCATTTTATTAGGTTGCCCGTGACCGGTTTACACAGTGTGCATCGGGTGGGCTTTCAATTCGTGCCTGCGAGGGAGTCTTCTTGCCCCATGGCCATGGGGGGGGGAAGGCTTTGCCCCACGGGGAAAGGGTTTCCGAGGGCAGAAAGCGCTGCAAAGGAATCTGGCTCCCCTTTTCGTGGCCTTGACAGGAATTTTGAGGGTGCCGTCTGTCTGGTCTCCTCCTCTGAAGCCCCGGCGGGACGCTGCTTCCTCTCAGGCGGCTCCCCCCGCGTAGGTCTGATAGACTCCGATGAGGGACGACGTTGTCCCCAGCAGCCCCACGAGCCACGGGGGGAACCTCCCGGCCCACAGCACCCCTGGGGGGAGCCAGTGGACGGCATTGCAGAGGTCCGCCAGGTTGCCGGCAACGGTCAAGGCTTCGGCCCGGGCTCGCGCCCTCACTCTCTGAAGGGAGTCCTTGCTGCGGGGAGATGGAAGGAAGGAAGGGGGGTCAGTTGGAAAGGGAACCCCAAAGGCCATCCACACCAGCCCCACCAAAGCATGGAATTGTAGAGCTGGACTTAAGGGGCTTAAGGTTAGTCTGGACTGAGTGCGAGGGTTTTTTGGGGCGGTGGTATCCCATAACCAGGACAAGGGGGGGGGGCTCTTGCCTGCCGCAGGAATAGGGGGCCAGTTCTGAAATATTTGCGGCGAAAAGGGATCTCCTACCTGGCCTGCTTCTGCCGCCGTCTTCTTAGCCGGCACAAGATCCTCAGGGATCTGGAATTGGGAGGGTCATAGAATCATAGAGTTGGAAGAGACCACAAGGGCCATCCAGTCCAACCCCCTGGCAAGCAGGAAACACCATCAAAGCATTCTTGACATATGGCTGTCAAGCCTCTGCTTAAAGACCTCTAAAGGAGGAGACTCCACCACACGCCTTGGCAGCAAATTCCACTGCCGAGCTGCTCTTACTGTCAGGAAGTTCTTCCTAATGTTTAGGTGGAATCTTCTTTCTTGTAGTTTGAATCCATTGCTCCGTGTCCGCTTCTCTGGAGCAGCAGAAAACGAGCCTTTTGCAGAAGGGACCCGAGGGTCATCTAGCCCAGCCCAACCCCCAATGGGGGGCCTCGCAAACCCACAACTTGCAAGGTGAAGAGTCTCCAGCTCTGGCTGGAGGCGAGGAGCTGTGGCGCCCCAAGGTGCCTTCTCTCTCCCCCAACTTGCCCCCCTGGCATTCCTTACCGTGCGATTCCCAGCAGCAGGGAGGTCGCCCACAGCAGGGTGCTGAGCACCCACCACTTCCCCGAGTCGCCCCGAATGACCTTGGCGTCCGCTGCCCACGCCAGGTGTTCGCAGGGGTAGTAGAGCTGGTCGGCCACATTGTTGGCTACCGAGAGCCAGCGGACGGCGGGGTCCTCCTCCTGAGAAAGGGGAAGAAGGTTGGGTGCCTCGCAAGGAAGACCGGCTCCGTCTCGGTCAGCGCTGCCCGCATGGGCCGGCAGCGGACTTTGGGTGTCTTCCCTGGGGATGCCACGGGGGCCTCCTGCGCAACACAAGGGGCTAGTCCCCATTGTGGGCACCTGCCTGTCTTGGGGAAACAATGGAGTGCGCTCCGGGGGTGAAGCCAAAGCGAATTGACCTCCGTGGGGCACAAGCCTGGTCCGGGGTCCTGTGCTGCCCAGACGACAAGACCCTGCTCTCTGCCTCGCTGATGGGGGTCCAAAGGAAAGCAGATATTTCCTGCATTGCAGGGGGTTGGGCTAGATGACCCCTGGGGTCCCAAAACTTATTTTTCTTTTCTATGAGATCAAGACGTTTGGCAGATCAAGGTGCCACCCAACTGCCTTAGGGACTCCGCTCTGGATTTTTGTAGGGTTTCCCCCTGAGCCTATTCTTTTCCCAAATTATTCCACAAGGCTTCCCTCCTCCCCGATGGGCTTCCTTCCCAGGTGGACAAGCCCCACTACCCCCCCTTCCCTCTCCGGCACGGGCAGAACCCACCTTCTTGCTCATCAGACCCCCTCTTGGTCCCGTCTTCGCCTGCAGGGGAAGCTCCTAACTCCCTTTGGGTTCGAGACCCCTCGGCTCCCCTCGCCCGGTTCTGCCAGCCAGTTGAAGCCGTTCCCAGGATCAGGGCTGCTGTCACTGAGTGCAAGGGGGGGGGACTAAAGGTTGCAAACCGCCCCAGAAGGAGCAGGGCCTCCCCTGGCACCCCAAACACCCCATCCTGCTCTTGCAGTGACCAAATACCCCAAAGAACCTAGGGATCCAGATAGACTGCCTCTGGACCAGGAGGTTCCATTAAAAGGTAAGAAAACACCCAAGGGGGCCTATCTAATAATAATTTTATTACTTATACCCCGCCCATCTTGCTGGGTTTCCCCAGCCACTCTGGGCAGCTCCCAACATAATATTAAAAACAGTACAAGATAAAACATTAAAAACTTCCCTCAACAGGGCTGCCTTCAGATGTCAAGTCAGGTAGTTGTTTATCTCCTTGACATCTGATGGGAGGGCGTTCCATCCATGGGAGGGTGCCACCACCGAGAAGGCCCTCTGCCTGGTTCCCTGTAACCTCACTTCTTGCAGGGAGGGAACTGCCAGAAGGCCCTCGGAGGTGGACCCCAGTGTCCGGGCTGAGCAATGAGGGTGGAGACGCTCCTTCAGGGATACTGGGCCGTTGAGGGCTGTCAAGGTCAGCACCAAGATTTTGAATTGTGCTTGGAAAACGTCCTGGATTAGTTGCAGTTTCCGGCTCACCTTCAAAGGCAGCCCCACGGAGATCGCGTGGCAGTAGTCCAAGCAGGACATCGCGCACCACTCTGGCCAAACAGTGCAGGGAGGGTCTCATCCTGCGTACCAGATGGAGCTGGTGGACAGCTGCCCAGGACACAGAATGGACCTGCGCCTCCATGGACAGCGGTAAGTCCAAAATGACCCCCAGGCTGCGCACCTGATTCTTCAGGGGCACAGTTGCCCCATTCAGGACCAGGGAGTCCCCCCACACCTGCCTGCTCCCTGCCCCCCCCCCAAACAGTACTTCTGTCTTGTCAGGATTCAACCTCTCCCCTCTTGCGACTCCCAGCAGTTCAGAGGCATTTGGTGCCTCTGAGCACGGGCAGAGCGCCCAGCCCATGTACTTCTCCACTTCTAGGAATTGCTGCGATTCCTTCTGGTGGCATCGCCTAGATGGGACAGCTGCTGGGGTTCCTCACCCCCACCCTTGCCGGCCACCCCTTGCCGCTCTTCCTGGGTAGGTGGGGAGGCGACGGTCCGCCCTCCAGCCACTCACTCGTGCCACAGGCGGTCAAAGGGTGCCAGGCACCTCACGCCTTCTCCTGCGGCTGCAAACACCTTGCCCACGCCACTGTTTGTGTGATGCATACTTCCGTCTCGTGCTCCTCTGTTTGCGCAACCAAAAGAAATAGGAGTGTTTGCTCTGAAATCACCTGGGGGAAGTCACTTGGCTGCTCCTAGGAAGCAGGGGGAACCGGCGTGGGCTGGAACTTAACAGGGGCAGAGGGCGGGTGTGTTTTTGCTGTTCGAAAATATCCCTCTGGTTGGCCATGGGCGGAGCAGAGCGGCTGGGGAAACCCGGTCGGATGGGCAGGGTACAAAAAAAAATAAAAAATTGTTATTACTATTAACAGGCCAGCCGTTCGTGTTCAAATAGAAGTTATTAACACGGATGGAAGTTACTGCAGCAGTTGTAGAATATGAGATTATTATCTGGATCGGAACGTATTGGAAACTAATAAGATTTTTGGAATGCGGATATAAAGGAAACTGTCTTGCCATCCATTCTAGCACAGCGGGGGGGGGGCCCTCTTAAATTGTTTTGGTACAATCAGATCACGGTTGGCGGACGTAATCCGTTCTGGGAGACCGTTGTAAAACCGAAAGCCTCAATACAATAGGGAAGCTCAAAACTGGAAAACTAGAAACCAGAGCGGTTGCTTCCGGGTTTTTGGGCTTTGGGAGCCGAAACGTTCCAAAACGGAGGCCTTCGAGGTTTGACTGCATTTGTAAGATCGGTATTGCTAGTTGCCTTGCAATTTGGCGTTGTTATAATGAGGCTACCACTGGGTTGCAATAGAAAGCTAGTAATAATTGTGATATAAAAACACACCAGCTGTGCCACAGCAGCGACTCTCCCCAGTATACTGCCTCCGGCGGGAGGGACAGCTTTGCCCTTGTATGCCGATAGCCTTCCCCCAACCATTCCTCCAGCCCCCTTTTCATGCTGAGAGCCCTGCAGCAGCAGCTGAATCAGGCCAAAGGGGGTCCTGACCTTGCAGAATCGTAGAGCTGGGAGGGACCCCAAGGGTCATCCATCCCAACCCGCTGCCAGGGAGGAAAACCGCAGCTAGCTCAGTGTCGCCCGCACTGGCTGGCAGCTCTCCTGGGTTTCAGGCGGGGCTTTCCTAAAGGTGCTGGGCATCCTTCCTCAAATTCAAGGGTCACCCACCTTCGGCCCCAGGCCGTACTGGCGGCTGTAGGCGAGCATGGAGAGGTCGTCGAAGAGCCGGAGGACTGTCCGGCAGTGGCTGAGCTGAGCCGATATCGCCAGGAGGCTCTGGCCGAGGGGGGACTCCGCGGGGTGGCTCCTGGCGGCCAATGCCCCCCCTGTGAGCTGGCAGCCATAACCGAGGGTGCGGACCTGGCAGGGGAAGACGAGATCACGGTTACCTCTGCATTTTGGAACACGGATACCCTGCTTCGATTGTCGCCGGGGGCTTGTTATTCAAAAAGCATCACAATTGGGAATAAAAGACGTGTTTAAACGATCCTATAGTTGGAAGGGACCCCGAGGGTCATCCAGTCCAACCCCCAGCAATGCAGGAATCTTGGCTAAAGCAGCCAGGACCAAGCTCTGCTTCAAAACCTCCAAGGAAAAGATCAAAACCCACCTCGGATTTAGCTGTCTGTTAACGGCTGCTACGGTTATGGAAAAGTAAGCGAGAGAATGTTGTTTCGCTCGCTGCGTTTCCCGCATTGCCGGGGGGGGGGGGGAGGTTGGAGCGGGTGACTTTGACGTCCCCTTCTACGGCTGAGTGCGGATGAACCCAGCTCCTCCTCTTAAAAAATAAAATTGAAATTGATTTTATTAGGTTTCCAAAATGTCACAGATCAAATATTTACGTAACATCTTGGTTTCCTGAAAGGACTTGGCCAAACCCTTTCCCCTGCTGCCTTGATTCTGAAAACCTCTCATCTATTACAAAATCACCTCCAATGCAATTATTTCATCGTTCGTTTTCCTTCCGGAAACCAGCTTCGATCCGGACTCCCATTCTGCACTTTGTAAGAAATTGACTTTTATCTTTGTGGTCCATTGGAATTCCCTGCTGATGGATGGTGCCAGGCAGGAACTTTTGCTTCAAATGCTGGCATCACTGAACTACGGGGCTGAAAGGTTACCCAGGGGCCATCCAATCCAACCCCCTGCAATGCACAAATTTTGTATAGGTTCATCTCATTTCTGCCACCCAATTCCAAACACTTTTCAAACAAAATAAACCCAAATTTGCGTGAAAACCCTGGTCCTAATAAATCTTCCGATCCAGGCAGCTTCCAGAGATCCCTTTGTGGCCCTGCACATTCCTGGAAGGTTAACTTATGTTTAGCCAACATATTTTGCAAATCTGGAGGAGGAAGGCATGGGAGCACCAGAAATTTGGGTTTCCCCTTCCTCCATCCAGTTTGTTTCGGTCTTAAATAGAACAAAATGTGTGGGTTAAGTTTCTTTTTTTAAGGCTGCTGCTGTGAGATAAGAAAGGAACAATTGCATTTATTTATTAACAACCATCACATTCATTTATTTTTAGCATGCGATGCACGAGGTCAAAATTTAAAGTCGGACAAGGAAATGGTGGTGTTTTTTTTTAATGCCTCTGCCCACTTTCGGGCAACAATTTCAGGTTATCTCTATGCTCCGTTAGGAAGCAGGGGGGAAACGGCTGCCAGTCAGAGCATGCAACACTGAGGCAGCTGGATCGGCAGTCCGATTCGACACAAGTTAAATCTGAACCATGAGGACTGGGATCTTGATTTATTTCTAAGAGAAGGAGCATCACTTTTCTTATTAGGTGATTCTGAAAACCTTTGTGCACCTTGGCTTTCTCATACCATAAATATGCATGTCACCCAAATCTGTTATCGTGTCCTTCCCAATCTGATGTACCTGCATTTTTCAATATTATCCACTCCCAGAGCCAGCAAAGACAGGAAGCCTCATGGTCTAATTTTAAATCTGGCAAGGCGAAGCCTCCTCTTTCTTTAGCATCTGTTAACAACTTGTATTTTATTCTGGGTCTCTTCCCCTGCCAGATAAATTTTAGAAATATATTTTTGCCCTTCCTTGAGGCTTCCTGTATTGCCGGTATAGACTGAAATAAAAATAACGTTCTTGGCAATAAATTCATTTTTATAACTGATATTATTCCCCCCCAAAATAGCTTCATCCTACTCCATATTTCCAAGTTTCTCTTTATTTCTTTCCAAGTATTTATATACTGGTAATTATCTTTAAATATGTTGATATTCCTAGCTGTCTGCCATACCCCAAATGGTTTAATAAAAAAAAGAGAAGCAACATCGCTTTGCGTGCAGTTTTACTCCCAGGTACTTCCTGGAAGCTGCTGCCAGTTAGTGCTGGCAATGCTAAGCTCGATGGGCCAAAGGTCTGTCTCAGGAGGAGGACGTTTCCTAGCTCCCAGGGCAAAGTCTTAACCAACAAACCTTTCTGCTCTTTCTTTCCTAACATTTATATACAGCAACAAGTGCCCTAAAGGCGCCTTCATTCCATCCTTTGGCCCATCCTGACACCAAAGCTTAAGAAACAGTGTCTGACTAATTATTTTTCCTCATCCAGCCTGGTGTGTTTTTCCTTTTATGCTGCGTCTTTTTTTTAAAAAAGATTGCACTCCTGAGTGTGCATACTCTTTGTAAATCTATTATACCTTTTATAGGGGGCTGGACACTGGGGTTTTTATATACAGTACATACATGTTTATGCGTATGTACAGATACAGTATACATATTTGCTGTTTTAAATGTCCATTTTATAGTGGAATCCCTTCAGTAATGTTTCCTTTTGAAATTTTGTTGCTGTTTGTTTGCTGCATTTAGTTTCCTGTTGCTCTGAATCGATACTTCATATTTGACTCTCTTCAGTACATGTTTTATTCTGCGTTTGATGTTTTAATGTTCTAAACCGAGTTGAGATATTACCCTTAAAAACAGAAAATGATCTATAATAATAACAACGATAATAATAATTAATATGCTTGAAATAAACTGATTTCCACTGTTTTTAGCGGGTCTATTCTGAGGCACCTCCTTGGTGGGGCCATGCCCCCTCTCCCCCAGCCACGCCCACCCTCCCTTAGGTCCTGCCCATAGCTGGCTCTCTGATCAGGCCACACCCATCACCCATTAAGCCACACCCTTACCAGGCACCTCCCACCATTAGGCCCTGCCCCACTGCTCTTAACAGGCAGCCCAGCCTGATTTCCAGGCCACTCCCACTACCCACTAAGCCACGCCCCCTGGCCAGGCTCCTGCCTCCATTAACAGACAGCTTCATCCCTTATCAAGCCCTGCCCACTACACATTAAGCCCCGCCCACATTAGACCCCTCCTACCTCTGCAAAGCCCCGCCCCACCACTATTAAGAGGTGGTCCGAACTGCCCTTATGAAGCCACACCCCATAGCAGGCTCCTCCCACCTCTATTAAACCCTGCCCCACTGCTCTTAACAGACAGGTGGCCTACTCTCCAGGCCCCGCCCACTACCCATCAAGCCCCGCCCCGCCTCTTAACAGACAGCCTCAGCCTTTATCAAGCCCCGCCCAGTACCCATTAAGCCGTGCCCTTATCAGACTCCTCCCATCTCCATTAAGCCCCGCCCCACTGCTCCTAACAGACGGGGAGCATGTTATCCAGGCCACGCCCACTACCCAGCAAGCCACGCCCTGCCAGCCTCACCCCTTATCAAGCCCCGCCCGCTATCCAAACCACGCCCACATCAGGCTCCTCCCACCTCTTGTCAGACAGGCAGCCTGCTTTCCAGGCCACGCCCCCTGCCATTAAGCCACGCCCCCTTACCAGGCTCCTGCCTCCATTAAGCCCCGCTTAACAGACAGGCTCCCCCCTTAGGAAGCCCCTCCCCTCCCTCCTCTCCCCGCTCACCGCGCGGTCTCTGCCCCGGTGAGTCTCCAGCAGCGCCACCAGCGCGCCGAACAGGCCCTCCGCTCCCGCCGCCATGGCAACGCTTCCTGGTTCGTCCGCCTCGCCCCTCCTGAAGCCGTCCAATCCGCGCCGCCCGGGAGGAGGAGATGGAAACTACAAGCCCCAGAAAGCATTGCGCAGCAGTGGACGGGCAGCCGGAGCGGCCAAAAGAGTGCGCGGGCGGAGAGAAGCGGAGGGAAATATCGAAGGTCGTTAAAGAGGGAGAGGGAGAGGGAGAGGGAGAGGGAGAGGGAGGGGAAGGGGAAGAGGAAGGAAGGAAGGAAGGAAGGAAGGAAGGAAGGAAGGAAGGAAGGAAGGAAGGAAGGAAGGAAGGAAGGAAGGAAGGAAGGAAGGAAGGAAGGAAGGAAGGTCGATTGGAAGGAGGAAGAATAGATATAACGGGGGTAAAGAGGGGGGTGCTTGAGCCGAGATTGCTGCCTTGCAGCGGGTTGGGATGGATGACCTTTGGGGATCCCTTCCAACTCTTCCGTTCTGTGGTTCTTTGGGACAGAAACGTGAATAAGAGAACTCCCCTCACATTGATCGCCTTTTGTGAAAATATTGGCCTGGCATAAGAATTTATCTATTAAATTAGTTTCATCCAGTGCTTTTTTTCTTTAAAAATGTTTAGGGGTTCTCTCATTTTGACTCAAGAAAACCATCATTTTATAGTTCAAATCCGGAAAAATAAATACAAATAAATGGACAAAAGGACAAAGATTCACAAAATGCTTAGGGGTATGCACCCTGCGCCCCACCAGAAAAAAGCACAACATTTATCTATTAAATCTGCCGCTGGCTGTTTTCCGCAGGAATTGGCCTAAGCACCGTTATCCTGGCTTTGGGCAGGGGTGTGTCATCCCAGATCTTCAAGATGATGTTATATGTGGAAAGAATTTAAAAAGAAGAAAAAATATGTGGAAAATCAAACGTATTGAAGAGCCACAAAGACAATAGGGACCTAATGGCACCTCCTTGTTCTGGACTAAGCAGCCAACTGGATTTGTTGCTAACCTTACAGGGGGTTGCACTGGATGACCACTGGGGGTCCCTCCCAGCTCCACAGTTCTGTGATTCCAGTTCCAATTCCAGTTCCAGGTGGGTTTGCTCTTTTGGCAAATGTCTGAGTGAGACGAATGGCGCAAGCTTCTAAGGATCAGAGTCCATTCCTTCCGGCCTTGTCCTCAGTTGACAGGCGCCACGAGGGCACGGAGGCGGGGGAAATTGGCAGGAACCCCCTCCCATGCGTGGACGGAAAGAGAGAAAGCAAACAGGGAGGGCAGAGAGCCACAGAACAACATTGTGGGCCGAGAATGGAGCTCCAAAACAGCCAGAGGAATCGGAGAGATCGCGGGATGAGGCGATAACGAGGCTTTCAAGTTTGGCCTTGGTGAAGGAGGGAGATAAAATGGAGCAGAAGCTGGGCACGGCTTCCCTCTTCTTTGGCGGGGGTCCTGCTCCGAACTCGCAAGTTTTAAACGGCCGCTCCGCTTCTTGTGATCCCTGCATTGCAGGGGGTTGGTCTGGATGACCCTCGGGGTCCCACCGGCCCTTCCCATTCTAGGCTGCGTTCTTTCTCTTTGAAAGCTAAAGGCTGCGGGTTTCAGGCGGACTTCTCATTGCGACAATTTGAATGCTACTGGGGTGCTTATACGGCTGTACAGCGCCCAGCGCCCTGAACAAACTACAATTCCCAAGATTGCCCCCCCCCAATAAAGAATTCTGGGAACCATAGTCTATCCATCGCAGAGCCACCTTCCTCAGGATCCTTTTCAGGAAGACTGTCTGGCGGCCCCGGCATGCCCAGACAACAAGGGGCAGTCAAGGATTCATGGAACCAAAGAGTTGTAAAACGGGAAGGGACCCCAGTGGTCATCTAGCTCAACCCGGGCAAGTGAGGAATCCTACCTGCAGCAGATGGGCCTGCAGCCAGGCGATAGTTTTTTTTTTAAAAAAATCTGACCCTAATAGAAGCCAGTCGAGTCCAACCTTCCTTTCCTCGCAGCTGACCAAATACCCAGGAGAACCTGCCCCTGACTAGGAAGTTCTATCGGAAAATATATGTCCAGCCACCTGTCCCCACATGGCCTGCCAGGCACCCCAAAGGGAAGACCCAAGAGGAGCAGCTTCCCCAACCCCCCCTTTGCTCTCCACCGTTCTAAGGTAGGCTGCTTCTCTCCATGGAGGCTCCGCTTAGGAACCATAATACATGGTTTAAATCAGCAAAGGGTTCCCGGGAGATGATATCTAATGAAATGAAAGTGGGGGAGAGACTTTTAGGGAAAGACCAGAAGCCTTCTGATTAGGAATATTAGGAACGGAAGACCAGGCAGAGGGCCTTCTCGGGGGTGGCACCCTCCCTTCAGATCTCAAGGAAATAAACCACTACTGTACAGTATATGATTTTTAGGAGACATCTGAAGGCAGCCCTGTTTAGGGGAGCTTTTAATGTGTGGTGTTTTAATTGTATTTTTAATATTTTGTTGGGAGCCGCCCAGAGTGGCTAGGGAAACCCAGCCAGATGGGTGGGGTATTAATAATAATAATAATAATAATAATAATAATAATATATTCCAGGGTTCCAGTCAAGGGGTCTTCCTTCACCAGCGCTGCCTGGAACAGCCAGGCTCTGGTTCCCAAATGGAGCCTCCATGGACCGCCCCAGTGTACCTCACAGTACCTGCAAGGACGAGGCTTGCTGCTCCGACATTGCAATGCATCCTTGTTTAAAAAGAAAAAGAAAATACTTTTAACTGGTGTGTGTGTGTATTATTGGATCGTTGTTTCCATTTCAATGATATATATTTTGCAGTTTTGCATTTTGATTTTCTTCTGCGAGCCCCCCTTGAGACCTCTGGTGTACAGGGTGGTGGTTAATAATAATAATAATAATAATAATAATAATAATAATAATAATAATTTATTATTGATACCCCGCCCATCCGGCTGGGTTTCCCCAGCCATTCTGGGCAGCTTCCAACAGAATATTAAAATAAAATATTAAACATTAAAAGCTTCCCCATAGAGGGCTGCCTTCAGATGTCTTCTAAAAGTCTGGTAGTTGTTTTTCTCTTTGACATCTGGTGGGAGGGCGTTCCACAGGGCAGGCGCCACTACCGAGAAGGCCCTCTGCCTAGTTCCCTGTAGCTTTGCTTCTCGCAGCGAGCAGGGCCGGCGCTTCCATTTAGGCGGACTAGGCCTTCGCCTAGGGCGCCGAAATGGAGGGGGCACTGGCTAGTGAGGCGTCCGTGGCTTCCGCTGGGTCGCTAATGGGAAGCCGGCCGTTCCCGCGGCCCACGCCAGCCCCGCTCCCATTGCCGCCACCGCCACACTGCCGGCGGCCCACTTCATCGTCCCGGAGGCGGGATGAGGATGAGGGCGCCGTGTCCATGGCGGTGGGTTACATGGTTTATTTCATAGAACTATGTGTATGTACAGCCTAAGCCTATGTGTATATACAACCTAATTCTGTATTCCATTGATGAATCATCAGTTAATGGTTAGGGCTGCAATCTCATCAAATAATCTTTAGCCATATCTACTGTTTACATTTGCATACAGTAATTTTGCATATACAATTCTGAACCAAGAAGCATACGTTGTTTTTGGATGATGTATACATGTGCTGTTTTTTATTTTTATTTTATTTTTATTTTTATTTTTTTCTATTTTCTATTTCTATTTTTTATTTTATTTTATATTAATTGGGGGGCACCAGAAGGTGATCTCGCCTAGGGCGCAAAAAACCCTAGCATCGGCCCTGGCAGCGAGGGAACCGCCCGAAGGCCCTCGGAGCTGGACCTCAAATTCCAATAAATCATACTAGCAAATAACTGCAACCAGGAAGGCAGGAGAGGCAGAGAAGGAGAAACTGGGGAGGGAAAAACACCTTCTGGGTCGCTTTGCATCTTGGCAGAGATACCAGGCAGGACAGATCTGGAAAGATGCCAAAGAGACAGGTGTCACAGGCAGGCAGGTATTTTCCGGTGCATGTTATCTCCAAGCCACATTCCTCGCCCGAAACCTTTTCTCGGTTCATGGAGGTGGGAAACACGCGTCACCAGAGGCATCGCCCTCTCCTTTGCGAAATAAAAATAACTGAGCAATGAAACAATGCGGTTCCGAGTCGCATTGCGCTCAGAGTAGACCCACTGAGGGGGATGTTCTGCAGGCAGCTTCATTCATTCATTTCCTTCCAGGTTCATACATTTCACTAATCTTGCAATCATCTTAACATTATAAAGCTCCACTTCCTTCCCCCTCTTTCTGCAGTTCCTTAAATTTATTTTCAATCTCTTCTGCACATCCAAATTAACTGAATTTGCTCATTTATTCCTCTTCTTTAAATATTGACTCTTCTGAAACTGCAGGTTGTCACAATAATCCTGCCCGTGTTTTTATCTGTTTGAAGTTTTATCTGTAAATATTCCACAAACCATTTCCATTTTTTAATAATAAAAAAGTTTGTCTTGATTTCTAATTATTCAGGTAACTTTTGCCATTTCTGCATATTCCGTAGGTTTTTGTATCCCTTCTTCATTTGCTGCGACTTCTGCTTCTTTCCATTTTGGGACAAGTAACACTTTTGCCACTGTAGTCGCATACATGAATAAATTTCTGTACAGTTTGGGTAATTCTATCCCTTTAATTCCCAAAGAGTAAAGCTTCTGGTTTTTTTGTTTTTTTAAAACAAATCTTCTTTTAAACATCCTTTTTGATTCATTATATATCAGTTCCCAGTAAATGGAAGGAAATGCTCCAGGCAGCTTCAATGGGTCCATCTGTTTCCGTGGGTCTACTCTGACACACATGGCTGTGCACAAGTTTGCTTTCCTAGTAACAGCAGCAATAATTTTATTTTTTGCATCCCTTTCCGTCGGACTGGTTGGCCCCAGCATGTTCAGAAACATCATACCGCATCAGATGCTAAAAACTCGGTTTGTCACGCCAAAACATTACCAAAATAATAATAATAATAATAATAACATTTCCACACCCCAGTTACTGGTAGGCTGCTCTGTATAATAATAATAATAATAATAATAATAATAATAATAATAATAATAATAATAATAATAATATTTATACCCTGCCCATCTGGCTGGGTTTCCCCAGCCACTCTGGGCGGCCCTAACAGAATATTAAAATATTATTATGCATTCTTTGGTCCTAAGTTAGCGTCATCATAGGTCCTAGGAGCCAAATTTCCCCAGTAGTAGGAGGAGATAATGCGGAATTTTTAGCTCTTATAATCTTAGCGGCAGTTATACCAGTTATACGGTCAAAAGGTATTTTTGGATATGCAAATAAAGGGGTTTCTTTGTATGATCAGGGGAGGCCAAGAACAGGTCCGGCGAGTTTCGGGAAGCAGCTGGATCCAGCATCTCCTTTGGGGCCAGGCATTTATGGGCACTCGCTGGCGCCAGACCAGACCAGACCAGTCACAGCATGGAGACAAGAAGCGATTCCCTGGCCTGGCCAGCTTTAAGGCTTTGTCTGCGGGTGCAAAGAGCACATTTCCTTGCCCCCCGAGACACGCATTTGCTGAGATCCAAAGAGAGGGGACACCCAGGCTGCTGTGGGAAAAGGGGAAAGAAGGGGCAATTAAACCGGCAGGATCCCTTGTGGGCAGACAGTGGAGGTTGAAGCCAAACCGAAATGAACTCCCCGGGGTGCAAGCCTGGGCAGGGTGCCAGGGGGTCCTGGGCCAAAGGAAAGCAGAGATTCCTGTATTGTGCAGGGGGTTGGGCTAGATGACCGCTGGGGTACCAAATCTACTATTTCCCAATTGTATGGCGTCTGGCACCTGCAGGAGTTGCCAGAAGCAGGCGTCCAAGGCGCCACCCAATGCCCCAAACGCCAAGCAAAAGAGAAAACCTCAATGCCAGCGATAAGGGGAGAGGCAGCGGCGGCCTAGTGGTTAGAGTGGCAGAGCAGGACCCGGGTTCAAATCCCCCCTCGGCCAGGAAACTCCAGCCCTGCCTAGAGACTTGAGCCCTTCTGCAAGCCCAGCAGCTGCCCTTCCCTGGGAACTGGGCCAAGCCCCAGCAGCCTATTATTTACAGGATTTTGGGGCTGCCCAGGGAGACGGGTTTTATGGGTGCAAGCCAAGCCGGCTCAGCCCGGCTCCTTGCACGTTCCGAGAGTTTTATGAGCCCGTGTGGCTGCAGCACGGGGAGGGGGGCGACCCGGCGCCAGGAGGGCATCCCTTCTTGGCACGTGGCGGCTCTGCAGCCAAGGTTTGTGGTGGCAACACCGAGGCACGGGGCCGGATCCGCTGTGGGGCTGGGCCAGGCTGGGTGAGACCCCTTGGGCCTGATCCCACTGCTACAGGACTCTGCTTACTTTCTTATGCTTCCCTTTTTTTCTTTTGTGTGTGGAAAATTTCTCTTTCTACTCTTTCATGGCAATTTTCTGCAATGCATTCATAATCATAACCCCGCTGTTGTTTAGTCGCCTTAGTCGTGTTCGACTCTCCGTGACCCCGTGAACAGAGCTTTCTTCTCAAAGCTTCTCCTTTTTTTAATGTCCATGGAGTTTTGATTCTTTTGCAAAATCCTGGAGTGGCTTGCCAGTTCCCTTCTCCAGGTGGATCCCATTTAGTCTAAACCAGGCACCCCCAAACTGCGGCCCTCCAGATGTTTTGGCCTACAATTCCCATGAGCCCTAGCTAACAGGACCAGTGGTCAGGGATGATGGGAATTGTAGTCCAAAACATCTGGAGGGCTGAAGTCTGGGGATGCCTGGTCTAAACTAAACTCTTGGCTATGACCTGTCCATCTTGGGTGGCCCTGCACGGCATAGCTCATAGCTTCTTGGAGTTAAGGGGATTTATCCAGTTGTTGTTGTTGTTTAGTCGTTTAGTCGTGTCCGACTCTTCGTGACCCCATGGACCAGAGCACGCCAGGCACTCCTGTCTTCCACTCCCTCCCGCAGTTTGGTCAAACTCATGTTCGTAGCTTCGAGAACACTGTCCAACCATCTTGTCCTCTGTCGTCCCCTTCTCCTAGTGCCCTCCATCTTTTCCAACATCAGGGTCTTTTCCAAGGATTCTTCTCTTCTCATGAGGTGGCCAAAGTCTTGGAGCCTCAGCTTCACGATCTGTCCTTCTAGTGAGCACTCAGGGCTGATTTCCTTAAGAATGGATAGGTGTTATAAGAATTTTGAGGTCATATCTATATATATATAATAATTGTTCATAAAACATGTACATGAATGTACAGGCACATGTCTGAAGCAGCACAGGAAGACAGGCCTTTCTGACACCATTTCGACTCTCTCTGACCAGGTGTTCCTCTGCAAGGAAGAAGTGGGGTGGGGGGAACCTTCTCATTGTCTCAGGAATTAAAGTGATAATCCCTGGCATCCTGATACCTGACTGCCAGACAAAAGGGTGTGATTAACTTGGCTGGGAAACAGGGAAATGTAAATATCTCTCAATTTTGTTGATTAGGTTTTGGGGGGCAGGGGGCAGGGTCCAGACTGCTCAGATTACTGCCACCAGACCTCCCCTTTCATGATGTACCTATGATGAATCTAGGGAGGGGGGTCTTGGGCTACACCCCTTCTGTGACATATGGATGATGCTTCTGGGGGGTGGGCTGAAACCAATTTCAAATTTCTTTTTAAGGGCAAGACATCTTTGTTTGGGGTTCCTTCCTTGTTCTCCTGTGTGAGAGGAAGGACCCTGTTGCAACAGTTAAAATAAAAGTGCCTTGCTTCGTACGTCCTGGTTTGGTCTCTGTTATTTGGTGGGCAGGAGACGCTTAAATTCGTCTGCTTGCCTGGATCCTTGAGCTCTCCCTGGGTCAAGATCCATTTCTCTGGGTTCATAGGAACCAGCTTAAATTTTACAACATAGGTTTGATCTTCTAGCAGTCCATGGGACTCTCAAGAGTCTCCTCCAGCACCATAATTCAAAAGCATCAATTCTTCGGCGATCAGCCTTCTTTATGGTCCAACTCTCACTTCCATACATCACTACTGGGAAAACCATAGCTTTAACTATACGGACCTTTGTCGGCAAGGTGATGTCTCTGCTTTTTAAGATGCTGTCCATTATCCATGACGACTGCATATTTCCCCATTCCTCCGTACACCATATTTCTCTCCTCCCTAAACCTTCTCAATTTACTCCAAACCGGCTAATGTTTGAACAGTTCTCCAGCTATTCTGCAGACATTTCTTCCTTCGAAACGCCATCCTCCTTCTCTCTTATTCTATCGCCGATTCCATCTTCTGTCGCTATCAATCCGTCTCTCCATTTCTGAGCATGAATCCTTAGCTGCACAGAATAATAATAATAATAATAATAATAATAATAATAATAATAATAATAATAATAATGGAACCCCTTATATGGGATTTTGTATATAAATTTTCCCTCAGCTCTTTTTGCTGACCCATGTAGGACCAGCATGGAGAGTTGGCCCTGGTAAATATTCGACATTTTCTCCCCATATGGCTTTGATCTATAGGCTGCCACTAAAACGAGGCTGCATTTGAAGCTATATTCTAACATATATTTTAATCCACTGTTTGTTTGGGTTTTTTGTTTTCATAGAATCATAGAATCCTAGAGTTGGCTCCTCGGAGAGGAATGGACGGCGGACAAATAAATAAGATGAATTGCGCAACTGAATGCAAATAAAACCCTGGCGCATTTTCTTTTTTATATATATATATAAAATAATGTTTCATTGTGAATTTTCACATACATTTAATTTCCACTGTTCTTTCTGATCAACGTGAATTTCCACTGCTGGCAAATTTTCTCATATATATATATATATATATAATTGTGAATTTTCAAGTGCACACATTTAATTTCCAACGTTCTTTCCAATCAGTGTCAACTTCCACCGCTTCCCGGAAACGCTGGTGAATTTTCACGAGAATTAAGAAATAAATAAATTGCGAAGCGACGTGCTGGAGAATCAACCTTACGGCTGCGGGGGAAGGTGAGAAACTGAGATAAAACTGAGACCCCCTGGGTAAATTCTAATAATAATAATAATAATAATAATGATGATGATGATGATGAAATGGGCTGATTGGACCCTGCCTAGTTGTGGGAAGACAATGTTCCTTGGCTTTTGAGAGTGCGCTGAGCTTGACCTTATCCCAGTCCAGTCCACTTTTGTGTGCAAACATTTGGAGACAAAGATCTCGCCTGCGTGCCTTGTTGTTTTTTTAAAACTGTGCAGGTCAAACATAGCTAAATTTAGCTGCCATTCCCGATATCATCTTGGGGTTAAAAGGCAGGCGGCGTGAGCAGGTTTGGCGCAGGATTGCAGAACAATGGAGCGTGTTTCTCATGCAAATATTAAGTTGCCCGGGGGGTATATGGTTTTTTTTAAAACCCTGCTAATGTTTTAACGTGCTTACAATGATTTTGCATATACATAATAAACATTTCCCATTCTTTTTTTAAAAAAATTCCTTGTCCTCTTGGTTTCTGAGCTTCCCAGTTAATTTTGCCATTTCGGCATACGGTGGTGCCTTGGTTCCCAAACTTAATCGATTCCAAAACCGAGGCGCGCTTTCCCATAGAAAGGAATGCACAACGGATTAATCCGTTCCAGGCTTTTAAAAACAACCCCTAAAACAGCAATTGAACATGAATTTTACTATCTAATGCAGGCATAGGCAAACTCGGCCCTCCAGATGTTTTGGGACTACAATTCCCATCATCCCTGACCACTGGTCCTGTTAGCTAGGGATCATGGGAGTTGTAGTCCCAAAACATCTGGAGGGCCGAGTTTGCCTATGCCTGATCAAAATTAAAATTATTATTATTTCTTTACCTGCACTGATGACGGTCATTGTTTGGAGGGGGGGGGGCTTTTATCCATTTCCGCAGTCGCACAGCCAATCCATCAGTAGCTGAACTGGGTTCCATACCGTCACAAAAACAAGTCACAAAACCGAAGTCACAAGCCACAGTCACAAGTCAGTCCCATAAAACGAAGAACAAGTCACAGTCAAAAAAACGAAAAAGCCACACAAACAAAAATGCAAGGGGGAAAATAGCAAGGTCAACCCCTGTATTCCGTCAACTTGGTTTGCCATTCTTCTCTAGTTGGGGCTGACTCTTCCTTCCATCTTTGGGCCGTTGTCGCGTACATGAAGAATTTCCTCTGGTCCTTCGGTAGAAGAACTGAGAAGGCCCTCTGTCTTTTTGGAGTCGATGGCAATGGCTGAGAAACTTGGCGTTATGAATTCATCTGTAATGAAACTGTTATAAGAAAAAACTGCTCCTTTTCCCTTATGGGGTATTTAAGAGCCTATATAGCGAGTGGGTGGTGCTGTGGTCTAAACCACAGAGCCTACGGCTTGCCGATCAGAAGGACGGTGGTTCGAATCCCCGTGATGGGGTGAGCTCCCATTGCTCAGTCCCAGCTCCTGCCAGTTTGAAAGCATGTCAAAGTGCAATTAGATAAATAGGTACCACTCTGGCGGGAAGGTAAACGGCATTTCCGTGCATTGCTCTGGTTCGCCAGAAGCGGTGGTCATGCTGGCCACATGACCTGGAAGCTGTACGTCGGCTCCCTCGGCCAATAACGCGAGATGAGCGCCGTAACCAGTGCCGTAGCTTCATGCTTTGTTTGGGGGGCGGGGCGCCCATTCTGGGGACGGGGCGCCCAGCACAGGCGGGCAGGGGCAGCCACTATGACACCCTCGGGACCGCGCACTGCCTCGGGCGGAGCGCTCCCAGTGCCCCTCCCTTGCCACGCCCCTGGCCGTAACCCCAGAGTCGTCCGTGACTGGACCTAACCCTAACCCTAACCTTTACCTTTAAACCAGTGAAAATGTATAGAACTGTTACAAGTATTTGTAGGCGAAAGAAGGCACCTTCTGCCATATGTGGTGGACATGCAAGATAACAAAAGCATAATGGGAAATGAGGTAAAATAAAAGTTTAAAATAACTTTTGTGAAAGGAACCAGAAGCTCTTTTATTAGGAATATTAGGTCCAGAAATACCAAAGGAGCAGAAAAGGTTATTTGTGTACATAGTGACAACAGTGCAAATACTGTTGGCCCAGAGATGGAAAGATAATAAAGTCCCGACCAGAGAAAAATGGTTGATAAAAGATGGACTACGCTGAATTGGTGAAACTGGCCAGGAAGTTTAAGAATCCAGAGGGCAATAAATTTAAATAAAGAAGGGGGGAAATCAATAACTTATCTTGGAGGACCATGTAAAAAGCTAAAAACACTGGCAGGGTTTTAATGACACTTGCGATGTAACAAGAACTATGATATAAATTGAATCTTTTAAGGATAAATGGAGAACATTACAGTATAGGATGCAGGTGGGAAGAGAGGGGAAGTCCAAGGATTCAGAGAATCCTATATGTTTATGATTATGTACATGTTATATGTTATATGACAATTGATTTTAATAATAATTTGAAAAAGAAATCTTGTGTTGATCTCATTGCCACCAGGGGGCGCTTGTAGAAAGGCAAAGCACCCATGGGTGCCTTTTGGAGAGATGGGTGCTGGCGTCCGAGAGTCTGGTGAGACTGCATTACTGACCATATAATGATTCTGTAGCTTTAATTATTTTTTAAGACACCTGAAGGCAGCCCTGTATAGGGATGTTGTGTGTGTGTGTGTGTGTGTGTGTGTGTGTGTGTGTGTAATTTTCTGTTTTACAATTGAGAGTGTTCATTTCAACAACCTTAAAATATCAACGGCTTCCTTTCTTCTCTTTCCATGGTTCATTTTGCGTACGTAGCATAAATCCCTGCATATTTTACAAAAAAACTAAACCATTCAGTATTCCATTATTGCATCCCTCAGAGCTTATTTACCCTGTTGAATTTATCTTAATGCTGCCAGCATTTTATTTCCCACATATTCAATAAACGTTGTCCAGTCTCCTCTATAAACGTATGTTATTCTTGTTCTCTAATTCTATATATGTGAAGTCCGCAAGCTGCGCATATTCCGTCAATGTAAGTTGCCATTCTTCTTTGGGTGGGCCCTCTCTCGTTTTCCATTTGGGGGCTAACGAAACACTGGCCACAGTAGTGGCAGACATAAAATAACCTTTTTTACACCTGGGAATTTCTGTCTGAATTATCCCCAACAGAAAGGACTCTGGTTTTTTCTGGAAAGGTGCTTTTAAACATATCTTTCAACCCATTATAAATTATTTATAATTTATAAAATTATAGCATCTAGATCAAGGGAAGTAATAGTACCACTGTATTCTGCTCTGGTCAGACCTCACCTGGAGTACCATGTCCAGTTCTGGGCACCACAGTTCAAGAAGGATACTGACAAGCTGGAACGTGTCCAGAAGAGGGCAACCCAAATGGTCAAAGGCCTGGAAACGATGCCTTATGAGGAACAGCTTAGGGAGCTGGGTATGTTTAGCCTGGAGAAGAGAAGGTTAAGGGGTGATATGATAGCCATGCTCAAATATATGAAAGGATGTCATATGGAGGAGGGAGAAAGGTTGTTTTCTGCTGCTCCAGAGAAGCGGACACGGAGCAATGGATTCAAACTTCAAGAAAGAAGATTCCACCTAAACATTAGGAAGAACTTCCTGACAGTAAGAGCTGTTCGGCAGTGGAATTTGCTACCAAGGAGTGTGGTGGAGTCTCCTTCTTTGGAGGTCTTTAAGCAGAGGCTTGACAGGCATATGTCAAGAATGCTTTGATGGTGTTTCCTGCTTGGCAGGGGGTTGGACTGGATGGCCCTTGTGGTCTCTTCCAACTCTATGTTTTCCCGATATCCTTTTACCCTTTTATAGCTCCACCACATATGAAAGAACATTCCCTCCACCTCGTTGCATCTCCAGCACTTATTTGATTCAGACTTATACATTTTATAAGTTTGTATTTAGGGTGTGATGTTTTCTTCTGTTTTTATATATGCTGGAATCCACCCAGAATGGCTAAGGCAACCCAGTCTGATGGGCAGGGTGCAAAGAATAAAATCGTTGTTGTTAGTAGTGTTACGATGATTACTGGTAGCTGTGATTCCTGTATGGCTCCGGGTTGGGATAGAGGACCTCTGAGGGTCCCTTTCCGACAAATTCCAACTTCTGTTGGGGGAAACAAGAAATCGCTGGCTCGACTCTGCAGAGAGAGGGATGTCGGGGAATTGCAAAAGATATCCACCCCGCCCATGGAAAACAGGCTGCAGCTTGGCAAGCGGTTCCATTTCCTGACCAGCAGATTCCCAGCTGCCGGGACTAATCCTGTTCTTGGAAGGAGAGGGCACATTTGAACATGTTTGTGGCACTGTTTGTGTGACTAGCCATGTGACAGCGAGAGGCAGGGGGGATGGAACGCTGGAGGGGATGGAATAGGACGTCCCTATTTTCACGGGAGAAACGTTGGAGGGGATAGAATAGGACGTCCCTATTTTCATGGGAGAAATGTTGGAGGGGATGGAATAGGACATCCCTATTTTCAGGGGAGAAACGTTGGAGGGGATGGAATAGGATGTCCCTATTTTCACTGGAGAAACGTTGGAGGGGATGGAATAGGACGTCCCTATTTTCATGGGAGAAATGTTGGGAGGGCATGGAATAGGACGTCCCTATTTTCACAGGAGAAACGTTGGAGGGTATGGAATAGGACGTCCCTATTTCCACGGGAGAAATGTTGGAGGGTATGGAATAGGACGTCCCAATTTTCATGGGAGAAAAGTTGGAGGGGATGGAATAGGACGTCCCTATTTTCATGGGAGAAATGTTGGAGGGGATGGAATAGGATGTCCCTATTTTCACAGGAGAAATGTTGGAGGGGATGGAATAGGATGTCCCTATTTTCACTGGAGAAACGTTGGAGGGGATGGAATAGGACGTCCCTATTTTCAGGGGAGAAACGCTGGAGGGGATGGAATAGGACGTCCCTATTTTCAGGGGAGAAACGTTGGAAGGGATGGAATAGGACGTCCTTATTTTCATGGGAGAAATGTTGGAGGGGATGGAATAGGATGTCCCTATTTTCAGGGGAGAAACGTTGGAGGGGATGGAATAGGACGTCCCTATTTTCAGGGGAGAAATGTTGGAGAGGATGGAATAGGATGTCCCTAGTTTCATGGGAGAAACGTTGGAGGGGATGGAATAGGACGTCCCTATTTTCATGGGAGAAACGTTGGAGGAGATAGAATTGTTGTTGTTGTTGTTGTTTAGTCGTTTAGTCGTGTCCGACTCTTCATGACCCTATGGACCATAGCACGCCAGGCACTCCTGTCTTCCACTGCCTCCCGCAGTTTGGTCAAATTCATGTTCGTAGCTTCGAGAACACTGTCCAGGTGTCCAAGAGGATGGAATAGGATGTCCCTATTTCCATCGGAGAAACGTTGGAGGGGATGGAATAGGACGTCCCTATTTTCAGGGGAGAAATGTTGGAGAGGATGGAATAGGACATCCCTAGTTTCATGGGAGAAACGTTGGAGGGGATGGAATAGGACGTCCCTATTTTCATGGGAGAAATGTTGGAGGGGATGGAATAGGACGTCCCTATTTTCAGGGGAGAAACGTTGGAGCGGATGGAATAGGACGTCCCTATTTTCATGGGAGAAACGTTGGAGGGGATGGAATAGGACGTCCCTATTTTCAGGGGAGAAATGTTGGAGGGGATGGAATAGGACATCCCTATTTTCAGGGGAGAAACGTTGGAGGGGATGGAATAGGACGTCCCTATTTTCAGGGGAGAAACGTTGGAGGGGATAGAATAGGACGTCCCTATTTTCATGGGAGAAATGTTGGAGGGGATGGAATAGGACATCCCTATTTTCAGGGGAGAAACGTTGGAGCGGATGGAATAGGACGTCCCTATTTTCATGGGAGAAACGTTGGAGGGGATAGAATAGGACGTCCCTATTTTCATGGGAGAAATGTTGGAGGGGATGGAATAGGACATCCCTATTTTCAGGGGAGAAACGTTGGAGGGGATGGAATAGGACGTCCCTATTTTCAGGGGAGAAACGTTGGAGGGGATAGAATAGGACGTCCCTATTTTCAGGGGAGAAACGTTGGAGGGGATGGAATAGGACGTCCCTATTTTCAGGGGAGAAACGTTGGAGGGGATGGAGTCAGGCGACCCCCGAGCCGAGGAGATATGCAGCTCTACAACTTTCGAAGGCATCTGAAGGCAGCCCAATTGAACGTAATGTTTAATTGTGTGCTTATATATGTCGGAAGCTGCTTGGCCTCTGGAATTCTACCCAGCCTGCAGTTATTTCTTCCGATAAAATGACTGGCAGCACAAGCGGCTTCCTATTTTCCACTTCTCCGGATTCCAGATCCCCTTTTGGCAAGCCTTGCCTGCCGCACTGTCCAAAGGCCAAACATGACGCCGGACCTCATGGAGGAAAATTATTTTGGCCTCGTCCTCAAGGCAACCCTTTCCCGCCCACTCCCTTCTGGCAACTCTTATGTGAAAGGGAGAGTTTTGGACATGACCTTTCACCAGGGAAAGAACCTGAGTTTTTTTGTGGGATTTCGTGTTTTTCTGCCTCGTATTGAGCTTTGAAATGCTGCAATCCCGTTTGTTTGTTTTTTAAAAAAATGCGATGGATGCTCCTGTTTTACCGGTTTTACGTCGTGATATTGTTTTGGTGCTGTCTGGCCAAGGAGACGCTATTGTCTCTTAAATTAAGCTGCTTGTAAATGCTTTTGGAGGAAGAATGAAGGAAGAAAAAAGCTGTTTGGCCCAATTTCTGGGGAATCCGGGAGAATGGAAAGATACAGGAGACCCAAAGGCAGGAAAGCTTGAAAGGCAAACGCAGGGAAAATCGAGTGGGCAATGTGGATTTTATTTTCCGTAACTGCAAGTTTTCAAAAGTGTTTTTCATGTCAATTTTTTAAAAAATGTAGAATTTATAAATTATGGGGGGAAATCTACGAGGAAATGAAAAAAATGTTAAAGGTCACCTTTGGTAAAAAACCAGAATATCTATTATTAAGCATAATACCAGAGAATATGCCAGACAATAGGAAAAATATATATCTATATGTGTGTGCAGCAGCAAGATTATTGATTGCCCAGAAATGGAGAAAGAAGGAATTACCTACAATACAAGATTGGCAATTAAAATTGATTGAGTTTATGAATTTAGAAAGGATGACGGAAGCAATTAGAAATATCTCTAAGCAGAAATCCAAACTGGAATGGGGGTTTGTAGAAGAGTATTTTAAAAAAATTGGTATAAAAACTGAGTTGATGATCTGTTTAAACTAGACGGTCATGAGGAGATAAGAATTTGGAAAATCAATAAGATTAGAATTTAAGATACAAGTATTGGATGAAAGTAACGCATGTAAAAAATTGAATATATAAGATAAGTGATGCGAAGTGACTAGGAAGTTAACTTTTTCTTTTATCGGAACAAGAGTATATTGTATATTAAGATCTATACAATATGGTGATTGAAATATATTTTATGGTATTGTATTTTATGGAATTTAAATAAAGTTGATTTTTAAAACTAATTTTTTTTAAAAAAGTTTTTGAATTTTTATTTATTTTTTAGACTGCCAGCTATTTGATAGTGGGAGTAGATCTCAGTCTCTTGGAAGTTGACATACCTGCTGTATATTAAGCAAGAGGGGAGCAATCATGGCAACAGATTAAATATGAATGAATGAGGCACAATTGCACAGCTGTAATGAAATCCAAGGGAAGCAGGTCAGGGCCATCCAAAATACGCTTTTGCAAGGCTTGTGAGGCGAGGGAAGGGATGTCATGAAGGAATTCCTGTGGCCACCACCACCACCCCCCGCCCCCAAGCACCTGCGCTGTCCTCTCTCGGAGACAGAGCGCTAGGCTGACCCAGAAAATGAAAAGGGAGGAATGTCACCTCCTTGCAACCTTTCCCCTGACTCTGGCTTCCTGAAAGCTCTATTCATTCATTCAAAATAACAAAATTAAAAAAAATACTTCCTGTAGCACCTTAGAGACCAACTAAGTTTGTCATAGGGATGAGCTTTCGTGTGCGTGCATCTGACGAAGTGCGCGTGCACACGAAAGCTCATACCTATGACAAACTTAGTTGGTCTCTAGGTGCTACAGGAAGGATTTTTTAAATTTTTGTTTTGACTACATCAGACCAACACGGCTACCTACCCATAACTTCATTCATTCATTTATTCATTCAGACTCGGCCTTCCCTGGGGCGATTCCCGCCCTGAGACTGCCTTCCGCCTTCCTTCGTCACCAGCCACAGGTTGTCAGGCAAGGACCCCCAGGCATTCCCAGAGGCGGGAAGAAGAAGGCCATGTTTGGATGGAAAAACACACCTGGCTTCAGGAAAGACAGGTCTCAAGAGGATCTCTTTTCACTTGGCCTCAGTGTTTGCGAAGTTTGTCTGTCCCCCTAGGCGGCCTTGGGGTCCGCCTGCGGGAATCTCCCCTTTCTCCCAGTTACCTCGATGAGTGACTCTGGTTTCTGGAAAACAACCCTGCGTGTTTCCCCCCCCCATCCCCTTCAACATTTCTCCCCTGAAAATAGGGACACGACTAAACGACTAAACAACAACAACAACAAATTCCAATTAAGATTGTCGGAATAAATATCAACAACCTCAGATATGCAGATGACACAACCTTGATGGCAGAAAGTGAGGAGGAATTAAAGAACCTTTTAATGAGGGTGAAAGAGGAGAGCGCAAAATATGGTCTGAAGCTCAACATCAAAAAAACCAAGATCATGGCCACTGGTCCCATCACCTCCTGGCAAATAGAAGGGGAAGAAATGGAGGCAGTGAGAGATTTTACTTTCTTGGGCTCCTTGATCACTGCAGATGGTGACAGCAGTCACGAAATTAAAAGACGCCTGCTTCTGGGGAGAAAAGCAATGACAAACCTAGACAGCATCTTAAAAAGCAGAGACAGCACCTTGCTGTCCGTAAAATTAAAGCTATGGTTTTCCCAGTAGTGATGTATGTGAGAGTGAGAGCTGGACCATAAAGAAGGCTGATCGCCGAAGAATTGATGCTTTTGAATTATGGTGCTGGAGGAGACTCTTGAGAGTCCCATGGACTGCAAGAAGATCAAACCTCTCCATTCTTAAGGAAATCAGCCCTGAGTGCTCACTGGAAGGACAGATCCTGAAGCTGAGGCTCCAATACTTTGGCCACCTCATGAGAAGACTCCCTGGAAAAGACTCTGGGAAGGATGGAGGGCACTAGGCGAAGGGGACGACAGAGGACGAGATGCTTGGACAGTGTTCTCGAAGCTGCGGGAGGCAGTGGAAGACAGGAGTGCCTGGCGTGCTCTGGTCCATGGGGTCACAAAGAGTCAGACATGACTAAACGACTCAACAACAAAATTTCATCCCCTCCAACATTTATCCCATGAAAATAGGAACATCCTATTCCATCTCCTCCAACATTTCTCCGATGGAAATAGGGATGTCCTATTCCATCCCCTCCAACGTTTCTCCCGTGAAAATAGGGACATCCTATTCCATCCCCTCCAATATTTCTCCTGTGAAAATAGGGACGTCCTATTCTATCCCCTCCAACATTTCTCCGATGGAAATAGGGACGTCTTATTCCATCCCCTCCAACATTTCTCCCGTGAAAATAGGGGCATCCTATTCCATTCCCTCCAACATTTCTCCCCTGAAAATAGGAACGTCCTATTCCATCTCCTCCAACATTTCTCCGATGGAAACAAGGACGTCCTATTCCATCCCCTCCAACATTTTCCCCGTGAAAATAGGCACATCCTATTCCAGTGATGGGCAACCTTTTGAGCTTGGTGTGTCAAAATTTGCCAAAAAACCGAGCATAACTCGGGTGGTGTGTCACTTGAAGAAAAAACCATAATTTCATGATATTTATAGTTTAAATAACAAAAAGGTATAATTGTAATATATAACTGTATTTAATAACCCAAAAACTAATTATTTAACCAAACCAAACCAAACACCCCTTATTTATCACAAAGTGCCCAGAGTTGTTGAGCTTTTTGGGGGGGGGCTGCTGACCAAAGTTTTGGAGGTTTTTTGGGGGTGCAAAAGTTGCTTTGCTTTTTTGGGGGGGGTGCCCCAAAGCGGCTGCGCTTTTTTGGGGGGGAAGAGAACATAAATAAATGACGAATAATACCTTCGCTGGAACCAACACGCAGCACCGACATAGTCTGCCAAAGCGCCAAAAAACCCAGCGCAGAACGGGTTAAAAAATGAACGCTGTTACACCAAATAATAGTCTGCCAAAGCGTCAGAAAAAACAGCACAGAAAGGGTTAAAAAACAATCTCTGGCTACCAGCAACAACAACAACAAAAAAGGATCTGAGACAAGCTGTAGTTTGAGGAGGAGCGGGAGAACAAATGGGGGTGGGGACAACAACAACGTGAATGGGCCGATGGGCCGTGTGCCAGCATTGAGGGCTCTGCGTGTCACGTCTGACACGCGTGTCATAGGTTCACCATCACTGTCCTATTCCATCCCCTCCAACGTTTCTCCCGTGAAAACAGGGACGTCCTATTCCATCCCCTCCAACATTTCTCCCGTGAAAATAGGGACGTCCTATTCCATCCCCTCCAACATTTCTCCCGTGAAAATAGGGACATCCTATTCCATCCCCTCCAACATTTCTCCCGTGAAAATAGGGACGTCCTATTCCATCCCCTCCAACATTTCTCCGATGGAAATAGGGATGTCCTATTCCATCCCCTGCAACATTTCTCCCGTGAAAATAGGGACGTCCTATTCCATCCTCTCCAACGTTTCTCCTGTGTAAATAGGGACGTCCTATTCCATCCCCTCCAACATTTCTCCCATGAAAATAGGGACGTCCTATTCCATCCCCTCCAACATTTCTCAGATGGAAATAGGGACATCCTATTCCATCCCCTCCAACATTTCTCCTGTGAAAATAGGGACGTCCTATTCCATCCCCTCCAACATTTCTCCCATGAAAAGAGGGATGTCCTATTCCATCCCCTCCAATGTTTCTCCTGTGAAAACAGGGACGTCCTAAGGGAATGTGGGACATTCCTGGGTCAAATCAGAAACGGGGACAGCTCCTGTTAATGTACTAGTCCCCCTGCAAAACTTGGCAGGGTCTGTTTCCCCCCGCTCTGCCCGCGGCCTTGGCAATGGGGCGGCCATATTGAGACATTCAGCTCCCGACCGCTTATTTCCTCCCGGGGTGGAAATTTTCCGGATCTTGCGCAAAGGTGTTTTTCTCAAAGTGGAGCGAAGCAAGAGGAGTTTTCCTCCCGGGACTGAAAAACAGAGTGATTTTGGATAAACAGAAAAAAACAGCCCAGGGCGGCCAGACTCCCCTGAGGCAGCTGGATGCCGTTTTGCTATCTCTATTTCTTAGAGTCTTGGGTGCTGCGGGAGAAGTGTTTTCGCTCCTCTCGTGTCTGCTGGCAAAACACAGGCCGTGTTTTGCATTCCTCATATAAATGGATAAAGATTTGCTAGGGCCGTAAAAACAGGGCAGCCTGATTCACGAAAGCGGGGAATAGGGTGCCGCCGATTGATTTGCAAAAAGGGCAGAAAGAGGTGCCCCCGAAATCGGGATGGGGTCCGGCCGGACTCTTCTCGTTGGGAACCCAACCCATGTTCACGTGTGGAGGCAATGCGGCCTAGTGGTTGGGTGAGATACCGGTAGAAAGGCAACAAAGAAATCATGGAATTGTAGACTCGGGACCCTAAGAATCTCATAATCCCTGGCAGATGACTATTAATTCCAGATTTAGGGATATCATAGTCTCTCTCTATTCTGCCTTGGTCAGCCCGGTCCTGGAACACTGTGTCCAGTTCTGGGCACCACAATTTAAGATGGAGATGGACAAGCTAGAACACGTGTAGAAGATGGCGACTGTGATGGTCAAGGGTCTGGAGACCGAGCCTGATGAGGAACGGTCGAAGGACCTGGGGATGTTGAGGCTGGGAAAGAGGTGCGTGAGAGGAGAGAGGAGAGCCAGCTTCAAATATCTGACATGGAAGAGGGAACAAGCTTGTTTTCTCCTGCTCCGGAGGGTAGGACTCGAACCCATGGCTTCAAGAGACAAGGAAGGAGAATCCGACTAAATATCAGAAAGAACTTTCTGACAGTAAGAGCTGCTTGATTGTAGGAAGGAAGGAAGGTGGCAGACTCTCCTTCCTTGGAGGTTTTTAAGCAGAGGTCGGATGGCCGTCTGTCAGGGATGCTTGAGCTGAGATTCCTGCATTGCAGGGGCTGGACTGGATGACCTCTGGGGCACCCTTACAAGGCTGTAATTCCTCACTGTGGCCAGCCAGAGGATAAATCCACAGGCAGCAGCTGCCTTCCCACTTGGTATTCAGAGTCCTTATGATCCCCATATGTGGTCTGAAGCTCAACATAAAAAAACCCAAGATCATGGCCACTGGTCCCGTCACCTCCTGGCAAATAGAAGGGGAAGAAATGGAGGCAGTGAGAGATTTTACTTTCCTGGGCTCCTTGATCACTGCAGATGGTGACAGCAGTCACGAAATTAAAAGACGCCTGCTTCTTGGGAGAAAAGCAATGACAAACCTAGACAGCATCTTAAAAAGCAGAGACATCACCTTGCCTACAAAGGTCCGTATAGTTAAAGCTATGGTTTTCCCAGTAGTGATATTGTATGGAAGTGAGAGCTGGACCATAAAGAAGGCTGATCGCCGAAGAATTGATGCTTTTGAATTATGGTGCTGGAGGAGACTCTTGAGAGTCCCATGGACTGCAAGAAGATCAAACCTATCCATTCTTAAGGAAACCAGCCCTGAGTGCTCACTGGAAGGACAGATCCTGAAGCTGAGGCTCCAAGACTTTGGCCACCTCATGAGAAGAGAAGAATCCTTGGAAAAGACCCTGATGTTGGGAAAGATGGAGGGCACAAGGAGAAGGGGACGACAGAGGACAAGATGGTTGGACAGTGTTCTCGAAGCTACGAACATGAGTTTGACCAAACTGCGGGAGGCAGTGCGAGACAGGAGTGCCTGGCGTGCTCTGGTCCATGGGGTCACGAAGAGTCGGACACGACTGAATGACTAAACAACAACATTATCCCCAAAGCACTTGCAACCCCCCCAAAAAACCTGATATTTGGAGAGATGCTGCCTCTAACAGTGGGGGGGACGGACGACCCTGTAGCCATTGTGGCTGGCAGCCCCTGGTCCCCTTCCCCCCTTCCATGAATCAGTTGAACCCTTTCAAAGCCAGCGGCCCCATTTGCGTCCTGTGGCCAGGAGTTCCATCGCTTAACATTCATCTTTGCCCGGTGCCCATAATAATAATAATAATAATAATAATAATAATAATAATAATTTATTGTTTATACCCCCGCCCATCTGTCCGGGTTCCCCCAGCCACCCTGGGCGGCTTCCAACAAAACATTAAAATACAGAAACCAAACATTAAATGCTTCCCTAAACAGGGCTGCCTTGAGATGCCTTCTAAAGGTCTGGTAATTGTTGTTCTCTTTGACCTCTGGTGGGAGGGCATTCCATGACTTCTAGCGGTTTCTCATGGGTCTCCTTGAGAAGATGATGCCGGACACAAACAGAAGAACATCTCTTATGTTCTCATGCGCAAGCAGAATGCACGGTCTCGGTTCCTTTTCCCTAGAAAGCCTGTGTCGTCCCCAAAAATGCGACTTTGCCATGACCTCTGCAAAACACACATGCCAAGCCTGGCAGGAATCTTCCGCCAGATATTATGATATGGTGAAAAGGCAAATAGACCTTCCTTCGACCCCTCCGAGGAAGATAACACCTTTAAAACCCAGCGATAACAATTTTTTTAAAAAAAAAATCCCATAATTGTCCCGAACTGCTGGCTGCCCTGGGGATATTTTTCCTCCCATGACTCGCTTTCAAGGAAAAAAACATCTCAAAAGTCCCGAGCATCTGACTTTGGACAAAACAGGCGCTGTTGACAGATTAAACACAGATAAAAAATCCCAGCCTCTGTCCATAGGCCACAAGGAGACTGGAGACTGGGGCCGAGAGGGATCTCAAAGCAGTAAACAAGCCCATAATGGGATTTCTTTTTCCCAGAAAGGAAAGCGAAATTTTTCAGGGCTGCGACCTTCAGGAGATCATAATATCATTTTTAAAACTAAAAACAAAACCAAATCACAACTTGTTTTTCTCTGTGCAATATCTGCGCTCTGTTTGCTTGGAAAAGGCGACGTCCGACTTTTTACTCTGTCGACCGTTTCCTTTGTCTCCAGATTGTTTTATTAAAACCACTTGGCATTACAGCCGCCAGGAAGGCTCTTTGGGGCGAAATAAATCTTGCAGTTTCCATCGGAGAAAGGTTGGAGGGGATGCATATGAGCTAACGTTTCTCCGATGGAAATAGGGACATCCTATTCCATCCTCTCCAACATTTCTCCCATGAAAATAGGGACATCCTATTCCATCCCCTCCAACGTTTCTCCCATGAAAATAGGGACATCCTATTCCATCCTCTCCAACATTTCTCCCATGAAAATAGGGACATCCTATTCCATCCCCCCCAACATTTCTCCCGTGAAAATAGGGACATCCTATTCCATCCTCTCCAACGTTTCTCCAATGGAAATAGGGACGTTGTAGTGATTTTATTGTACTGAAACTTTTAGGAATTTTATCTGTATGTCATTAAAGGTTTGAGGCTGAGATCTGTGATTTTAGGACGAGAGGACTCCAGTTATGGCCTAGGTGTGCCTAGACTCAACTGACAGCTCACAGGAAAATACCTCTCTCCAACAACAACAACAAAAAGCACCTTTCCACCTGTTTTGTTCCTGTTTTCTCCAAAAATTTGCATTTCATACGGAAGTTGTGACGGCCACCTGTCTCATCAGGCTGTCGGGAACAAGGGACAGTTGCACAACTTGCTGGGGGGGGGGCGGAGAAAGCATGGGCGGCAGGTATTAGTCACACAGGTGTGGTTTTGGCAGCAGAGGAAATTCACAGGAAAAGTGTTTTTTTCTGTGTCTCAGCTGGTTTCTGTGTGATAAAAAACAGAATCTGATATATTCATTTATCATATTTGTTTCCTACAATTTATACACCAATCAATTGCTTAGAAAACAAAAGAAAACCTCCAAACAATTAAGCGATAAATAAGAATCGGCAACCCTAATTCAAGGCATTTGATAAGTCAAAGGAGCAATAGGCTAGAAGCCGATTAAGAAACTCTAAATATAGAGCTGCCTCTGTTTGTCCTAAAACTTTTATCAATTTAAAAACCCGTGTTTACAGGACGCCATGTTTGCCTTTAAAAATAAATAAAAAGTTTGTGGCTTTGAGCTGTGTTTTATGGACAGCTTTCTTGGTGTGCGCCGCTCCAAAACAAGTAGGATCCAATGAGTGTTGTCCTGCTCTGACTGGCAGCAGCTCTCCAGAGGGGTGCGGGACGGAAAGAAACCCCCTTTTCCAGATCACCTGCACCCTTTAATGTGGAGATTTAGATTCTCTCCTCTAGTCTGGGTCATTTTTGGGGTGGAACCGGCCTTGACCCTAGCCAGACCCTGGTTCTATTGAGCACAGTGCTGTCTACACTGACTGGCAGCAGCAGCTCGCCAGGGTTTCGGGCAGGGAACCTTTCCCCAGTCCTACCTGGGTAGGCCGGTGGGGGCTGAACCCTGGACATTCTGCATGCCAGGCAGGTGTTCCACTTCAGAGCTGCAAGCCCCTTCCTAAAAGCAATTCAAGATTCCGACTGCAATTCCATGATTCTATTTTTTTTATAACAATTTATTGATTTTCCAAAAGTAACAAAATCAAAAACAATACCAAAACAAAACAAAACAAATTGACCTCCCTCTAGTCCCTTCCTCGGTTCCATTATTTATCAACATACCGCATGTCCAGTTTGAAACCCATTTGAATTACCTATTATCCATTCGCAACAAAATTGCAAGTAATTTTAAAACCTTGCTAATGTATTAACCTGTGTACAATGCTTCTGTATATATGCAATAAAGTCCTTCCAATCTTCCTTAACAAATTTTATTGTCTCTTCCTCTTAATTTCATTGTCAATTTTGCCATTTCGGCATATACCGTTAGTTTAATTTGCCAATCTTCTTTAGCTGGGATGCCTTCTTCTTTCGAATATTGTGCTAATAAAGTCCGTGCGGCCGTACTTGCATATATAAACAAATTCTTTTGTGATTTTGGTAAGTCCACTTTTATAATACCTAACAGGACAGCTTCAGGTTTTTAAACAAAGGTTATTTTAAACATCTTCTTCATTTCGTTATAAATCATTTCCCAGGATTTCTTTATGATTTTACAATCCCACCACATATGAAAAAAATGTCCCTTTGGTGATTCTACATTTCCAACACTTGCTTTCCTTAGTTTTGTACATCTTTGCTCATTTGGCAGGAGTTTTGTGGCATACATAAATAGTCTTTGATCTACCGTTGCAATTTCTTGTCCCATCAAACCCAGCAAAAATAGTTCTGGTTTCTTGTATTGTACATTTTACCAAGTTTAGCTGGTGTTAAATACATCATTTTCATCACATTTTCTTGAAGTGCACTGCATGCAGTAAAAAGGATGCTTTCCTTCAACAACCTTTCCCAGGAGTCTAACTAAATATTACGTCCAAAGTCTTTAGCCCATTGTATCATCACCCCTTTTGAATCATGGTGCTGGAGGAGACTCTTGAGAGTCCCATGGACTGCAAGAAGATCAAACCTCTCCATTCTGAAGGAAATCAGCCCTAAGTGCTCACTGGAAGGACAGATCCTGAAGCTGAAGCTCCAATACTTTTGGCCACCTCATGAGAAGAGAAGATTCCTTGGAAAAGACCCTGATGTTGGGAAAGATGGAGGGCACTAGGAGAAGGGGACGACAGAGGACGAGATGGTTTTAACAGTGTTCTCGAACCCACCAACATGAGTCTGACCAAACTGTGGGAGGCAGTGGAAGACAGGAGTGCCTGGTGTGCTCTGGTCCATGGGGTCACGAAGAGTCGGACACGACTAAACAACAACAACAACAACAATCACCATCACCCTTTTAACTACCTTGTCTTGAGTATGTCATTCCAATAATAATTTTTACATTTTCGATCATATCTTCCTCTTATCATCCAGTAATTTTATTTCAGACCTAGATTTTGTTGTTGTTTAGTCGTTTAGTCATGTCCGACTCTTCGTGACCCCATGGACCAGAGCACGCCAGGCACTCCTGTCTTCCACTGCCTCCTGCAGTTTGGTCAAACTCATGTTCGTAGCTTCGAGAACACTGTCCAACCATCTCGTCCTCTGTCTCCCCTTCTCCTAGTGCCCTCAATCTTTCCCAACATCAGGGTCTTTTCCAAGGATTCTTCTCTTCTCATGAGGTGGCCAAAGTATTGGAGCCTCAGCTTCACGATCTGTCCTTCCAGTGAGCACTCAGGGCTGATTTCCTTCAGAATGGATAGGTTTGATCTTCTTGCAGTCCATGGGACTCTCAAGAGTCTCCTCCAGCACCATAATTCAAAAGCATCAATTCTTCAGCGACCAGCCTTCTATATGGTCCAGCTCTCACTTTTACTGTGTCATAAACATTTGTGTTGTTGTCCTCCAGGTATTCGCACCATTTCACCTGCCACTGTAGTTCTGAGTGTAAAAACAAGGTCTCCAAGGGCAGCTGGCTCCAGGCGTGTTGACAAGCTGGGTCCCTGGGTGGGGAACCTGGAGGGCGTCCAGGCCGGCTGTTCAGGAATCCGCCAGGCAGCGCAAGTCGGTCCACAAATTCACGCCGGGAGGCACAGCCTGACTCAGCTCAGCGCCTTCGCCAAGAGGCACATTCCGTTCCCAAAAGTGCCCGGCCATGCCAAGTCACCGTTCGCCAGGCGGGCACCCCTGAGCCTCCATAACAACTTGGCCACCATCAGGAAATTTTGCCCACGGAATGACTATTTTCCATCTCCCCATTTCAACTCTCCTGCACCCTATCTACATAACCGAGCAATTTAAAAATAGAGACACACTTTTACCCTCGCGAGATTGAATGTGTTGTTGCCCTTGGCTGGACTTGAGGGGTGATTCCAAGACATGCCACACGAAAAACGTCCCTGTGGAGTTGGCAGTCCCTTCTGGCTTGCACTCTTTATAAAGACTTGAGGAATGAGATTTCAAAAATGGTTAATAATAATAATAATTTTATTATTTATACACAGTGCTTTTTTCTGGGGTGAGATGCAGGGGTACATATACCCCTGAACCTATTTTGAATCTAAGTTGTTTGTTTGTTATTGTTTGTTTGTTTGTTTGTTGCTGTTAACCCTGCCCTGAAAAAATCCCTACCAGAGAGGAACGGCAAACCAAGCTGATGGACTAGGCAGAAATGGCAAAGCTGTTTGGGAAACTCAGGAATTGAGAGCACAAAAACCTTATAAAAAAAGAATGGGGAAAATACATTTCCCCCAAAGAATACCCCAAGGAAAAGCGGGACTTTTGTGGGATCAAACCAGAAACCGGGACGGCTTCTGGGATTCCTAGGAGATGGGGACACTCGGAGGGTCTGTTCCGCTCTGAATGAGCAAGGAGGGCAAGAACTTGGAGGCATATAGATAGCAAGCGCCGTTTTATTTTTAACCGGGTGGTCTCGGAAATATTTCCCCGGGCGCTATAAATACCCGGAAAAGCGCCCTGTTGTTGTTGACGAAACCCAATCTGGAGATGTCCCCCTGGCTGGACTTGATGTGCTGAGCCGGGTCTGCGAGTCGAGATGCTTACGTGGGGGCCATCGGAAGTGGCCAAGGGGCTGCTGATATTTTTACTTTATTTACATTATTAGATGATAGATAGATAGATAGATAGATACTTTATTGTCATTGTACATAGTACAATGAAATGGAATGCCAATTACAATTACCGCCACACATACACACACACATCGCAACTCCCCAAGATCATACATTCATTATTACATTCAATTACACATTTTAACATTCTCAGGACTCCATTCCCAATGATTATTGTTTCCAGTGCTATATATGTAAACCTCTATGTATATAAAGGTAAAGGGACCCCTGACCGTTAGGTCCAGTCGCGGACGACTCTGGGGTTGCGGCACTCATCTCGCTTTATTAGCCGAGGGAGCCAGCGTACAACTTCCAGGTCACGTGGCCAGCATGACAAAGCTGCTTCTGGTGAACCAGAGCAGCACACAAAAACGCCGTTTTCCTTCCCGCTGGAGCGGTACCTATTTATCTACTTGCACTTCGACGTGCTTTCGAACTGCTAGGTTGGCAGGAGCTGGGACCAAGCAACGGGAGCTCACCCCGTCGCGGGGATTCGAACCGCCGACCTTCTGATCGGCAAGTCCTAGGCTCTGTGGTTTAACCCATAGGCTACCCGCCTATCTATCTATATATATATGTAGGCATTGTGCGCGCAGATGTAATAGCCTTTCTCCGTAACCGCTGAACCCTAATGTAACAAATTTGGCCACAACGTTCCATGCCCATCAGTGAGGGATCTGGCATAATTCCCCCCCCAAAAGCAAACCTTTCATACCTAAAATAATGATTAAACACAAAAAGGTGGCGCCCAAATTAGACGTCACCAGCAGAAGCTCTGAAGACTCCAGCAGCATCCAGTGGAAAAGCAGATCGCCCACTGCTGCCTCCAAAGCCGCACCACCAGATGACATCACAAAATTCCACAGCAACAGGCCTTTTGCAGCAACAAGGCCCAACCAACTGAAAACAGGCCTTTTGAAGCAACAAGGCCCAACATTGCCAAGTGGAGGTAGGGGCCTGCCTGGGGGGGCCAAATAGGGGGCAGGGATAGGTAATGGGTCAGAACTGGGTGGGGGGAGACACAGTGATGAAACCTGCCCTCTTCACAGTATCTCGCCCCGGCTTTGCAGACTTAGGCTGAGTGGATTTAGGGGCCTGCCTGGGGGGGGATGGGGGGCGGCCAAATAGGCCGCAGCATAGAATATGGGCCTTTTACAGGGCCGTGCCTTTGGGTAGAATAAATGTTATTTCACATAATACACGTGGGCAGGGGAGTCAGGGTCGGGACAGGGCAAAATTTTACAGAACACGCACATTGGGGGAATGATTGTGTGCAAAATGAACGAGTCACAGGGATAACCGGGGGGGGGGGGGTTGGATGGAGGAGAGGAGGGAAATCACAGGGATAAGCCAGGGTGGGGGGAAGAGGGGGCATAATAGGTCATGGATCAGGACAGAGTTGGGGGGTTCACAGGGATGAGGGGGGAATCACAGGGATAAGCCGGGGGGTGAGGGGAGGAGTGGGGGAATAATACCGGTAATAATAATAATAATAATAATAATAATAATAATAATAATAATAATAATATATTATTATTATTATTATTATTATTATTATTATTATTATTATTATTATTTATACCCCGCCTATCTGGCTGGGTTTCCCCAGCCACTCTGGGCGGCTTCCAACAGAAAAATAAAACACAGTAATCTATTAAACTCCTGACCCCTGACCCCCCTACCCAGCCTGCTCTCTGCACCTGGACCAGAGACCCCTTGCATGTCTGAGAGATCAGGCTGTCAAGGGATGATCTCCGCTTGGCAAACCGGGGACACACACACACACACACACATCTCTGACTTAGAGGGAACTGGCCGGCTGTGAATGCTGGACTTTAGCCGAAAGGTTCAGGGTTCGATGTGACGCGAGATAGAGGAGAATTCCCCCCTGTAAGATGAGACTGCAACACTTCCTCTCTGTCCGCAAACACGTCAGAAAAGCCCCCTTGAATATTGAATATTTATAGATAAATTGCAAACAGACCAAAAAAAGTATTGGCAGGACTTTTTTTTTTAAAAAAAATGCTTCATTGGTTGAAAACTGTATAACAGAAATAATCAGCAGATGTTAAAGACAAGATAAAAAATAAACAATTATTCATTTCTTAATTGATGCTTGTTTGTACGTCATTCTGTAATGAAATTTAACATGTCCTCCAATCTTCCCATTGCGTTCCTGCATTGGGTTCCTTGATTACGCACTTAGCTTTATTTTCTCCGTTATTTGTTGTTGTTTAGTCGTTTAGTCGTGTCCGACTCTTCGTGACCCCAAGGACCAGAGCACGCCAGGCACTCCTGTCTTCCGCTGCCTCCTGTTATTTAACTTACTTTAAATTTTATAAAATTATCCTATTTGCACACAGAAGTCAATCGAAACCCGCCAACGGATTGATATTTTGACAATGTTCTTTTACGTAAATTCTATATATGTCCCACTCCCTGATCATTTTTTCACTGGCATTGGCAGTTCCATAAGAGTAGATAATTAGATAATTAAATGTGCAAATTAAATGGATATGCAGGAGATCTTAAAAAATAGATTTAAGTAGCCACAGAAAGAGGAAGTCAATTTTTTATCTATTTATCATCTATCTATCTATCATCTATCTATCCACCTATCTATCATCTATCCATCTATCTATATCTATCTATCTAGCCATCTATCTATCTATCTGTCTATCTTTCCATCTATCTATCATCTATCCATCTCTATCTATCTATCTATCTATCTATCTATCTATCTATCTATCTATCTATCTATCCATCTACCATCTATCTATCCATCCATCCATCCATCTATTTATCTATCTATCTACCATATCTATCAATTGATCAATCAATCGATCTATATTTTAGTTTTGCATAATAATTATACACAACAAACATAACAATTCCAAAGGAAAAGGAAAGAAAGTCAAAATTTGAAATGTCAAACTAATGAAATGTATAAACTTGGAAAGTATAAATAAAAACTTAATAAAGTAAAATAAAAGCCCATGGTGAGAGCACAGTGCTGATTGCGCTGAGGTTGCGGGTTTGATCCCCCGTATGGGGCAGCTGCATAGTTCTGCTTTGCGGGGGTTGGACTAGATGACCCTTGGGATCCCTTCCGATTCTGATTCTACGAAACGGGACAAAGGGGGCTCAGGTAGCCTGGACTCCTGTCCTCACCGGATGCCACAACATGAAGACCCCCCCTGCAAGCGGGACCCACGCATAGCAGGGACTCTTCCCTCCTGCATTCTGGTGGCAGGCAGTTCCACAGACCCCACGCCATATCCAATAAGTTGCTTACGGCCACCCAGTCCAGCGGGAGCACAAAACACGAAACGAAAGACATGGCATGCACCAGACCAGGACTCACTCATCTGCAAGGTCCAGAATTTAGGACACATTCCTTCTAGCCAGACCTCTGGCCACGTGCAGAGTTTTTGTTCCTCTGTTCCACGAGCTGACCCACATTTATTTATATATGTTAGAAGCTGCTCACAGTGGCTGGGGCTACCCAGTCTGATGGGCACATCATAAAACCATTGTTGTTATGAATATTATGGCATGGACATTCCTCCTTTCATCGTGAGCTCCTGTATGGAGAGATCCGCACTCAGAACCCCCATCTGGAACTTGCTAAAGCCAGACGGAGAAGCTTCCTAATAATAATAATAACAATAACAATAATAATAATAATAATAATATATTATTTATACCCCGCCCATCTGGCTGGGTTTCCCCAGCCACTCTGGCCGGTTTCCAACAAAATATTAAAATACATTGGTCGGTTAAACATTAAAAGCCTCCCTAAACAGGGCTGCCTCCAGATGTCTTCCAAAAGTCTGGCAGATGTTGTTCTCTTTGACATCTGATGGGAGGGCGTTCCACAGGGCGGGTGCCACCACCAAGAAGGCCCTCTGTCTGGTTCCCTATAACTTGGTTTCTCGCAGGGAGGGAACCGCCAGAAGGCCCTCAAAGCTGGACCTCAGTGTCTGGGCAGAACGATGGGGGTGGAGACGCTCCTTCAGGTATACTGGACCTTTGAGGCCATTTAGGGCTTTAAAGGTCAACACCAACACTTTGAATTGTGCTCGGAAATGTACTGGGAGTCAATGTCGACCTTTCAATGTAGATCTTCCATCCATCCATCTTCCTCCTCTCTTCCCTGCTTTCGTTCTCCCTACCCTCTTTTCCAGGAAATCCGAAATAGGTTCCCTTGGCCCGGTCCCAACCTTACCCCGTGAGCACAGAAATAGCCAGCGGGATCGGGGCCAAGGCCACCCCTGGCGGGATGGCCAAAAGCAGGACTTCTCGGATGCCTCCCAGACAGGGCTCTCCGGTTTCAGACTCTGCCGGGGTCGAGCGACTTCAGTGTTTTTCCATCCCAGTCATTCCCCCAAGCGGCGCTGCATTGCTAGAAGCAACTCTTCGATTCCTTGCCTTCCTGTTGCATCTTTTCCTTCAGGGCGTATCTGGTCCCCCCAGACATGGGTTCATCCCCACCACGACCCTGCGAGGGAGGTTAGGCCAGTGCCGGATTGACATCTAAGCTCAACAAGCTCTAGCTTAGGGCCTCACTCTCTTGGTGGGCCCCCCAAAAATTAAAGGAAAAAAAACCTTGGATCTACATTTCCAAAATATAAGATAAAAAACAAATAAAATAAAAGCTACATAGAGCAAGAGTGTTTTGTGTTGTGTCAGCTCCTATGATGTAAGTCATGGGCCCCGCCTGCTAGCCTGCTCCCGAAAATATCCCTGGTTTGCTCCTTTCTAAATATGTTGTTTAGTCGTTTAGTCGTGTCCGACTCTTCGTGACCCCATGGACCTCTCAGGCTCCTCTTTCCCAAGCTAAACATCCCCAGCTCCTTCAACTGTTCCTCATCTGGCTTGGTCTCCAGATGCCTGATCATCCTGGTCTCCCTACTCTGCCAACCTTCCACCTTGTCCACACCCTGGGAACAAAATACCAGGGACGCAGCTTGTTGTTGTTGTTTAGTCGTGTCCGACTCTTCGTGACCCCATGGACCAGAGCACGCCAGGCACTCCTGTCTTGCACTGCCTCCCGCAGTTTGGTCAAACTCATGTTCGTAGCTTCGAGAACACTGTCCAACCATCTTGTCCTCTGTGGTCCCCTTCTCCTAGTGCCCTCCATCTTTCCCAACATCAGGGTCTTTTCCAGGGAGTCTTCTCTTCTCATGAGGTGGCCAAAGTATTGGAGCCTCAGCTTCAGGATCAGTCCTTCCAGTGAGCACTCAGGGCTGATTTCCTTCAGAATGGATAGGTTTGATCTTCTTGCAGTCCATGGGACTCTCAAGAGTCTCCTCCAGCACCATATATAGGGTGCCTACATTCTGCTATTTATCATTATGAGTAGTTTGCATTATATATTTGCACCTCTGATTATTTCATGTTATAGCAAGTTTCTAGAGACAAGATGGCGAGTCTTTGTCAATGGTGTTTCTAGAGGAACTTTTGCTATTGCCAAATGCCAATGTGTTTGCATTATTCAGTTTGTCATGAATCAAAAATCATTTTAAGTTAGAGCTTAATAATGGTTTTACTATTAATATACTTCTTCTTAATTGTATTCCTAGGGCACTAGGAGAAGGGGACGACAGAGGACGAGATGATTGGACAGTGTTCTCGGAGCTACGAACATGAGTCTGACCAAACTGCGGGAGGCAGTGGAAGACAGGAGTGCCTGGCGTACTCTGGTCCATGGGGTCACGAAGAGTCGGACACGACTAAATGACTAAACAACAGCAAATTGTATTTCAGTTCAAAAATGACTTTGATAAAATCCATATTTTCTCATGTGCAAATGGCTTTAGGTCCATAAACGAGCATCTAGCATGTATTCAACACAAAAAAACAGCAACCATTTGTTGGTGACAAAGGACAGCTGGACATAGAAAGGGCCCCATGACCTTCAGGAGTTGAGGGCCGCATCAAACCTAAATCCGGCCCTGGCTTAGGCTGAGACGCAGAGACTGGCCCCCACTCAGCAAGGGTGTCCTGGTTGAACAGGGATTTGAACCCAGGCGCTGGTCCGGCTCTGAGAGGGAGGGAGAGAGAACAGGGACCAGGAAAGTTAGCTTGTTTGGGATGTAGCCTCCCTACAGAATTGTGGAATCGTAGAGCTGTAAGGGAGCCTAGCGGTCATCTAGCCCAACCCCCTGCCACGCAGGGATCTCAGCTGAAGGTCAGTTACGCCAATCAGTAATTTTGGCGACGCACAGGGGCCAAAAGTGGAAAGTGGCAATTCTCTTATCCCGGCTGCCTGCAGTCTCCAGCCCTAGATCAGGGGGGCAGATAAGCGGCACAGGCCAAAAATGGTCCTAGTCTTGTCCCAGAAGATATCCCTGTGAGACTTGTTCCCCCAGAGCGACTTGTTCCCCCAGTGGCTGACCAGTTGTCCCCCATTCACTACCTCCCTCCTCTTAGAAAGGTCTTAGAAATCTTCGGAGGGGCTTCTCCTCGGACAACTTACTCGCACATAGAAGCCTAGCGTGCAACAGGCAGCGTTACTTCCGGCCGGAATAAATATATATTGTTTTTGTGCAATTTGTATCTTTTAATAATTAACACCACCACCACCAACAACAACAACAATAGTAATAATTTTTTATTTATACCCTGCCCTCCCCGGCCAAAACCGGGCTGAGAGCGGCTCACATCAAATGTATAATTGTTGTTTAGTCGTTTAGTCGTGTCCGACTCTTGGTGACCCCATGGACCAGAGCACGCCAGGCACTCCTGTCTTCCACTGCCTCCCGCAGTTTGGTCAAACTCATGTTCGTAGCTTCGAGAACACTGTCCAACCATCTTGTCCTCTGTCGTCCCCTTCTCCTAGTGCCCTCCATCTTTCCCAACATCAGGGTCTTTTCCAGGGAGTCTTCTCTTCTCATGAGGTGGCCAAAGTATTGGAGCCTCAGCTTCAGGATCTGTCCTTCCAGGGGGCACTCAGGGCTGATTTCCTTCAGAATGGATCGGTTTGATCTTCTTGCAGTCCATGGGACTCTCAAGAGTCTCCTCCAGCACCACAATTCAAAAGCATCAATTCTTCGGCGATCAGCCTTCTTTATGGTCCAGCTCTCACTTCCATACATCACTACTGGGAAAACCATAGCTTTAACTATACGGACCTTTGTCGGCAAGGTGATGTCTCTGCTTTTTAAGATGCTGTCTAGGTTTGTCATTGCTTTTCTCCCAAGAAGCAGGCGTCTTTTAATTTCGTGACTGCTGTCACCATCTGCAGTGATCAAGGAGCCCAAGAAAGTAAAATCTCTCACTGCCTCCATTTCTTCCCCTTCTATTTGCCAGGAGGTGATGGGACCGGTGGCCATGATCTTGGTTTTTTTGATGTTGAGCTTCAGACCATATTTTGCGCTCTCCTCTTTCACCCTCTTTAAAAGGTTCTTTAATTCCTCCTCGCTTTCTGCCATCAAGGTTGTGTCATCTGCATATCTGAGGTTGTTGATATTTCTCCCGGCAATCTTAATTCCGGCTTGGGATTCATCTAGTCCAGCCTTTCGCATGATGAATTCTGCATATAAGTTAAATAAGCAGGGAGACAATATACAACCTTGTCGTACTCCTTTCCCAATTTTGAACCATATCCAGTTCTAACTGTAGCTTCTTGTCCCACATAGAGATTTCTCAGGAGACAGATGAGGTGATCAGGCACTCCCATTTCTTTAAGAACTTGCCATAGTTTGCTGTGGTCGGCACAGTCAAAGGCTTTTGCATAGTTAATGTATAATACATTAACATAAAATCAGGCAATGAATTAAAATACATCCTAAGATCAGATCAGGATCAGAATAAACTCCAATCGGGTTTTTTGTTCATTTCACAAAATGTACCTGCTGCCTGGCTGCCAAACGGAAAAAGGTAAATTAATAAGAGATATGGGATAAGGTTGGCTTGTATTTCTTAAAATTTCCTTTTCCTTTTTCATGTTAGCCTCGTCGTAAGTTAAGTTAATGTAACCTGTATTTTGTTGTTGTTGTACAATTGTTTTCTTTTTATTTTGTTGTACAATTGTTTTTCTTTTTATGTATGTTTCAAATAAACGCATGTTGCAAATAAAACTCTTTAAAAATTGAAAAACAACAACAACAACATCAACCATTTCAGGCTTTGGAAAAGTTAAAATGACGATCGTCCGGGTCGACTTGGCTGAAACAAAAATGTTTGTTTTTTTAAACAGGTGCAACGATGCTACCTGCCTGTTTGCTTCATCAATTGGCAAGGAGTTCCCAAGTCCCTCTTACAAAATCCGAGGTCTTGCAGGCAGGCAGTTTTGGAAACGCAGGCCTCCCAGTGCGAGGAAAAGGGTGTGCCAATATTGGTGCGCGGGTGAATTTGCAGGGTGTGTGCAAAGGGCAAAGATGTCGATCACAATTGGGTGTGTGTCCCTAGGGAAACGAGCCAAGCCAGGGACAATTACTTTCTGCAGGGAGTTTAGAGACACTCCCAGGTTTCGGGTTTTGCAAAGGAAATTTTGCAAAGCAAGCAGGGCCTGCAAAAGCTAATCAGACATTGGTTTTATCGTTCCAAGTCCGGCACGGTCCGGGTTTTTTTGGGTTCCTCAGCCAGAAACCCCACCGGCGAAGCAGCTCCTACCAGGTTTGATTTGCAAGCCTTTGTCGATTATTCCATACGATTTATGTTGCTTTTGTCGCATTCCTGTGTTCATGGGAACGGAAAGCAAGGAGCGAAAAGAAAGCCCCTCGTTATTAGGATTCGAGCTCCTTGCCTTATGCCTTGTTTAAAAAATAGTTAATAACTATTATGATTTTATTATTTATACCCAGAGCTTTTCTTTCTGGGGTGGACGCCGGGGGACGCACCTCCTAAATGGTTTTGGGGGGCCCCCAAGAGAGTGGGGCTCTAAGCTAGAGCTTGTTTAGTTTATACGTAAATCCGACATTGGCATAAATAGATGGATAGATAGAAAGATAGATACAGTGGAACCTCGGTTTATGAACACCTCGGATTATGAATTTTCGGTTTACAAACGCCACGGACCCACCTGGAACGGATTAATTCACTTTCCATTACTTTCAATGGGAAAGTTCGCTTCAGTTTATGAACGCTTCAGTTTATGAACAGACTTCCGGAACCAATTGTGTTCATAAACCGAGGTACCACTGAAAAGGTAAAGGGACCCCTGACCATTAGGTCCAGTCGTGACCGACTCTGGGGTTGCGGCGCTCATCTCGCATTATTGGCTGAGGGAGCCGGCGTATAGCTTCCAGGTCATGTGGCCAGCATGACTAAGCCGCTTCTGGCAAACCAGAGCAGCACACGGAAACACCATTTACCTTCCCGTCAGAGCGGTCCCTATTTATCTACTTGCACTTTGACGTGCTTCCAAACTGCTAGGTTGGCAGGAGCCGGGACCGAGCAACAGGAGCTCACCCCGTCACAGGGATTCGAACCGCTGACCTTCTGATCAGCAAGCCCTAGACTCTGGGGTTTAGCGCCACCCAAGAAAGTGTCCCAAGAAAGATAGATACGGTAGATAGATTTTATTTTGGAAATGTACATCCAGGTTGTTGTTTTCCCTTTAATTGTTTTGGCCCGCCCCCCGCCCCCGAGAGTGGGGCCCTAAGCTAGAGCTTTAGCTTAGAAGTAAATTTGGCACTGGGGGGGGGCGTGTCTTGACACATGTCCAGATATCCAGGACAGGCACAGAGCCAAGTGACCAGCAGGATACAAGATGTTCTGGGGGCGGGGAAAGGGGACACCCAGGGCTTTACGGAGAAAGGGGGGGTTACTCTTTCACCAGGGGGCCCTGTACCTACCCACCACCTCTCTGAGAGGTAAGGTCCTCCGACTAATGCATGACAACCCGACAGCGGGCCACTTTGGGAGGGACAAGACTACACAATTGATCACGAGACACTTCTGGTGGCCAGAGGCTGCGGGAGGACGTCCGAGACGTCGTCAGAGGCTGCGACACTTGTCAGAGGGCGAAAGGGGACAGAGCAGCGCCGGCAGGACTGCTTGAGCCGTTGCCCACGCCCAATAGGCCTTGGGAGGTGGTGTCCATTGATTTCGTCACCGATTTGCCCTCTTCCAGGGGCAAGACAGCAGTACTGGTGGTAGTGGACCTCCTAACCAATATGTGTCACTATGTACCGTGCGCAAGGGCTGACACAACACAAAACACTCTTGCTATATGTAGGTTTTATTTTATTTGTTTTTTTATCTTATATTTTGGAAATGGAAATGGAAATCCGGGTTCCCCCCCCTTTAAGTTTTTGGGGGGCTCCCAAGAGAGTGGGGCCCTAAGGTGGAGCTTGTTGAGCTTCTACCTAAATCTGGCACTGCGTGAGTTGTTGGGGACCCCAACTCGGGCCTGTCGCCCTGGGGGGGCAGGGGCCATCTCCACGGCAGAGCAGATGCTTTCATGCGGAAGTCGGCGGGTTGGAGAGCCCACCTGCCCACAGAGGGCCATTCCCGCCAGCCCGTTCCAAGACGGGATCCATTGTTGTTGGCACCTTGAGAGACAATGGAGTGTGCTTCCAGGGGTGAAGGGGAAAATCAGAGGGACCTCTCCTTGTGATGCAAGCACACTGGGCAGGGTGTCTGGGGGTCCTGGTTGGCCCAGACCCCCCCCCTGGCCTCGCTGGCGGGGGCCAAAAGAAAGCAAAGATTCCTGCATTACACAGGGTTGGGCTAGATAGATGACCCTCGTGCCCCTTCCGGCTCTACAATTCTACGATCCTTTCCTGAAAATCCCCAAGAGCTGCTGCCAGCCAGTGCAGGCAATATTGAGTTAGGTGGATGTTTTGACTCAGTGGGAAAACAGCAGCTTCTTATCACTTTCCATTATTGACATTTAGGGCGGTTTTTTCAAGATTTTGCACACAAAGGTTCCCCGGAAACCACAGGGGAGTCCCAAGTCGGGTTAAATATCATAGCCCTCCCCCCTCCTTGCAGTTTTGGGGGACGGAGGCAAGAAACTCAGGAAGACACAGAGTAAATTTCACAACTTTTATTTCAACACTTGTACAAAAAAGCCTGCAAACTTACAAAGCCTCGTTTTCAAATACAGTTTTTTGAGGGGTTTTTTTCTTCCTGAAAAGGCCGCAAGTATTCTATAAAAATATGAACCTGGAAACTGGTTCTTTTGTGTAAGTTCTTCATCGAGCCACAGCATATCAGGAAAATCATATTTACACATATTTACAACTTAAGGCCGCTGTCCCAATGTGGGGGGGGAATCAAAATACGTCCCTCCCCTGGAGACCAGCTAGCTCTGGAAAGTGGAATGCAATTTCAGAGGGAAGAAGAAGAAAACTATTTTCTTCAATCCCCCCACAACTTCTTCAAAATGCCCAGAATTTGGGGTCTGGTCTGCACCCAAAAAGGCAAAAAAACCCCACATAGAATCCTAGAGTTGGAAGAGACCACAAGGGCCATCCAGTCCAACCCCCTGCCAAGCAGGAAGCACCATCAAAGCATTCTTGACATATGCCTGCCAAGCCTCTGCTTAAATACCTCCAAAGAAGGAGACTCCACCACACTCCTTGGCAGCAAATTCCACTGTTGAACAGCTCTTACTGTCAGGAAGTTCTTCCTAATGTTGAGGTGGAATCCTTCTCTGGAGCAACTAATTTTCTTAGCCTTCAACAGCACAAAGGTTCCTTGCTCTCTCCTGCCAAGCTGTTCCGATCCTCTTTTCCCCACCCCAGAACACCTTAAAAACCTACGGGTGGATCTTCCCGCCCTGAAACCCAGAGCGGCGGGTTCGTGGATGGGATAAAATCAGGGGGGAACCCCAAAACCTTTGCTCAACCCCGCAATTTGTCCCGCAGAGGAGCCGCTCCCTGGGGAATTTCTGCACCCTATTTTCTCGCCCGTATGTGTCGGGAGACTCAGCTGGTCTTAAGAGAAACCGGGAATGCTGTAAAGTGTCTGAGTCACAAGGCAGGCATTCCCCCTTGGGGGGGGGGCAAATGTCCCCCTTTCCTCCTCCGTAAAGGGAAATCTCGGCGGATCGGGTGCTGTCGGTCTGGGACACCCGAAACCATCGCCTCTGCCGCCTCGGGGGGTGCGGGTGGTCAAGGAGCCATCTCCCCGCCGGAGCCCCTCTCCTCATTCGCACGCAGATTGCGGGGGGTTCCAGCCTCCGGGGTTGCCGGCGGCTCCTTCTTCCTCACGGGATCCCAAAAGAGATCCATCCAAAGAGATCTAATAGCAGCCGAGCGCCTCTCAGCAGGTCATGCAGCGGGGGCGGATGGCGGTGTCCGAAGGGGGGTTGGGATCCACCTTGAAAGGAGAGGAGGAAGAGAGAGGTTAGCGAAGATTCGTCGAATGCTGCACGGGATCCCGGCTGTCATCTAGCCCAACCCCCTGCAAGGCACGGGGTTCAAGAGGGGACAAGGAGCAGCCCAGTGCCCATTTTAAGGGGCGCCCCCGTCGAAGGGACCCATGGGGTCACCCAGCCTGTGCAAAGAGCTTTGAAACTCAGGGTCGTGGGTTCAAATCAAGGTTCCTGCGTGACATGGGGGTTGGGATGGATGACCTCTGGGGTGTACGCCCAAAACAGCCTGCTCCTTCTCCCCACCAGTGAGGCGGGCCAAGGAGGCCCACGGCCGCCCGCCTTTCAAACGTCAGGGTTTCTAGTCCTCAGTAAGCTCACCTCGGAATACAGCGGAGGTGGCCGGAAGCGGAATTCCTGGATGTAGGCGAAAAAGGGCCCTTCGAGGACGCCGGGGGGGCCGCTGCTGTCCTGGCTGGGTGGCGAGAGGGTCTCCAGGGGTTCCTCGCCGGACACGACAGACGAGTATTCAGGCGGAGCTGCAGAGAGAGCACAAGGGGAAGAGTTAATGGGTTGCTTTGAGAAGGTTTTTTATATATATATTTTTAGGGGGGGAAAGGGGCCATTTTGGGACCCCAACTTTTTCACCTCCCCAAGGCGGCTTGACGCACCTGTTTGTTGTTCCTCCTCCTCCCAACAACCCTGCCAGGTGGGATAAGCCTAATACTGGCCTTTCTCCAGGCTGCTGTCGGACTACAATTCCCATCGTCCATGTTCCCGCCAGCTATGGATAATGGGAGTTGTAGTCCAAAGACAGCGGGGGACCCAGAGGTTGAGAAATTAATTATATTATTATTATTATTATTATTATTATTATATTATTATTATTATTATTATTTACTCAGAGAAAACCCATTGGTGGAACGTGATCCCCCCTCCCCTTAAAAGAATATTTCATTCTTCTTTCCCGTACGGAAAGCTCCACCTGTCGCTCAACCGTTTTTAGATTCCCCTTTACCCAATTTCTCCATTCATCACCCAAATTTCGTACAATTGCGTTTAAAGCTCCCGCCTTCCCTTTTTATATATAATAATTTCTATGACTTTTCAATTACCATCTAATTGTCGCCTCGTTATTACAATGCCAATTTATAATACAATTATTCACACCAAAATACCGAATTATATAATTTATATAAGGCTAGGATTGGGCTAGAATTGATGGCTTGAGTATTTGCGTTCCAAACTCTTATTCACTTCCATTACGTTCCGGTTGTAATAATGATCCTACTTATGTAACAACCGCAATCTTAATAACTTCTATTTGTGTCGACACATTAAATGATTTCTGCCTCCTCTAATTTCATCCTCTCCGACGCTGCTCCTTAATACGTTCTGCGCTTCTAAACCCGCCTGCAGGAACAGCTTTACATAGGACGTTCTTTTTATATGCGGCTATTTTGTAAAGTCGTTTTATAAAGCGCTCCTTATATAAAATCGTTTTTTAAAAAGTTCTTTATATCAAGCTATTTTATAAGAAAGGTTTTAGATACCGTAGATAGATAGGTTTCCAGTCTCCGCAACTTTACACAGGAGGTTCATTTTTTATGCAGTTATTTTGTAAAGTCGTTTTATAAAGTTCCTTATATAAAATTGTTTTATAAAGTTCCTTATATAAAATCGTTTTTTAAAAGTTCTTTATATAAAATCGTTTTTTAAAAGTTCTTTATATAAAATCGTTTTTTACAAAATTTCTTTATATAAAGCTATTTTATAAGAAAAGTTATTCCCATTCCCGTCTTCTCTAAAAGATTCCAAATTTGTATCTTTTATCGATTGGTGCTGGTGGGTCTACTCTTGAGTAGGGCTTCGCTGGCGAAAACCAACTGCAACACAGGCGCGCAAGGCAATATAAAATTGCCCCTAAAAACAGCGTTGCAAGGTCTGAATTTTTATGGGTTCTTACCCTCGGGTTCTTCTGGAATTGCCATCCGGGCCCAATCCAGATTGACGCTGTATTGGCTGCTGATGCTGGAGGTGCGGCTGCCAAAGGGGTGCAAGGGGATTGTGCCGATGACCAGCGGCAGTTCCAGGAACAGCTTCGAAGTCCCCGGGATCTCGATGCAGACCTGCCAAGTGGGCAAAAAACGAGGCATTTTTAAAAATAAAAATAAATAAATGAAATTAGGGCCTCCTACATCTCATGCAACCTGGACAGCACCGGATCCGCTGCGGAACGGGATCCGGGAAAATGAGATCCCTGCTCTGAGAACCGTGGAATTGCAGAGAGTTGGGGATTTAAAACATAAAACCACGGTTGGAAAGGGACCTTGAGAGTCATCTAGTCCAACCCCGAGGCCCCCGGGTATAGGGCGGTATATAAATTCAGGAAATACTGTATTTTTCCGTGTGTAAGAGTATATCCCCCCCCATTTTTTAAGTTTAAAATTGCGGGGGTCCTCTTATAAACGGAACGTTGCAATTCTTTATTTCTTCATTTTGGGCTCAAAAAATAGGGGTCGTCTTCTACGTGGGGGTGTCTTATACATGGAAAAACACGGTAGTGGTAGAATAATAATAATAATAATAATAATAATAATAATAATAATAGGTAACAAGCATTCGTTCTTTTAGATGCCAGAGGTTTGCCAACCCTAGTTGAAGGAGAGGCATCGCCCTGCTCTCTCTCTCTGAAGGGAACGACACTTCTGAATAAATAATAATAATAATAATTCATTATTTGTACCCTGCTCATCTGCTGTGTGGCAGGGGGCTGGACTAAATTTATTATTATTATTATATTATTATTATTATTATTATTATATTAAAAAAATACCACCTTATACCCTCGGGACCCCTTCCAACTCTGATTATCCCAAGTCCGAACTCCCGAAAAGCCCGAATCGGAAACCCTGCTGAACTTTGCTGCGGGCCCGTGTCGGCGACACCGGGCAGTGACACCCAATGGCTCTCCGCATCCCCCCTGGAACCGCAGAAGGTCCCCCCCCCAGGGTTTTCACCCCAAGACCTCCCTCGCTCGCTCCGCCCGCTAGGCCAGACTCCCCCCCCCGCTTCTCACCTTGAGCGTGTACTCGACATGGAGGATGCGACACTCGAGGATGGAGGGTCCCACGGGGGGGATCTTGATTGCCCGGCCGTGCCACACTTCCCTCTTTCCGGCCGCGATGGCATCGCCCAGCATGGAGGCCACCACGGACTTCTTCTGCTTCCTGGTGCCGCGGGCCACGAAGGTCTGCGTCTGGATGATGGCCGCCTTGGGGACCACCGTGCGGGTGGTGCAGTTGTCGATCTCGGCAAAGATGGGGATCACCTCACCTGGCAGGGAAATGGGCACATTGCTGCGTTAAAGGGAGCAGGGAAACACACGCAGGCAAACCCCTGTTCCTAAAGCTCCCTCGACCTTTGTCCTGCTGGCCAGCCAGCTTTTTATTATACTGTGAGCCCGGAGAGCTCCGTTGGCGCCGGTAACATGAAGGTTGCGGGTTCGAGACCCGCTACATTGCAGGGGGTTGGACTAGATAACCCGCAGGGTCCCTTTCCAATTCTGCGATTTTTTGTTTTTTATCACCGTTCTGCAATGTGATCTTAATGTTGCATACTGCACCCTGGGATCTTCTGATAAAGGGTGGTACATTATTATTATTATTATTATTATTATTATTATTATTATTATTATTAAGACATCTGAAGGCAGCCCTGTTCAGGGAAGCTTTCAATGTTTGAAGTTTTATTCTGTTTTTAATGCTCTGTTGAAAGCCGCTCAGAGGGGCTGGGGAAACCCAACCAGATGGGCAGGGTAATAATAATAATAATAATAATAATAATAATAATAATAATAATAATATATTTAAAAATCGCAATGGGCAGGGCAAATGTTTCAGCTGGACTTTTGGGAAGCGAGGAAATCTGTTGTGGGGAGCGAAGGGCTGGCAGCCAGCTGTCCTTCCTTGGAGGTTTTTTTAAATGGGGGCCAAGCAGCTACCGCCTAGGGATTTCGCAAGCCGCGACACCTGCATTTTCAGGGGGTCAGGCTGGGTGACCGCTGGGTGACCCAATGGTTCTAAGCAACTGTGTTTCCTCAGGGCCACCGGCGGATTCCCCGTATGCCAACCCTAGACGCCACAGAGTCAAGTGGCCTGGGTCCTCTGGCTGATGGGCCGAGCTTCGCCATAAGCCACACCCCCCCCCCCGATCTCCACTTCCAGGGGATGCCCCCTACAACTCACCTGGGGTATAGCCTTTCCGGTCGATCTTGGCGGAGACGGAGACCTGCCCTCGGTTGCAATACCAGGCGCGTGCCAGCTTCTCCTTGGCACCGGCTTGTGGAGCCTGATGGGCAGAAGCAGAGAAGGAAGACAATTTATTATTATTATTATTATTATTATTATTATTATTAATTAATTATTATTATTATTTTTAATTTGATTTTCCAGATTAAAATTCAGATAACAACATAAAATATAAAAGCGAGATTCCCAAGAATCTCCTGGACTTTCCCTCCTCCTCTTATTGTTAATCCTCTCTTTCTGCATCTTTTATAATAATCCTAATTTTAGTATCTCCGTTATGTCCAAAGGTCATCATTACACTACAAGTGTTATTCCGGAAGATATCATCATCATCATCATAGGCAAAACGTCCCGGTTTTAAATAGGGCTGGAAAAAGCCCCCCCTGAGCTGAATTGCAAAACTGGCATTTGTTTCCTTTTTCAATGTTATTTTGATTATGTTAGACCTTCAAACATTTCTATCCTGCATTTGGGAATCTTTCTTTTCATCTTTGAATATGTGGTCAATTTTTTTCTTTTTTTTGTAAATTCCGAAAATGCAATAAAGTTCATATGAATCGCAAAATTGGAAGGAACCCCAAGGTTCATTTAGCCTGACCCCACAATTTGCCCGGCATGGGGCTCAGATCTGTGACCCCGAGGGTCCTCACGCCCTACCGGCTGAGCTATCCTGAAGTTGGGGAATCGGTCACAGAATTGGTTCCCAAATCCCTCGCCAAATCGCTTTGCCTCCCCAACTCACCAGTAACGCCGGCGTGTTGATATCGATGGGCTCAATAATGGTGAAATCCTTTTTGGCTTTCTTGACGGAAGCCCAGGGACGGTGGAGCTTGGCTTTCACCCAATAGCGGACGCTTCCGTGTTTTCCCTCAAAGGAAGTAGCCAAGGATCTATCAAGGGAAGAGAAAGGAAGTATGAAAAATGAGACCTAATAATAATAATAATTTCTTTATACCCCGCCCATCTGGCTGCGTTTCCCCAGCCACTCTGGGCGGCTTCCAGCAAAATATGAAAATACAATAATTCATCCACTATTAAAAGCTTCCCGAAACATTTCCCTCCTGCTAGGAGGGGGCTCCGAGTCCGTAACCCAACCCAAAATATCTTCCGTTTTGCTCCGTTTCATTTTTAATTTGGACACTTTCTATGTGACGACACACAAGGCAGTTTAAGGCAACCCAACATACAAGAAAGAACAGACGCCGTAACAAGACGTCGCTTTAAGATGGAACGGTTCCTATCGAATAAAGGAATATTCCGCAATCGATTAGAATAGCACCCAGTAAAATTGACTCTCCAAACATCGGCAGATGTTTAATAAAACGGTAACTTTATGATGGAACAGTTCCTATCAAATAAAGGAATATTCCATTATCTATTAGGAGAGAATAGCACCCAGTAAAATTGACTCTCCAAACATCGGCAGATGTTTAGCCTCAATAAAAGGTTAACTTTAAAATGGAACAACTCGTATCAATGGAATATTCCATAATCTATAATAGGACCCAATAAAATTAGCTCTCGAAACAATAGCAAATAATAGCTGGACAGAAATTCGCTCCTCACAATAAATAAATTACTAAGCTACAACCAACAAGTCACAAGGCATAAAATAACATACAAAAGATCACATTGATAAACAAAGACACAACTTATAAAACTACTTTTTAAAAAAAAATCTGGGTGGGTATTTTGTCTTGGGATTTGAAGTTCGTTTTATGTATGAAATTGCCCGAACTTGTTTCATAGAGTTGGAAGGGATTCAAAGGGTCATTCTGGACCACCACCCCCTACCGCAAGAAATGCCAACCAGATCCGCTCCAGAAATACTGGGGGGGGGGGATCAGGTTGGGCAAAGGCTGATAACGAAATGATAATCATAAAAAATGCAAAGGCAACATGCAATGGCGGTGGCTGCACTGACATGCAATGGCGGTTAGGTTTTTTGCTGCGCTGCCAAGTTGCTTCCAGATGCAATCTCTCCACAAATCTAATAATAATAATAATATTAATAATAATAATAATTTGAAGAAGTGTTTGACTTACTCTGGCAGCTGGAAAGTGAAAGGGAATTCATGTCGGCCAGCCTGAAGGACAGTGGCGCCTCCGTTGTCTGTTGGGAAAACAAAAAATAAAGGAAGTTGAAACGAATAACAGACCTTTTTTTTAAAAAAGAGATGTTTTTCTGGAGAGGAGCTTGCTGTTTTCCTGCAGCAGTCAAACGAAGGAAATTCAACACAACATCCACACTCAGCCAAAAGCATGAGACTTTTTTTTGCTTCCCATAAACAACCCGCGATCGTTAATGAGCACACAGCGAAAAGGGTGGGTTCAGAAGGTATTACACAACAATCTCTCTCTCCCCCCAAAATATACTCGGTTCCTACAGCCCAGGTGCCCTGCAAAGGGGAGTTTTTAGCAGAAGGTGCCCCCCCAGGCCTGCAAATACGCCCCAGTTGAGACAGGCAAGATCTCCCAGGGCTTTTGCATTATGTAAGCGCCCGGCTCCCAGGAATAGAATCGGCTTGGGCAAAATCTGCCCCTTGGAGGAAGATGAGCCGAGGTCAGCAAGGCCGGTGTGTGTGTGTGTGTGACCCCAGGAGGCGGCAGCCGCAAGTTCGCCCCCTGGGAAATTGCAAACAAACATCCCACCCAGATTCGAAAAACCTGCAACTCCTGTTTTCCAATTGCAACTGGCCTTTCTTAAGGGAAAGCTGGGCCAGAGCATGTGAAAGAATCCTAGAATTGTAGAGCTGGGAGGGGCACCCCAAAGGTCATGCAGCCCAACCCGCCCCCGCAATGCAACTTGGAAGCATAGCAAAACAGTTCGTCTTCTGCCGGGAGGGCATCTGCCCTGCATGCAGAACGTCCCAGATTCAATTTGTGGGGGGAGAACTCCCTGCCCAGAAATGTCAGAGAGCTGCTACTGCCAGCCTGTGGGCTTCATATAAGGCTGCTCCCTATTTATTCAGGGTCCTGCTCTATTTTTAAGGCCCACGGCTCAGCGAGCTGTTGGGTTCCCCCTCTGTTCCGAGGATCACGCGGACTGGAGTCTTGCTTTCCGTTTTAGAAAGGTCTCTGGCATCTTCTCTCGGGTTCTCTAAGAAGCGGCAGCCCTGCCGGAGGGCTGCTGCCAGCCAGTGCTGGCACTACAGAGCTGGGTCCAAAAGCAGCTTCCCTGTCGCAAACCCCTCTTTAGAAAGTAGCAGAGCCGCTGCCCGCCCGCGTCGGCACTGCTGAGGCAGAGAGGCTTCGCAAGCAACATGGAGAGAGACAGACTGGGCGCTTGAGCGGCGCTCCCGAGGAGGGGAGAGGAGAGCACTGCCAGCCCGTGTCCGCCCTACAGAGCTGGCTGGAAAAGCAGCTTCCCTTTGAAAAATAAAGGAGGGGAGCCGCTGCCCGTCCGTGCCGGCCCTGCTGAGGCGGAGAGGCTTTGCAAGAGAGAGACAGATCGCGCCGGGCAGGCGAGCCGGGCTCCCGCGGAGCGCAGGGAGGAGAGGGAGAATGCGCGCTCTGCCCGCGCTCAGAGGACGCCTTACCTGACGGGGCCAGGAGGGTCTGCCGGTGGTTGAGGAACTCCACCTGGTCGCTGTAGCTCTGCGTGTAAGCGGTGCTGGATCCGGCGCTGCGAGACTCCGTCCAGTGCACTTTGGCCGCGCCTTGCGCGTGCAGATGGAGGGCGCCCAGGCGCGCAGTGCCAGACAGCTCCACCACCACGCGGCCGGCCACGCTCTCCCCGGAGCTGAAGACCGGCGGCGAGGCCACCTCGGGGCAATCCAGCTCCACCGAAAGTCGCTTCACACGATCAAAAATCATCTTCGCGTATCAATAAGCCTCTACGACTGTTCTGAGCGCACCGCACCGCGCAAAGCGCTTTTTCAAGGCTCGCCAAGCCGCGCCCCCTGGTCTCGAGCGCCCTATCGGAGCAGGGGGGCGGGGCGCCACAAAAAGCCCTCCCCCAGACCCCCCCCACGTCCCCCCTCAACCCCCACCCCTAATGCCCCCAGGTCTGGCAGGCAGCTGAAGGCTTTTGCAAAAACAAGGCAGCGAGCATGCGCGCCCAGGCTGGTCAGTTTTGGAGAGACCGGAGAGATAAACTTTCCTCCACTGGGCAGGAAAGAAAAAAAGCAAACAGAAAGCTGAAAGGGGTGAGCCAAGAGATAGATATCCATCTCTCCCTCTCTCGTTTATTTATTTTTCAATTTATTGGTTCTATTTGTATCACAACCTAAAAACGTTTCCATTTGTTTGTGCAATTTGTATCGCCGCGTCAAGTTACAAAAGGCAAACGCAAATTGCCCAACAGGAAAGCCGATAATTCACTCTCCAACGCACACCTGTAAATGTATTTATTCTTTCATTCGTTCCATTTATAAACCGCCCTTTGTCAAAGATTAAATCAGGATTAAATAGCGTAACAGCAGTAAGTAAGAAAATATAGAGGAACTATTTCCGTACAAAGTATGTCCCAGTTAAAACTTTCGAGAGAATACACTTTCGATCTTATCTTGGGCTTAATGTACTGAAAGGATAGAATTCTAGAGTTGGAGAAGGACCCCCAAGGGTCATCCATCCCAACCCCCTGCAATGCAGGAATATGGATTCAAGTTACAAGAAAGAAGATTCCACCTCAACATTAGGAAGAACTTCCTGACAGTAAGAGCTGTTCGACAGTGGAATTTGATGCCAAGAAATGTGGTGGAGTCTCCTTCTTTGGAGGTCTTTAAGCAGAGGCTTGACAGCCATATGTCAAGAATGCTTTGATGGTGTTTCCTGCTTGGCAGGGGGTTGGACTGGATGGCCCTTGTGGTCTCTTCCAACTCTATGAGTCTATGATTTGGCCCAATGTGAGACTCGAACCCACAACCCTGAGATTAAGTTATTTAGTCAGGCCAGTTTTGTGTGCACTGGCTGGCAGCGATTCCCCAGGGTTTCAGATTTCTGTCCCCCCCCCCAAGCCCTACCCGGATACAGTATGCCAATGGGGACGTTTTGCATGCCAAGCAGGCGGCTGCGCTCCTTCGAAAGACACTAAGAGCCTAGTCCTCAGGGGTTTACACTGGGGTCAGCAAACTTTTTCAGCAGGGGGCCGGTCCACTGTCCCTCAGACCTTGTGGGGGGCGGACTATTTTGTTTGCGGGGGGGGAGAATGAACAAATTCCTATGCCCCACAAATAACCCCGAGATGCATTTTTAATAAAAGGACACATTCTACTCATGTAAAAACACACTGATTCCCAGACCGTCCGTAGGCCGGATTTAGAAGGCGATTGGGTTGGATCCGGCCCCTGGGCCTTAGTTTGCCTACCCATGGTTTACGACCACCAGAAACGTCATAAGGATTGAATCTATAAACAAGCATTTGCAATGCTGCGGGTAGTTTCCACTGTGAAGAAAGGGGAGCGAAATTCAGAGCAAGGACGTTGCTAACTGTCACAACTCACCGCCGTTTGTTCCCGCATCGCAGCCTCGGGGGGTTGTGCTGGATGACCCTCGGGGCCCCTTCCCACTCTGCAATTCCGAGGACTGTCTCAAGAAGACAGTGCCTCTTCTTGCGTAATTCCCAACTGGATTCCTCACCTGGAACACCGGCCTTGCTGCACTGACCGGCAGCAGCGGCATTATGGGGTCTCTCTCCCAGCTCTGCCCGGAGACTGACCCTGGGGCCTTCTGCACTCAAAGCAGGTGTTCTAACCCTTTCCTGGAAAATAAGATTGCCTGGCACGGAGCCAGACAACGGGGACCTCAGAGGTGCCTACACTAACTGGCAGCAGCAGGCAAGGGGATATGTGTTTGGAGGATTGAACCCGGGGAGCTGTGCCACCAACATGTGCCAAGTGGCCTGCACATTTGAATTAGCCCCCAAACCCGCTTTGCAGGGCTGTTTCTCCCTCCCCCCAACCTCCTGACCTGGGCCTGCCCTAGATTTAGAATCATAGAGTTGGAAGAGACCACAAGGGCCATCCAGTCCAACCCCCTGCCAAGCAGGAAACACCATCAAAGCATTCCTGACAGATGGCTGTCAAGCCTCTGCTTAAAGACCTCCAAAGAAGGAGACTCCACCACACTCCTTGGCAGCAAATTCCACTGCCGAACAGCTCTTACTGTCAGGAAGTTCTTCCTAATGTTGAGGTGGAATCTTCTTTCTTGTAGTTTGAATCCGTTGCTCCGTGTCCGCTTCTCTGGAGCAGCAGAAAACAACCTTTCTCCCTCCTTTATATGACATCCTTTTATATATTTGAACATGGTTATCATATCACCCCTTAACCTTCTCTTCTCCAGGCTAAACATACCCAGCTCCCTAAGCCGTTCCTCATAAGGCATCGTTTCCAGGCCTTTGACCATTTTGGTTGCCCTCTTCTGGACACGTTCCAGCTTATCAGTATCCTTCTTGAACTGTGGTGCCCAGAACTGGACACAATACTCCAGGTGAGGTCTGACCAGAGCAGAATACAGTGGTACTATTACTTCCCTTGATCTAGATGCTATACTCCTATTGATGCAGCCCAGAATTGCATTGGCTTTTTTAGCTGCTGCATCACACTGCTGACTCATGTTAAGTTTGTGGTCAACCAAAACTCCTAGATCCTTTTCACATGTACTGCTCTCAAGCCAGGTGTCTCCCATCCTGTATTTGTGCCTTTCATTTTTTTTGCCCAAGTGTAGTACTTTACATTTCTCCTTGTTAAAATTCATCTTGTTTGCTTTGGCCCAGTTGTCTAATCTGTTAAGGTCATTCTGAAGTGTGATCCTGTCCTCTGGGGTGTTAGCCACCCCTCCCAATTTGGTGTCATCTGCAAACTTGCTCAGGATGCCCTCAAGCCCATCATCCAAGTCATTGATAAAGATGTTGAACAAGACTGGGCCCAAGACAGAACCCTGTGGCACCCCACTAGTCACTACTCTCCAGGATGAGGAGGAGCCATTGATGAGCACCCTTTGGGTTCGGTCAGTAAGCCAGCTACAAATCCACTGAATGGTAGCATTGTCTAGCCCACATTTTACCAGCTTCTTTACAAGAATATCATGGGGCACCTTGTCAAAGGCCTTGCTGAAATCCCCCCCAGCGATTTGGTCCTGGGCCAATGGGCTTTGGAAAGAGACGAAAGAAGGTGTGCCCATTGTTTCTCCGCCGGAGGGCAGGGCACTGAATCTGGGGCATCGGGGCGTGCCTCTGGGCCCACGCCCAACTCCGTGGGAGACAGGGGAACTCCTGGCCTCATGGAGCTGAATCGCGCCATCAGGAAAACCCACAGAAAGGAGATCCCGGCTAAAACTTCCCGATGGCGAGAGTTGTTCAAAGGTGGAATGGACTTCATCACACGGGGCAGGGGGACTCTCTTTCACCGGAGATTTTTAGGGGGGTTCCTGCATTGCACGGGGTTGGGCTAGATGACTTCTGGAGGGCCTCATCAAACTCGATAGCTCTGTGATCCTAGTCTAATTCCTCTCTCTTTAGCATGAGATGGCAGGTGAAAGTCTTCAACAGATTAATCCGTTTTGCATGACTTTCTATGGGAAAGCGCGCCTTAGTTTTGGAACGCTTCGGTTTCGGAACGGACTTCCAGAACGGATTAAGTCCGAGAATAATAATAATAGTAGTAGTAGTAGTAGTAGTAGTAGTAGTAGTAATAATAATAATAATAATAATAATAATATATTTATACCCCGCCCATCTGGCTGGCCACTCTGGGCGGTTTCCAACAAAATATTAAAATACATTGGTCAGTTAAATATTAAAAACTTCCCTAAACAGGGCTGCCTTCAGATGTCTTCTAAAAGTCTGGTAGTTGTTTTTCTCTTTGACATCTGCTGGGAGGGCATTCCACAGGGCGGGTGCCACCACCGAGAAGGCCCTCTGCCTGCTTCCCTGTAACCTCACTTCTCATAGGGAGGGAATCGCCAGAAGGCCCTCGGAGCTGGACCTCAGTGTCCGGGCAGAACGATGGGGGTGGAGACGCTCCTTCAGGTATACTGGACCGAGGCCATTTAGGGCTTTAAAGGTCAGCACCAACACTTTGAATTGTGCTCGGAAAAGTATTGGGGGCCAATGCAAAGTGCAACGGGTCCAGCGTGAACATGTCAAACCTCTGGGGGGGCTGCAAGCAGACAGCAAGGGGGCTGGGGGGGGGTCAGGATATGAGCCCCGAAATCCCCTTTTTGGATCACCCCAGTGTCCTGCTTCTAGCAGTGGGACGGCCTGAGAAGATCCCAAGCAAGAAATGACTCTCTTACACCCTGTGGCTTTTATGCACCTCTGTCCGTCCCCCCCACAGGCAGTGTTGTGCAGTGGTTAGAGTGCTGGCCTGTTAGGACCAGGGAGTGAGACCGGGGTTCGAATCCCCAACGAAGCTTCGCTGGGCGGTCTTGAGGCTCTCACTCTCAGCTTAACTTCCCTTGCAGGGTCGTTGCGGGGATAAAGAGAGGAGGATGAAGCCACCCACCCGAGCTCCTTAGCGGGGAAATCGTAGAATCGTAGAGTTGGTAGGGATCCCGGGCGGCATCTAGTCCAACCCCCTTGCAATGCGGTAAACTCAGCTAAAACATCCAGGGCAGAATAAATAAATGAGGTAGACTGCGGCGACCTGTGGAGGCTCCATGCACCGCCAGAGAAAGGATGAGAAAGTATTTCCAGGGGAAAACATGACCAAGGGGGGTAGAAAACAACAACAGCAAGACA